>NC_064631.1:506226186-506534936 GCF_023864275.1 Schistocerca cancellata
TTAAATCTATACTCGATATTAACGAATTTCTCTTCTTCAGGAACGCTTTCCTTGCCATTTCCAGTCTACATTTTATATCCTCTCTACATCGACCATCATCAGTTATTTTGCTCTCCAAATATCAAAACTCTTTTACTACTGTCAGTGTCTCATTTCCTAATCTATTTTTATTTTTTATGCATGGATTTTAATACCTATTCCGAATTTTTCTTTTGTTTCCTTCACTGCTTGCTCAATATACAGATTGAATAACATCGGGGAGAGGCTACAACCCTGTCTCACTCCCTTCCCAACCACTGCTTCCCTTTCCTGTCCCTCGACTCTTATAACTGCCATCTGGTTTCTGTACAAATTGCAAATAGCCTTTCGCTCCCTGTATTGTTCCCCTGCTACCTACAGTATTTGAAAGAGAGTATTCCAGTCAACATTGTCAAAAGCGTTCTCTAAGTCTACAAATGCTGGAAACGCAAGTTTGCCTTTCCTTAATCTGTCTTCTAAGATAAATCGTAGGGTCAGTATTGAGTCACGTGTTCCAATATTTCTTCGGAATCCAAACTGATCTTCCCCGAGGTCGGCTTCTACTAGTTTTTCCATTTGTCTGTAAAGAATTCGCGTTAGTATTTTGCAGCCGTGACTTATTAAACTGATGGTTCGGTAATTTTCGCATCCGTCAACACCTGCTTTCTTTGGGATTGGAATTATTATATTCTTCTTGAACTCTGAGGGTATTTCGCCTGTCTCATATGTATTGCTCACCAGATGGTAGAGTTTTGTCAGGACTGGCTCTCACAAGACTGTCAGTAGTTCTAATGGAATGTCTACTCCCAGGGCTCTGTCAGACTCTTCACGCAGTATCATATCTCCCCTTTCTTCTTCATCTACATCTTATTCCATTTCCATAATATTGTCCTCAAGTACATCGCCCTTGTATAGACCCTCTATATACTCCTTCCACCTTCCTGCTTTCCCTTCTTTGCTTAGAATTGGGTTTCCATCTGAGCTCTTGATATTCATACAAGTGGCTGTCTTTTCACCAAAGGTCTCTTTAATTTTCCTGTAGGTAGTATCTATCTTACCCCTGGTGAGATAAGCCTCTACATCGTTACATTTGTCCTCTAGCCATCCCTGCCTAACCATTTTCACTTCCTGTCGATCTCGGTTTTGAGACGTTTGTATTCCTTTTTGCCTGCTTCATTTACTGCATTTTTATATTTTCTCCTTTCATCAATTAAATTCATTATTTCTTCTGTTACCCAAGGATTTCTAGTAGCCCTAGTCTTTTTACCTACTTGATCCTCTGCTGCCTTTACTACTTCATCCCTCAAAGATACCCATTCTTCTTCTACTGTATTTCTTTCCCCCAATCGCGACAGTTGTTCCTTCATGCTCTCCCTGAAACCCTGTACAACTTCTGGTTTAGTCAGTTTATCCACGTCCCATCTCCTTAAATTCCCACCTTTTTCCGTTTCTTCAGTTTTAATCTACAGTTCATAACCAATAGATTGTGGTCAGAGTCCACATCTGCCCCTGGAAATATCTTACATGTTAAAACCTGGTTTCTAAATCTCTGTCTTGCCATTATATAATCTATCTGAAACCTGTCAGTATCTCCAGGCTTCTTCCATGTATACAACCTTCTTTTATGATTGTTGAACCAAGTGTTAGCCGAACCATTGAGCGGAAAATACTAGGCAAAATCTATGGGCCAATAAGGGAGGAAGAAGGCTGGAGAATACGCTACAATGCCGAATTACAAGAGTTAATACAAGGCAGGGACATAGTAAAATTTGTGAAATCGCAGAGAATACGATGGCTGGGACACTTGGAGGGAATGGCAAAGGATAGAATTCCAAAGAAAAAGATGAATAGTGTGATCCATTCAGCTAGGTGAAAAGGGAGACCTAGAAGAAGATGGACCGACGAGGTAATAATCGATATCACCAGTATAGCAGTCGGGTGGGGGAGGGGGGGGGGAAGAGTGGCAAATAACCGAGAAGTGTGGAGGAAGATTGCTGAAGAAGCCAAGGCTCACCGAGGGCCGTAGCGCTACTGAAGAAGATTTTTTTACGCGTGTGTGTTTATATTATATTTATTTTTTGGCTTTTGTTACTGAAAAAGTTGTAGCTGGACTTTATTTCAGCTGTGCCATGTAGAAATTTTAGAAGGCAGCCGACAGTAAAATATGACTTCTGAACTACTTCTTTTAGAGCCCTTGTATTGACTGTCATTTACACTAAACTCTTGAAACCTGGCACAGATGCATTATTTCCTTGATGTAATCGAGTGCTGGAACTATAACTTTCTATACGAATTACAAACGATACTTTATCTAATACGAATAGGCACGTTTCTATTCCATATTTGGTTTTTAGTAAATTACTTGAAAACTAATAGAGGTAGCGTAATGAAGTCACTCATATAGCTAAGGTTTTTTGTATCAAACTGAGGCTTCGAATTTTCGTCTTTCTGATTCTAATATTTGGCGCCTTCAATTATCGAAAAGCGCCGATTTTGACCAAAATATTGCACCAATCAAAATATGTAACTTTTCATTGTGACATATATTTGCACATTCTAAACAATTTTTACTTTTCAAACTGCATTATTTAGCGCCACGTACTTTTTCTTAAAGTAATATATTTAGAAAAACTTATTCATCTGAGCGTTCTGAGATTTAAAAATCATAACATTATTAAACTGAAGCATATACTGACAAAGTGTAGAAAAGCTATTACAGTTTTTAATGTCATTCTTTGATTGTGGCACAATACTTTGTATGCTACTCACAGGCATATTATGGTGAGTGGCGCTAGTAGCTGTGAACTGGGGTAAGTCCCGGAATTCCAGCTCTTTCAGGCTCCTTTTAAAGGAATTTTTTATGTTTGCTGGCAAATTATTGACGATGAGTGTTCGTGAGTACTGGACCCCTTTTTGAATTAAAGTAAGTGCTTTTAAGTCATTGTGCAGATCATTTTTGTTCCTGGTATTGTATGTATGAACTGAGCTGTTTGTTGGAAAAAGAGATATATTATTTAGTACAAATTTCATTAAGGAGTAAATATACTGAGAGGGAGTGGTTAGTATACCCAGTTCTCTGAAGAGGTTTCTACAGGACGTCCGTGAATTTACTCCACAAATAATACGTATTACACGCTTTTGGACTCTGAAAACTTTTGTTTCACTTGAAGAGTTACCCCAAAATATTATACCATATGACATTACGGAATGAAACTAGGCAAAGTATGCAAGCTTTTTCATTTTTATGTCGTCTATGTCTGCTAACACTCGAATTGCAAATACAGATTTGTTAAGGTGTTTCTGCAGTTCTGTGGCGTGCTCCTCCCAACTGAATTTATTATCAAGTTGTAATCCCAGGAATTTAAGACTGTCAACCTCTTCTATCTGCCCTTCTTCATACTTTATGCATATGCTGGGTGGAAACCTCTTACAGCTTCTGAATTGCATATAGTGAGTCTGTTCGAAGTTTAATGTCAGTGAGTTGGCTTTAAACCATTTATTAATATCCATGAAAATATCATTAGCAGATCTTTCTAGAACTACACTCGACATACTGTTTATTGCAATACTTGTGTCATCTGCAAACAAAACGAACTCAGCTTCTGGCAGTGTAACTGATGAGAGATCATTAATGTACACAAGAAAAAGCAATGGCCCTAAGATGGATCCTTGTGGGACACCACATGTAATTTCTTCCCATTCTGATGATGACTGATGACTTAATTCACTAGTCCCTTGCACTGACACCCTTTGTTTCCTGTTAGCGAGGTATGACTTGAACCATTTTGCAGCACTGCCCATGACACCATAGAATTCTAATTTATTTAAAAGGATGTCGTGGTTCACACAATCGAATGCTTTTGACAAATCACAGAAAATACCTGCTCCTTGTAACTTGTTATTTAATGAATTAAGTACATTTTCACTGTAGGTGTAAATAGCCTTCTCGATATCAGAATCCTTTAGAAATCCAAACAGTGTTCTTGATAATATGTTATTTGTGGTCAGATGGTTGAGAAGCTGCCTGTACATTACTTTTTCTAAAATTTTTGAGAATACTGGCAAAAGTGAAATCGGTCTGTAGTTTGATGGTATCTCTTTATCCCTTTTCTTGAATAGAGGCTTAACATCTGCATATTTTAGCCAGTCAGGAAATGTCCCAGTTATAATCGATTGGTTACACAAGTAACTTAGAATTGTACTAAACTCACAAGCACATGCCTTAATCAACTTTGTTGATATTTCATCATAACCACTAGAATTATTTGTTTTTAAAGATTTTATTATGGAAGTTATTTCTTTTGGTGAAGTGAGTGACATATTCATGTACCTGAATCTATTTGTAAAGGCTAGTTTCAGATATTCAAGGGCATTATTTACTGATCCTGACAATCCCATTCTATCAGTAACGGATATAAAGTACTTGTTAAATAGATGTGCCACACTATGCCCATCGGTTACTAATGTGTCATCTACCCTTAGTGCTATTTGCTCCTGTTCCTTTCTGGTTCTACCTGTCTCCTCTTTCACTATATCCCATATTGTTTTTATTTTGTTCCCTGACATTGCTATCTTCTTCTCGTAGTGCATTTATTTAGATGTCTGAATTACTTTTTTTAATATTTTACAGTATTCCTTGTATTTAGCTAAATCATCAGCATTGGAGCTATTCTTGGTCGACAGATACATTTTCCTTTTTGTCTTACGGGAAATATTTATTCCTTGTGCAATCCATGGCTTTATTATAGACTTCTGTTTAATTTGAGTAACTTTTAGTGGAGGCCGTTGTGTGCCTGGGAACGATAAGACGAGAGAAAGAGCACTGAAACTTGCTCCCATGTATGGGAGGCGCGTAAAGTGTTCATCTCTTGCCTGAAAGTTCAAACGAAGCGTTCCGCTTCACTACTCGATTGTGGATGGAATGGTGCAGTCGTAACATGCTTGATGCCTTTGGCGTCCCAAAACTGCTCAGATTGTGCCGATGTGAAATTTGGTTAACTGCCCGAAACCATCACTTCTAGTAAACGTTTGATGCAAAAGACAGATATTGCTAGCTGTTGTTGTGGACCACATGGGCACCACGAACGGAAACTTGCTAAAGGTACCTACAACAAGAAGCTAACTGGAGTTGCGGCAGGGACCCGCAAAGTCCATATGCTGTCTTTGCCAAGGGGCGCTGGGCTTGGACCAATCGAAAATTTTTGTGGTGGAACAGCCTGGTGTTCTGTACCTGCCAGACGCTGTGAGGTTAATTGTTTTATTTGAGCGTCCATGCAGCCCCATGTACAATGGTATCAGGCGAGCTGCTTAGCGGGAACAATCCCCCAATGGACACCATGGAGAAGGTGGAGAACTTCCTTCTGAAGTACCCATGCCACAACCACAAAGGAATGATCGTTGTCTGTATGTAAGAGGATGACACCTTCCTGGTCAAACTGTGCCAAAGCACAAAATAACGACCTACGACCGGATTACTAATCTGCCTAAATATACCTGGCCAACTGGTGGGAAGTACGGCAATAGAGTCTTGATATTTGGATCCACAGCTGTCGCCTCAGCAATCCGTGTGGAGGTCGATGGGAAAACCATCACGTTTTTTATTGTCCTTGACAACAATATAAAAGCAAGACTGTTCTGAGATATCGAACGCCGGGATCGTCAACAGTAGAATGCTTAGCCTTTGGTCTGTAACCAATTTCATACTGATAATTGGAGAGGAGATCAGCGCCGCAGAGTTTACACCATGTGTAGACAGACCACCTTTGAAGGAATGAACAGTGAGGTGTGCGCCATCATCAAGCAGAATTTTTTGCCGTTCAAGTAACGGTGGAATTTGGTCACGCGATATACGACAGCAAGAGCTGCTTCCTCACTCTGTGAATAGTTGAATGTCCTTTAAGAGCTTAAATGTGAAGGCAGTTGGCTTGTCCAGTGACCCATCTCTGTGCGAGAGAACTGTGCCGATCCCATAAGTGCGAGAGAACTGTGCCGATCCCATAAGTGCGAGAGAACTGTGCCGATCCTATAACAGAATGCGTCAAACGCCGGCACAACCGGCTTAGCGGGAACAAAATGTACCAAACAGCGATCATTCAATAAAACATCCTTTGGTTTCTGAAGCGCTACTTGACACTTCCTAATCGACTCAAATGGAATATTTTTTTCGTCGATGACCATGCAATGGAGTTTCAATCTACGCAGCATGTGGAATGAACCAAATGCAGTGAGTGAGTTCATCCAACACAGCCTAGATTTGACCAATATTCCGGGAAGCCAGAAGTCGCAGATGACAGTTAAGCCTGGCTAAGAAGGGTGGATACTGACTGTTGATGTTGTTGTTGTGGTCTTCAGTTCTAAGGCCGGTTTGATGCAGCTCTCCATGCTGTTCTATCATGTGCAACCCTCTTCATCTCCAAGTAACTGCTGCAACCTACATCCTTGTGAATCTGCTTACTGTATTCATCTCTTGGTCTCGCTCTACGATTTTTACCCCCCTCGCTTCCCTCCAGAACTAAATTGGGGATTCCTTGATGCCTCTGAATGTATCCTACCAATCCATCCCTTCTTCTAGTCAGGTTGTCCCACAAATTTCTCTTCTCCCCATTTCTATTCAGTACCTCCTCATTAGTTATGTGATCTACCCATCTAAAGTTGATAACGTTTCCCAAATATCGCATCTCAGCCTGGAAAAAGGAGCACTTGGCGGAAGAAGGAGCACTGGCTTTATTACAGTTCAAGCCAGCGCCTGAGAGCACTTGTAACAATTTCCTGAGATCGGAAAGCTGTTGCTGTGTAGTCTCTGCAGGCGTAATAACTGATAATATTCCTCTCGGTTCAAAAATGGTTCAAATGGCTCTGAGCACTATGGGACTTAACATCTATGGTCATCAGTCCCCTAGAACTTAGAACTACTTAAACCTAACTAACCTAAGGACAGCACACAACACCCAGCCATCACGAGGCAGAGAAAATCCCTGACCCCGCCGGGAATCGAACCCGGGAACCCGGGCGTGGGAAACGAGAACGCTACCGCACGACCACGAGATGCGGGCATTTCTCTCGGGTCTGCAGCCAGATCATGAAGTAATCTTGACACAATATTTCCGCGGTCCACCTGATCGCCATCTTCACGTGAGTATGCTGTTGTACGAACTCGCAGAGGTGGACTGCGGGAATATATTGTCAAGATAACCTCATGATCCGGTTGCAGACCCGAGAAAAATATTACTGAAGAGATGTTCTTCAGGAGTGCAACCCGGAACTACGATGACGTCCAAATAGTTCGTACAAGATGGGGCTTTAGCGGTCAAATGTTCTAAGTAAGGTTGAAAATTCGCAGATGCGGACGTGCTGCCATAGGGCAACCGCAGAAGCTTAAATAACCCTTTGTGGATCAAAAAAACTCGTTGAAACTGTTGATATAAAGAAAACTGAAAAATAAGTCTCGCGAAGTTCAATCTTAGAAAAGAAGCGACGAGCACCAAGGTCGATCACAGTCTGTGGATTTTCTGTAGCCTTTAAATCTGAGCACAATCGTAGTCTGACGATTTCTTGATAACAACTAAAGGCAACGCACACTGACTGGCTGCTAGAGGGAAAATCACACCATTGTCCTGTCAAGCTAAGAGCTCCTGTGCCTCTCGATCTCCGATAGCGCGAGGGACGGATCGTGATCGGCAAAAACGTGGTTGCGCTTTGTCCTTCACTGTAATGTGAGCCTCAAGTTGGTTAGCTTTGCCTAGGCCATCTTGGAAAAGTCGCTGAATTCAGCATAAAGCTCAGTTACCCTGTCCTTAGGCACAGTGGACTTCACAGAGAGAACATTGTCCTGGATGTGCAAACCAAACAGCTCAAAAAAGTCAATGCCATAAATATTTTCACCGTCAAGTGAGCACAAAACCGTAAACGAGACAGACTGGTAAAGGAATGTCACGTCTAAAAGCAGAAAGAGTTTTCTGTGACCGTGGCGACCGAGTGCAGTGGACGAACGAGGTATGCACGGCACGGGCTTTCTCAGTCGCCACGTGGTTGTTGTGCGCTCATGTCCCTCGAGCGGCAAATCTGGGGCCTCAGCGTTGTCACAGAGACCACACCTTACTTCGTAGCAATGTCACTACGATCTCTTCATCAGTTTTCATTATACAGTCTTCAGTTAATTTCTTTTGAATGACCCTAATATATTTCATGAGTGTGCCCAGCGTTGAGAAGGTAAGAGCTGCGGTGAGTGATGGGGCTTGGCTTGGGAATGATGCCCCCCCCCCCCCCCCTCCCTACGCACAACCAGATGTATCAGTCGGATGTAACGCGGAGGTGCGACGGATACCGATTAGTAGCAAGTTTACCCACAATTCTTTTGGGAACAGTAGTCCTAATTCTCCACGTTGACCTCTTTTTTAACCTATAAAACAATAAAGTCATCGAGTAAAACAGAAGTAATATCCGGCGTTCCCCAAGGAAGTGTTATAGACCCTCTATTGTGCTCGATCTATATTAACGACACAGGAGACAATCTGAGTAGCCGTCTTAGATTGTTTGCAGATGATGCTGTCATTTACCGTCTTTTAAAGTCACCAGATGATCAAAAGGACTTGCAAAATGATTTAGATAAGATATCTGTATGGCGCTAAAAGTGGCAATTCACCCTGAATAAAGAAGAGTGTGAAGTTATTCACGTGAGTACTAAAAGAAATCAGCTAAATTTGGATTACGCGATAAGTCACACAAATCTGAGGGCTTGTAGGTTCAACTAAATACTTAGGGATTACAATTACAAATAACCTAAATTGGAACGATAATATTGTGGGTAGAGCAAACCAAAGACTGCGATCCATTGGCAGAACACTTAGAATGTGCAACAGGTGTACCAAAGAGACTACTTACACTACGCTTGTCCGCCCTTTTCTGGAGTATTGCTGTGCGGTGTGGGATTCGCATAAGGTGGGACTGACGGATGACATCGAAAAAGTACAAAGAAGGGCAGCTCGTTTCGTATTATCGGGAAATAGGGGAGATAATGTCACAGACATGATAAGTGAACTGGAGTGGCAATCATTAAAACAAAGGCGTTTTTCGTTGCGACTGGATCTTCTCATGAAATTTCAGTCACCAGTTTTCTCCTCCGATTGCAAAAACATTCTGTTGGCACCCTTCTACATAGGGAGAAATGATCATCAGGATAAAATAAGAGAAATAAGGTCTCACACAGGAAAATTTAAGTGTTCGTTTTTCCCGCGAGCCGTTCGAGAGTGGAACGGTAGAGAGACAACTTGAAGGTGGTTCGTTGAACCCTCTGCCAGGCACTTTATTGTGAATAGCAGAGTAATCACGTAGATGTAGATGTAGACGTACCCAATTAGATAAATGCAGGAATTTTGCCTGAGTTAAAACGCACGGTTCTTAAAAAGGACTGGTCACCAGCGAACTACACTACTGGCCATTAAAATTGCTACACCAAGAAGAAATGCAGTTCATGAACGGGTATTCATTGGACAAATATATTATACTAGAACTGACATGTGATTACATTTTCACGCAATTTGGGTTTATAGATCCTGAGAAATCAGTACCCAGAACAACCACCTCTGGCCGTAATAAAGGCCTTGATACGCCTGGGCATTGAGTCAAACAGAGCTTGGATGGCGTGTACAGGTACAGCTGCCCATGAAGCTTCAACACGATACCACAGTTCATCAAGAGTAGTGACTGGCGTATTATGACGAGCTAGTCGCTCGGCCACCAGTGACCAGACGTTTTCATTTGGTGAGAGATCTGGAGAATGTGCTGGCCACGGCAGCAGTCGAACATTTTCTGTATCCAGAAAGGACCGTACAGGACCTGCAACATGCGGTCGTGCATTATCCTGCTGAAATGTAGGGTTTCGCAGGGATCGAATGAAGGGCAGAGCCACGGGTCGTAACACATCTGAAATGTAACGTCCACTGTTCAAACTGCCGTCAATGCGAACAAGAGGTGACCCAGACGTGTAACCAATGGCACCCCATATCATCACGCCGGATGATACGTCAGTATAGCGATGACGAATAAACGCTTCCAATGTGCGTTCACCGCGATGTCGCCAAACACGGATGCGACCATCATGATGCTGTAAACAGAACCTAGATTCATCCGAAAGAATGACGTTTTGCCATTCGTGCACCCAGGTTCGTCGTTGAGTACACCATCGCAGGCGCTCCTGTCTGTGATGCAGCGTCAAGGGTAACCGCAGCCACGGTCTCCGAGCTGATAGTCCATGCTGCTGCAAACGTCATCGAGGTGTTCGTGCTGATGGTTGTTGTCTTGCAAACGTCCCCATCTGTTGACTCGGGGTTCGAGACGTGGCTGCACGATCCGTTACAGCTATGCGGATAAGATTCCTGTCATCTCGACTGCTAGTGATACGAGGCCGTTTGGATCCAACACGGCGTTCCGTATTACCCTCCAACCCACCGATTTCATATTCTGCTAACAGGCATTGGATGTCGACCAACGCGAGCAGCAGTGTCGCGATACGATAAACCGCAATCGCGATAGGCTACAATCCGACCTTTATCAAAGTCGGAAACGTGATGGTACGTATTTCTCCTCCTTACACGAGGCATCACAACAACGTCTCACCAGGCAACGCAGTTCAACTACTGTTTGTGTATGAGAAATTGGTTGGAAACTTTCCTCATGTCAGCACGTTGTAGGTGTCGCCACCGTCGGCAACCTTGTGCGAATGGTCTGAAAAGATAATCATTTGCATATCACAGCATCTTCTTCCTGTCGGTTATATTTGGCGTCTGTAGCACGTCATCGTCGTGGTGTAGCAATTTTAATGGCCAGTAGTGTAGTTTCCAAAAATGAAGACATACATCTTCGGTGTCTTTCTTGGTGGTATGTATGAATAACATGACTTGTTTTCGAGTCGCGTCAATTAGAATGAAGTTCTCGAGCTTTCCGTTGCTATCTCCGCTACTGACGAAGATTGCGGAGATGGCCATCGGAAGTTCGAGGCGCTGCTTAAAAATTGAGGTTATTTTGTTCACGACCGATATAGACGAATGCCACTGGCGCACGTACTGTAAGAGTGCAGCGATGATTCGGGCGGCCTTGATTCGATCGGCGCCCTCAATAAATCGCGGGCCGTGCCCGTCGCACTGGGCGCCCTCCCGTGTCGCGCCGCGGCCGCGGCTGCAGCCTCCGGGAGGAGAGGCGAGGCTATAAGAAGGCGGCGCGGCGGCGGGCCGGCAGTGCCTGCAGGATGGTCGCGCCGCCAGCTTCCCCGCTGCTGCCGCTGGTGCTGCTGCTCGCGGCCGCCGGCGCCGCCGCCGCCATCTCCATGGACCCAGGCGAGTACTACTGCCAGTCGCTCCGCTCGCCTTCTCTTACTCATCTCGCTCACCGTGCCCAAAGTTGCAATGCGAGCTGCTGGAACTTTATGCTCTGTTGCGCCATTACACGGAGAAATTGCGTCGGCTGTTCGCAGAGTTACTTCCATTTACGAATTAATCACTCACTAACGTAATGAATTACTATCTTGTACACAACTTCAGTGTATCTCAAGACGATCGTGCAACGTATGAACCAAAATTTGTGAGTCGATTAGGAATTTCTTGGTAGGGAACACACAGTGGCTGGAGCGTTATCTACAGAAGTAGTGCCCCAAGATGCTTGCTGTTCGTGTTATAAACTGAGGTGACAGAAGTCATGGGATACCTCCTAACATACTATCGGACTGCCTTTTGCCCGACGTAATGCAGCAGTGGATTGAACAAATCTTTGGAAGTCCCCTGCGGAAATGTTGAGCCACGCTGCCTCTATAAAGTACTCCGTCTTCAGGCCACGAGTGGCCTAGCGGGACCATCCGACCGCCGTGTCATCCTCAGTACAGGATGCGGATAGGAGGGGCGTGGGGTCAGCACACCGCTCTCCCGGTCGTTATGATGGTATTCTTGACCGAAGCCGCTACTATTCGGTCGAGTAGCTCCTCAATTGGCATCACGAAGCTGAGTGCACCCCGAAAAATGGCAACAGCGTATGGCGGCCTGGATGGTCATCCATCCAAGTGCCGACCACACCCGACAGCGCTTAACTTCAGTGATCGCACGCGAACCGGTGTATCCACTGCCACTATAGCCGTCCATAATTGCAAAAGTGTGGCCGGTGTAGGATATTGTGCACGGACTGAACTCTCGATTACGTCGTCCCATAAATGTTCGATGGGGTTCATGACGGGCGGTATGGGTGACCAAATCTCTCGAATTATCCACAATATTCTTCATACCAATCGCAAACAGTTGTGGGCCGGTGATATGGCGTATTGTCATTCATGAAAATTCCAACGTTGTTTGGAAACATTAAGTTCAAATGTGTATGAATTCCTAAGGGACCAAACTGCTTAGGTCATCGGTCCCTAGACTTACACACTACTTACATTAACTTAAACTAACTTATGCTAAGACGAACACACACACCCGTGCCCGACGGAGGACTCGAACCTCCAGCGGGAGGGGCCGCGCAGTCCGTGACAGAAACATTAAGTCCATGAATGGCTACAAATGGTCTCCAAGCAGCCGATGGACCAGTGGGCTCAGTTCATTCTATGGAAACACGGCCCACACCAATATGGAGCCACCACCAACTTGCACAATGCCTTGTCGACAGCCGGCCGGGGTGGCCGAGCGGTTCTAGGCGCTTCAGTGTGGAACCGCGCGCCCGCTACGGTCGCAGGTTCGAATCCTGCCTCCGGCATGGATGTGTGTGATGTCCTTAGGTTAGTTAGGTTTAAGTGGTTCTAAGTTCTAGGGGGCTGATGAGCTCAGAAGTTAAGTCCCACAGTGCTCAGAGCCATTTGAACCATTTTTGAACCTTGTTGACAACTTGGGTCTGCGCCACACTCGAACCCTGCCATCAACTGGTACCAACTGAAATCAGCACTCATCTTGGCAGGCTACGGTTTTCTAGTGTCTAGGGTCCAACCGATGTGGTCAGGAGCGCAGGAGAGGCGCTGCAGGCGATGTCGTGCAGTTAGCAAAGGCACTCGCGTCCGTCGTCTGCTGCTATAGCCCATTAACGCAAAATTTCGCCACACTGTCCTAACGGGTACCGTATGTCGTACGTCCGACGTTGATTTCTGCGGTTATTTCACGCAGCGTTGCTTGTTTGTTACCACTGACAAATCTACGCAAATGCCGCTGCTCTCGGTCGTTACGTGAAGGCCGTCGACCACTGCGTTGTCCATGGTGAGACGTAATGCCTGACATTTGGTATTCTCGGCACACTCTCGTCACTGTGGATCTCAGAATACTGATTTCTTTAACGATTTCGAAATGGAATGTCCCAAGCGTCTACCTCCAAGTACCACGCCGCGTTCAAAGTCTGTTAATTCCCGTCGTGCGGCCGTAATCAAGTCGGGAACCTTTGCAGATGAATCACTTGAGTACAAACGACAGCTCCGCCAATGCACTGCCCTTTTTATGCCTTGTGCACGTGATAATACGGCGATCTGTACATGTGCATATCACTGTCCCACGACTTTCGTCACCTCAGTGCGTATTAATGACCTGGCAGACAGTAACTTATTAATAGTAACCTCGTAAAATTTGCAGATCATGCAGTTACCTATAATGAAGTACTGCATGAATGAAGCCGTACAAAGATTCAGTCAGATCTTGATAAGTTGTGGAAACTGGTAACTTACTTTAAATTTTCAGAATTGTAAAATTGTGCAGTTTGCAAATTTAAATGTAGTTTGTTATTACTGCAGTATCAACGATCCACAATTAGAATCAGTCAACTCATACAAATACCTCGCCGTAACATTTTGTCGAGATATGAAACGGAGTGATGAAATAGCATCAGTTGTAGATAAAGCAGGTGGTAGACTTCATTGCCAGGATACAGGGAAAATGCATCAATGTACGAAGGAGGCAGCTTACAAGGCATTTGTGCGACCCTCCTTAGAATATTTGTCAGGTGTGTGGGACTTGTACTAAATACCTTTAGCAGGGGACATTGAGCTTACTAAGAAGGGCTGCACGAATAGTTACAGATATGTGTTAAAAAGTGTCACGGACAGGCTGAAAAACCTGATCTTCCATCCGCGTTCGACAGATGCCAAATATCACGCGAAAGCCGACTTACAAAGCTTTAAAAAGCACTGTTATGTGAGTAATTTAGGAATATTCTGCGATTTCCTACATACACCACGCGTGCGGAGTCCGAAGACAAAATTAAACCAGCTGCAGCACGTGTAGTGGCGTTTAAGCAATCGTTCTCGCGCTCCATACGCGAATAGAACGGGATCAAACCGTGATACATGGTACAGTGGCTTGCATATTCCGCCGTTTCGAAGATATTCGCTGAGAACAGACGTGGGTGTAGAAAGTTGTTTCCATACAAATATCATATGTTTTATAGGTGAATGGAAGCTGGCTCTTGACCAGGACTACTAGTCTGGAAATAAATATTCATCACAACAACTCCTCTTAGTTACTCAGTTGATACTGAAATATATCACTGCTAAAGCTACAAGCTTAAGCTACTTTTCAGGGTAACATGAGGTTTCGTTTCTTCGTGGACAATCTACTGTATACCCTCGACTCTAACTTCTGCTGCAAGTGCCTTCAAGCACGTTCAGTGGCTACATTTAGTTTGCGAAAGCCTGTGACGGTAGTTATTCTTTTCCTGTTCGGGATGAGGTGGTAATCACTGGCGAACATATCAGAGCGTTACGTAAGATGGTAAAATAGCTGATATTTCAGACTTGTCAAACTCTCTCAAATTATCGTGGAGGTGTGCACAGCAGTGTCGTTTGTTTTTAATTGCTCTTTAGTTCTTCAGTATTTTTCTGCACGTTGCCAAAATATTTATTGTGCTTGATTCCAGAAGCCGAACCAGCAGTAAGCCTTTACTGCACCAAAATAAACATCCGCGGTGAGCCGATGTGAGCCCATTCGCTAGACTGCAATTTTGTCTCGACGTTCACACACGAAATCCATGTCCAAACAATTGTCGTTATGTAAGCAAGAATACCATCTCCGTCGGTGTACCTTAGCGGGAAACTGAAAGCCGAACCCACTCTGTCAGTCGTGTGTTCGTTAGAAAGAAATTTTCGCACGCAACCTTCGTTCATTCTTTCGCCTGACGTTTCAAATGCAAAATTCTTTGTTTCAATCGCGAGAAGTGTCATAATTCCCTGCGTATTTTAAGTTCTCTGTATCGCTCACAGTCCAGTATTGAAAATTGCATTCTACATCGCATGCAACGTAAAACCACGTAGTGCTGCACGGGGTATTGAAAAAGATGGGCTCACAGTGACGAAGACATTTTTTATTCAACCACTCTATGAAAACATTGAAAATCGTATGGTTCTCCAGACCTACGCCAAATGAAAACTTGGCGCGTACCAGCGAATGGACTTTAATCCCACTAAGGAAGATTCGGGCCCTTACATCCAGTGTCACAGATGGACTTCCTTTCATCGCAGGTGCAATACAGTGGTGTCTACTATGAGAAGAGAGATTTCTACCGCTTCACATGTAGAGATATCCCAGTTCTGAATCAATGCCAAATACTACTGTTGCTGAACCGATACTTTCGTAAACAGATATGCCACTCCATGCTAGTCTTCTCCCAACAAATCGCAGGCGACTTAGTTCCTATTTTGCAGTTGCAAGCTTGTTCTTGTGCAGCAAAGCAAGTAGTAAAGCAACAACAACATCGTTAAGTTTGTTTGTGCATTAGGCTTGTTTACCAGGCAAGGACCTAATGCATGCGATATGATGGATGACTAAAGTTAGAAGTGTGTCCTGAAACGATGTGAGCTACTATTGTGATAATAGATCCCCGGCCATAATTCAGTTGGTTCTTTTAATCAGTGAACGTCATCGTGAGCTGCAGTCAAACGTGTCTTGCGTTTAACGATCACGTTCAGCAGCGTCATATTCCTCCCTGTTTGGGGGTTAGTTGCCAAATGATAAACTCTCCAGGAACGGAATCTTAGTAAAGACGATCTACGTCACTCACATTTATATAACGTGCACGAAGACGCCTGCACCAGTACACGCGATTCTTTTCATGAAACGTCTCTTGGCCCGTGTAACCATAAGATGAAAACCAAGCAGTTACATGCAGACGGTTTCTGCTACCCCATGATGCAGTTGAATACGTCAGGAAATAGGTGCTCCAGTGTGACTCATACAGTTTGGTAAAGACTTTTTCTGACGTTTATCAGTGTGCCCTGCAGGCAGATGGTTAGTTGGAGATTAAGTTTACTAGCACGTCATCAAATAATTACGATAATTTCAGTAGTAAAAAATGTATAACTTTTGTGGCGCCACGCAATTTCGAAACTGATTGTTCATTTTGAAAAGGGTCACTTTACTGATGGTGTGTGTGTGTGTGTATTGTCGCTTAGCGTGTTTAGCATGCGAGTCAGATAAAATAAAATACACACGTTACGTTCACCTCGCAGTCAATGTGACAGTTTTCGATAAGTAGTTAGGAACTATTCACTTATTAGATTCCTTCTATAATGACCTGATTTCTATAAGACTGTAATCTCACTTTAATCTGTACCAAACCACCATTCGTCAATTGTCTGTGTATATTCTCAGGATGCTAAGAGATCTTTTAAATTATTTTTCTAGATTGTGAGAAAGCTCCAGGGTGTATCCTTTATCACAGAATTATAAATGTACCTATTATCGCACAACGCATTTTTAATAAGAAAAATGGTTAAATAATTTAGTACTTCTATTTTGCTCGACTGTTCCATGGAATGCCACTGAGAGAGGATATATGTTTGGATTTCTCTGAGCGGTTTCTTCTAAAGTCCGCAAGAGTGTTCCTCCTGAATGAGACACACTTTACATCTATGGCGTGCATCATCCACTCCCCTGGAATGTGTTCAGGTAACTGAACTAAATATTTATGTAAATATCACGGAGTCCCGAATTAACTGCACTATAAGAAAGCAAATATTTGAACAAACCTATGTTGGGAAGCCTTGTTTGCACGTGCCGTCCACACATGAGAGGAAAAAAGGGTTCCAAAAGTAGAGAGGTACGTGCCGAGATAAGGCGAATTACTCTCTGGATGTTTTCTTGCTTTGCTTGTTGAAGGGATGATCAAATACGCTAAAACGATGATTATTCCAGTTTTTTCGAGCCATGCTCTGCAATAAAAGAATTTTCAAACAGAAATTATAGAAACAGTGATTCGGCGATGTCAGCATATGCTTGTCATCCGTCGATGACAAACGTTAGCGTGCTTCAGTAGTCTGATTGCAAGCGGATGATCGTGTTACAGCTAGAAGGTAAAGTGTGCGTGGGAGGAAACATTAGCCGAAAGAGATACAGCGAATGCTGACTTCAGAACTACGCTGAGCAGGTCGATTTTACGCAGTGTCACATTCTACTCTCAGTGGCGGAAACACAACACTCCCGTTGTTTTCATTGCCAACTCATGTGCAAGCACACGAATTTGTGCCTGACCATGTCGAAATAGTTTCCAGTACTGTCACATACTGTCCGCTGATTTCTCAGAAAAAAAGCACTGTTCACACCGCCCCATTGTCCAATGGTATCTCCTGTAGTGGACTGACAAGACAGCCAGTCCACAGTGACGGGTAAGCGAAAGGCACGCGTTTACACACGCCGGCTGGCGTTAGGTCTGAAACAGGACACGTAATGAATGCTATAAAGAAAAGTACGTAGCTGCTGGAATACTTAACTTTAATCCATCATTTGTATACAGCATTCTGGATGATAAAAGTGAGACTCTCTCTAGAAATGGTTAATGGCGCCTTGCTAGGTCGAAGCCATGGACTTAGCTGAAGGCTATTCTAACTATCTCTCGGCAAATGAGAGAAAGGCTTCGTCAGTGTAGTCGCTAGCAAAGTCATCGTACAACTGGGGCGAGTGCTAGTCAGTCTCTCTAGACCTGCCGTGTGGTGGCGCTCGGTCTGCGATCACTGACAGTGGCGACGCGCGGGTTCGACGTGTACTAATGGACCGCGGCCTATTTAATGCTACCACCTAGCAAGTGTGGTGTCTGGCGGTGACACCACATCTCCCATTTTGGTTTCAGGTAAATTACTGTGTAGCCTATTGCAACCAGTGTTTCACACAACCGCAATAGCACTACTACACTACTATGATCAACTGACAATGGTGAATTACAAGTATGGAAACGTAAATAATCCTACCCTACCATAGCGTGCATGATCACTATGCGTACAAACGTGAGGACAAACTTTGCGAGTACCTACCCAAGTCATGATTCAGTTAGTTTGTCTGTGAAGTACGGATGATAGTGGAGGACCTGCTACAAAATACTTGGTGACAGCTGAGAGTGGTAAAGAATGCTGTCGGCCGTAGCTTGAGTGAGAGGGAACTGGAACACCGCGGAGAGCGCAGAGACAGTTGGTCAGATGACAGTTCAGACTGCGGTTGTCCCGATTACGAATACAGCGTTTAGCGGTTGCGCTGGCGCTCTTTTAGTGCAACGCTCACTCAATGCAACACGAGCACTGCTGTAGCTTAAGCAATTCTACAGAACAGTTACTGCAAGACGTGCATTTGCGTGTTACTTGTACGTGTGCTTGCGTGTTTGTGAGACAAAGAGAGAGAGAGAGAGAGAGAGAGAGAGAGAGGGAGGAGGTGGGGGAGGCCGGGGGGGGGGGGGGGGGGGGCAGGGTAGAGAGACAATCTACAAAGGTGTGTGGACACGCTTGACATGTCACGTCTGTTTCCTTTATAAATATGAAAGGATTCAGCATTTTGAGGAGAACCTCTATAAATCAGGACGTGATGGAGGCTTCAAATAACATGAAGTATCTTCCATGAGATTTCGCGCTTGCAGCCGGATGACGCCGACATTGTGCCACGGTATTTCGGCTCTCTCTCTCTCTCTCTCTCCCTCTCCTTCTCTCCCTCTCCTTCTCTCCCTCTCTCGCACGCACACACACACAAATGGCTCAATGATCGTAAGCTGAAATATCATGGCAAAATGTTGACGTCTTCCGGCTCCAACCCCGAAACCTCATGAAATATTTATTATACTGCGAACATTTCAAAAACCACGTTAAGTATCTTGCGAGTTATGAGTGCCCCAACATAATAGTAGCGCTACATGTTATTGCCGTGATGTACCCTGTTCCTGAAAGCTGCAAAGAAAGTTTGTTGGAGATGTTATAAGGCGCTTTTGGGATGCAGTCTCGGGTAGAGAAGCTGGACCTGATGCTTTTTTCCATTCTCTGGCCATGACAGAAAGTCCTGTAAGCACTAATATGTATATCCCCGTTCTCATCCAACGGAATATTTGTGGGAAGACGTAAAGTAGCTCCTGTCGCATTTGGAAATTCCTGGTCTCGTTCTGACAGTAATCTACTGGCTATTGTTGTACATTTCTGTGATACTTTCAAGCTGTTCAAACAAACCTTTGACTAATTGCTCAGTTCTTGTTTTAATTTTCTGTCTCTCTTTATCGAATTAGTTATGTAACCCGCACACTAAGAATCAGTACTCAAGAAACTATTGGACGAGGATTTTGCTAGCGACTTCTTCATGAATGAAACGCAGTTCTTCAATATTCTTCCAACGAATACGTGTCCCTTCTTCGTAACCCTCTACGGAATTGATGCGACAATTCCACATGCATGTACGACGGTTGTGAAAGTTCGGCGATTGCAGAGTGCAGTCTCCTTCCTTTTGGTATGCTCTGTCTTACATTCCGTTATTTTGTTGGTTAGTTATCAGCCTTCATATCAACCATGGTCTCCTATAATTGATCCTGTACTCCGAAATAAATTTGTGACAATTATCGTCACCCACGAACTGCCACAGCGCATTATTGACGATATGCTCATCGTTACAATGTATGTCGTGTATCATAATGGCCTTATCAAACTTCCCTTAGGCCCGTGGTATGCTCCATTCACATTTGACCATAATTCTTAATTCTGAGGCATGCATTGGTGTGTGTTTGCTAAGAACTCTAAAATATAGTTACACACCTTACCTGACATTTTCGCATAACGTAATTTGTTTATTGATGGTAGCGAAAATTGTATCGAACGTACTTGACAAATGGCTAACCCGACGTAAACAACAGGCGCCAAATTGAAAAAAAAATTTAGTCTGCATTTGTACCAGTGGTGGTGCTATCTATTAACTCTTCCATTGCCGGCCGCGGTGGCCGATCAGTTCTTGGCGCTTCAGCCCGGAACCGCGCGACTGCTACGGTCGCAGGTGCGAATCCTGCCTCGGACATGGATGTGTGTGATGTCCTTAGGTTAGTTATGTTTAAGTAGTTCTAAGTTCTAGGGGACTGATGACCTCAGATGTTAAGTCCCTTAGTGCTCAGAGCCATTTAAATCATTTGAACTGTTCCATTGATATTTGTGATGTAAGCTTACACGTAAGTATTGGTTTCTTAACCCTTTTTATTAGCCAGACATGAAGTATTGTAATTTTAGACATAATTTCAGATCTTTGTATTTAGAAATCATTTGAGCCACACAAGACTAATGAAAAGTCTACATACTGGAGGGTTTCTAGGCGGCTATTGTTATTCAGATGCCTCTATGTTGATCAATTGTGAACCAGTACTCTTCATCTGTGCGAAATATCTGGTCCGCACTATTGTAACTATGATACTGAAGATGGCTACCATAACACCGCTTGCTACCCATTTCCACACAAGTCATTGTATTGTCATTTTACTAAATTTGGACCATGAGCATGTTGTTAATGGTTTATTTAGGCGATAGAATTCAGAGTTAATTATTCGTATCCAAAAAATACGATGATCAGCGTGAAAAACAATGCAGATTGCAAATGGTTTCTTTTAGGATACACAAAACATTGTTAAGAATTGTAGCAAGGTAGTAATAGGGTCACCAGTCCTAATTGGACATACATTTTAATGGACAAGAAGTTTGTAATATGTAAACCTAAAATTTGAAAGAGCAGTAAGTCTCTTCATTAACTATTCCGTTACGCACCTTACTGTGACACATCCTTGCCACATTCACATTAACAGTACGAAATTAATCTGGCTGTTTCTGAATGAAATAATACCCAAAATAGATTTTAGCCTCGTATCCATGCAAGGATGAGCTCACAATGATGGCTGACTACTGACTGGATTTGTCCCCGGTTGGCGCCCTGTTATCGTGCTCTCCACCTTTTCCATCGGCGTGCTTTGGTCTCCTTAACACAGAGGGATTTCCCTCCACCTTTTCCTACCCTATGGATCCTATACGTCGACCAATAAACCATATAATAATTTCGCAGATCATATTCGGTACAAAATCATAAATAAATGTAAATATTGACAAAATTTACACAAAATATGGGCAAAACATTATTCATTGGAAACTGAAAATAATAAATTTCAGAGTATTGGTGTTACAATACAAAGAACTAAAAAGAGTTGCAGTTTGTTTCTAACTTTTTTGATTTACTGACGATTCTGCGCTAATAGAAGGACTTACATGAAAGTTTTCAGCATTTCGAAATTCCCCCATCTCCACTATACACCGCCGGATATCCTGTAAATGTTGACAAAGTAGAAAACTTCCTAATGAAAATGTGAAAAATATGCTAAGGAAATAACTAGTTAGTTTCTTACGTGTTCCATAGATCATTTGAACGGTTCTTTTGTCGAAAGGATGTAAAACGAGTCAGTTTACCGGATATGTATACTTGATTAATGTTAACATTAAGTAACATGTTTTTGAGCCCGATTCATACAACTACTCATAACAGCATACCTCTTTTTTCTTTTTTTAATATCGGATATCAGTTTTTAAATAAAAATTCGTCCATTGAACAGAGGGAGTTGTACAGCAGAAATGATTTTAGGTTACATTTAAAACTTGCTTTGCTACCTTTCAGACATTTTATGTTATCGGATAAAAAATGAAAAATTTTGTTGCTGCGTATTGGATTCCTTCTGACCCACTGCTAGCTTTAATAATGATAATAAAGGTCTTTTTTCCTCTAGTGTTGTATATATGGACATCAGCATTCTTCTTCTCAATTGTTATGCCTTATTTACGACAAATTTTACTAGCGAATATGTGTATTGTTATGCTTCCGTTAAAATTCCTAACTCCTTGAGGCTATCCTGCTTAGCTACATCACGAGTCGTGATTCATCAGGAATCATGCAGTCGTCGTATACTATGATCACAGCGAACATCTGTTCGGAGTTCTGTGTTGATACACGTGCACGTGTTACGTGTACTACCGTAACTGTTTGTGTATGCTGACTCACGTAATCAGAAAATTCTTCCTGTCACTGTATCGTCGGTTGCTCAAGTCGCAAGCAACATCGGAGACACGGTACCGGGATCTCAGTAGACATCATTTTAATGAAGCTTATAGCTCTTATATATTTATCAGAATTTGGTTTTCAAAAACAAAATTTAATTCACGAAGTTCTGAAAAGCATGAAATATTATTGTTCTTTTTTTAGTAACACTGACGTGCATCATAATTTCTTGGTATCTACAGATCTTTTGTGAAAATGGATAAGTACTACAGTCAGTATGGTCTAAATAGAAAAATTTAGTATAAATACGGTTTCGTGTATATTTGAATACTTACATGGATATATGTAAAAAAAAAAAGGACAAAAATTACAGGTGACTTTTTAGCCAACCCGTAATGATTGCTAGTATGTAGTCTAAAAGACGCCGATTGTAAAATTTATTATTGCCAATATGTTGCATTTGTGTTGCTGAATGTCGTTTTTCGAAGAGTGGTCATTTTGCATATGTCTTATTGAGCACGTTCCCAGTCTTACTAAAAAGTAGTGTTAATGTTTCTATACACCAAAAATGGTTCAAATGGCTCTGAGCACTATGGGACTCAACTGCTGTGGTCATAAGTCCCCTAGACCTTAGAACTACTTAAACCTAACTAACCTAAGGACAGCACACAACACCCAGCCATCACGAGGCAGAGAAAATCCCTGACCCCGCCGGGAATCGAACCCGGGAACCCGGGCGTGGGAAGCGAGAACGCTACCGCACGACCACGAGATGCGGGCTTCTATAAACCAAATTCAGTCACTTCTTTTTATGGTTAACAATGGTCAAAAAATGCATAAGAATGAACACAAACTGATCTTCAATGTCCTGTAAGTACAGACGTGACGTACAGAACCTTTCAAGATTACTAAGGCACGAACATTACACTAGGGGTTCAAAATACGCAGGCCAGTCGGATGCGACAGAGTGCCATGGCGAATATTGGCGGAATGGTTCCAGGACGCCTGGAGTGATTAAGATACGCAGGGCCACGTTTGTGGTAGACTGGTTGTGCTCGTTCAGTGAAACAGCTGGATGGAGGGAAACCCAGACTGTCAGTTGTCCACAGGCGGGATAATTAAGTGCGTTGAAAGTGATGGCCCAGACGGGATACGCCCCGTCTTATAGCGATCGTGCGATACAAAAATATCTGTCTATATCCATGTCGATGTTTTTGTATCGCACGATCGGCAAAGACAGAGCGGAACAGAAGACCTCGAAGCGTGGCCTGTCTGAGCCCTCACTTTCAATACACTGGACTATCTCTCTCGTGGGCAACTGACTGCCTGAGTTCCTTCCATTCCGCTGTTTCAACATACGAGCAAGACCAGCCTATCACAAAAAGTTGTGCAGAGTCAGCACTTCTCCGTCATCTACCATTTGTGGTCAGGGGCACATATTCATTTCGAATGTTGCGAGCGGATACATGATTAGTTTGATCGTCACGAAGCAGGTGTTGACGAGCATTTTGCAAGTTAGTGTCATCACTGGCGTAGCATTAAATATTTGGCATTTACTATGGAAACTGCGATGGTATAAACCACATGCAGTTTCAAAAGTAATCTCCTTGACATACACGCGTGATGTACATCCAGTCCTAACCTATCAGACAGCGCAGCTGCTAAGGTTCTTGGCTCCTACTTTCTGAGCCTCAGGTCTAATTAAGATCTGCCATCTTCTGTGGTCCCCTTGACCCACTTTAGAGGATGACGTAGCTGATTCCCTACTCCATCCGTATTGAAATCGATTTCTGATAGGATATATTCAATGAGAAGCTCCACGTGAGAGTTCCGTGAAGCGAAACACATGCTACGTTGAACTGCATAAATTGTCGTATGTTTCAAATGCGACAAATCCGGATGTGACGAGGGTTTTTTTATGTAATGGGGATTGAAACGTGGGTATTCTACATAGATACTTAGCAAGCTACCGTACGGAGCTACCGTATGGTGCATGGTGGAGGTGACTGTCTTTATGCTTCCGTACGAGCCCTAGTTTCTCTTATCTTCGTAGATCTTACGTGAAATGTACGTTGGCGGCAGTAGAATCGTTCTGCAGTCATCTACAAATGCCGGTTCCTTAAATTTTCTCAATGTTCCGCGAAAAGAACGCCTTCTCTCTAGGGATTCCCATTTGAGTTCGCGAAGCATCTCCGTAATACTTGCCTGTTGATCGAACCTACCGGTAACTAATCTACCAACCCACATCTGAATTGCTTCGATGTCTTCCATTAACCCGACCTGGTTTGGATCCCAAACATTCGAGCAGTACTCAAGAATGAGTCACACCAGTGTGCTACGCTCCGTCTCCATTCCGGACGAACCGCACTTCCCTAAAATTCACACTATAAACCGAAGTTGACCATTTGCCTGCCCTTGATAATTTCATATCTTTTTGCAAAGTAAAAAAAAATGGTTCAAATGGCTCTGAGCACTATGGGACTTAACATCTGTGGTCTTCAGTCCCCTAGAACTTAGAACTACTTAAACCTAACTAACCTAAGAACATCACACACATCCATGCCCGAGGCAGGATTCGAACCTGCGACCGTACCGGTCACGCGGTTCCAGACTAAAGCGCCTAGAAACGAACGGCCACACCCGCCGGCTTTGCAAAGTCAGGTCTAGATATTTAATCAACTTGACGGTGTCAGACAGGACACTTCTAAATATGTATTCGAACAGAACGGAATTGTTTTTCTTACTACTCTGCATAAACTTACCTTTTCCTAGATGTAGAGCGATCTGGCATTCATCACACTCAGTAGAATTCTTTTGACTTAGTCATCTTCTATCCTCCTATAGCCACTCAATGATGACATCTTCCTGTACATCACAGCAGCATCGTTAAACAACCACAGATATCTGGAGTCGCGATTTGGTACTCGCTTATGCACTCCATCATTCGCGTGTTTCCTGTTCCATTTGCAAATTCGTGTCGGACTCTGGGTGAGTTAGTTTTTTTTTTTCTATTTCCACCTCGTTACTCTCAGATGCGTCTTGTTACTTCCGTGAATTAGCTCATGCGACGCACGTACCTGGCTACGGAACATAGAAGGCGATATATACGTTAATGACAGCATTTGTAGTGGCAAAGAATATTTAGATAGTTGAATATCGTTTCATACGTGCATCCTATAGACAGGTAGATCAGTCTTAACATAGTTTTATTTTGTCGGCGATCTAAATTTATCTGCCTGTTTGCGTCAATGCTTATAAAAATGAGACATATAAATAGCGGCTTACGTCTTGGATTTAAAAAAAATATTTACAGGTCGTTTGACGAAAATGTAGCCGTGGAAGCAGTAGGAACTAATCGCAGTAGCTGCCGGGCGGAAAAGATTACTATTTACTGCAAAGTGTAAGGTCATGAGTAATTTCCATTGTTGTTGTTGTTGTGGTCTTCAGTCCTGAGACTTGTTTGATGCAGCTCTCCATGCTACTCTATCCTGTGCAAGCTTCAACATCTCCCAGTACTTACTGCAACCTACATCCTTCTGAACTTGCATAGTGTATTCATCTCTTGGTCTCCTTCTACGATTTTTACCCTCCACGCTGCCCTCCAGTGCTAAATTTGTGATCCCCTGATGCCTCAGAACCTGTCCTACCAACGGACCCCTTCTTCTTGTCAATTTGTGCCACAAACTCCTCTTCTCCCCAATTCTGTTCAATACCTCCTCATTAGTTATGTGATCTACCCATATAATCTTCAGAATTCTTCTGTAGCACCACATTTCGAAAGCTTGTATTCTTTTCTTATCTAAACTATTTATCGTCCATGTTTCACTTCCATACATGGCTACACTCCATACAAATACTTTCAGAATCGACTTCCTGACACTTTAATCTATACTCGATGTTAACAAATTTTTCTTCTTCAGAAAAGCTTTTCTTGCCATTGCCAGTCTACATTTTATATCCTCTCTACTTCGACCATCATCAGTTATTTTGCTCCCCAAATAGCAAAACTCCTTTACTACTTTAAGTGTCTCATTTCCTAATCTAATTCCCTCAGCATCACCCGACTTAATTCCACTACATTCCATTATCCTCGTTTTGCTTTTGTTGATGTTCATCTTACATCCTCCCTTCAAGACACCATCCATTCCGTTCAACTGCTCTTCCAAGTCCTTTGCTGTCTCTGACAGAATTACAATGTCATCGGCGAAACTCAAAGGTTTTATTTCTTCTCCATGGATTTTAATACCTACTCCGAATTTTTCTTTTGTTTCCTTTACTGCCTGCTCAATATACAGATTGAATAACATCGGGGAGAGGCTACAACCCTGTCTCACTCCCTTCCCAACCACTGCTTCACTTTCATACCCCTCGACTATTATAACTGCCATCTGGTTTCTGTACAAATTGTAAATAGCCTTTCGCTCCCTGTATTTTACCCCTGCCACCTTTAGAATTTGAAAGAGAGTATTCCAGTCAACATTGTAAAAAGCTTTCTCTAAGTCTACAAATGCTAGAAACGTAGGTTTGACTTTCCTTCATCTATTTTCTAAGATAAGAAATTTCCATTAGTTAATACTATTATTCGTCAGTAATACATAGGTTCCAACAATTTAGGAACATACGAAATGTACGCCAATCATTTAACCATTACTAACAAGGTTTTGAAATGTACGTATTACTTGTTGCGCTCTTCAACGTAAATAAACGCCTAGTGCATACCGCCCAGTGATAACGGCGTGGCAGGGGCTTTACACAAAATGACGATCGGCAATGAAAGTAGCGAGCAATTGAGTAAGTTTCAGATGGCACGTTAATCTATGGTACAAAATACTAAGTTTTCTAGCTAGCCCAAAATGTTACATGGTACCACCTTCTATAGTTGTCAGGGTAATGGTGAATATAATGCTGGAAATATTCGTGATCAAGGCAGCAGCTGTGAAGAGACCAACGGGCAGCTGTCGCGTTTCCTAGGAAACGACAGCCCCTGTATTCCCATTCTGCGTGCAGGAAAGTAGGCCTCGGTGCGGCTTTGTGACGTGACCGGCGGGAAACTTGTTCTGCCTGCTGTCTCCGAGGCTACAACTTCTCCGTTCAATACTGTCTTGTTGCGAAACATTTTTCATCTGCCTCCTTGCTACCAAACCACTGATTGTTCAACACAGAAGAAACCACAGATGATCTTAAGATGATGATGCTCTTGTACGTTGAATAAAATTATATCAATTCGTACTTTGTATCTTATTTCGTTAGCACACCATTCGAGAGGTCGGAAAGAAACTGTGTGAAACTCACGATATTTCCCCCTCTTATATTTCCTATCCCGGACAAATGTGTTTACTGACACACAATCTCCACGAGAGAGATTATAGGCTGAAGGTAACTTATAGAATTCTGCCGTATCAGTTATCCATTGCTGTTGAGACCTTCGTTTCGTTTGTGAGTTTGGGAGTGGAAATGCGAGAAACGAAAGGAGCAGCATTAGGAGTGAGAAAAACTGATTCTACGCCTTCGGAAGGGAGGACGATCTCTCTGGGGTATCGGCAGAGCTGCAGAGAGGCGGAGAGCTACAAGTTAGGCGTGAGATCAGATTCTCTCCTAACTGGACAAAGACTGAGTCAGCGCCGAAAACTCGGTTCCAGATAGCGTAGGTACTTGTTAAACAGTGGTATAACGGCTTGCACTGTGCACGGGGTTGTAAGGCATGTAAATACGGAGGTTCAGAGATAGGATGGAGAAGGGAAGGGGATGGAAAGCAACACATTTTGTATTCCGCAGGACATTTACAAAATTTATTCGATCACAAAATAATTTTTTTTCAGTTTTCAAGCCACGTCATGAATAAACCGCTGTGAAATAATCCGAGGACGTACTTAAGAATCATGTCCATCGGTTCTAACGCATGTCTCCTAATGTTTCACCCATTGATGAAACGGTATTTAGGGTCATCCGCAGTTATGCTGCGTATTCCATCCAACGAATTTTGTGTCGCGTTTCATGTGCCCCGAACACGCTTCCCTTTTAGGTACACATTTATTGTAGGTAACTAGAAAATCGTGGAGGATGGGAAGGGGGCAGATCCGATCAGTGATGTGAGAATGAAACCGGTGACCGTCTTTGGCCACAAACTACTACCGACAGTCAGTGTTATATGACGAGGGAGGAGTAAATCCTTTGATCATCACACTGCAGGCTGTTTTTTTTCCCCGCTGTACCCTGCACTATCATTTTAGCTCTTGGAAGCAGTAAATACTGTTAACTGTGGTACCTGTTAGACTATCCAAGTGCCGAAAAAACGAATGTAACTTGCTTGTCCGTTGGTCCTTACTTACCGTCCATCTTCGGTTAAGATTTACGGACTGGACATGTGGCCGAAGATACGTGATGCCACTGATGAGGAAGCATTTCCATAGCAGTTAGTCTCCCCAGTCTTTTCGTGAAACTCTACATTAGAGGGTGACTCCAATAGATTTTCGTTTTATGTTAGTGCTATGGCAATTATCATCAATCAATTTCGCGCAAGAGACTAAGCAAACTAAAACACCAGTTTCTCACCAGCATCACCAATACCCACACGGCAGAAAATTCAGAAAACTTACAAAATAATAATAAACTTTTTAAGAGATCGTCACCTGCAGACATTATTATTGTAATCTGTTATCAGCTACTGCGTGCTCTCTATGTAGTACGATTAAATTCTTTGTAATCATCAGATGTGCTATTAATGTAATATGGCACAGGCTGCATGGTATGAATGCCAAATAGCGATGAAAAATGAAATATAGAATACTATAAAATAAACTGACGCGATTGTTGCTTGGTTTCTTGGTCATACTTGTAACAATATGTCTCCTCGTTTGTAACGATTTTTGACAAAATCTGATAGAATTTTTTTTTCATTGTTTCCGCACCTGCAAAATCGCTTGATATAACATTTACAAAAAGAAGTGCTTCAATCTAACATGCGCTTCTCCGCAGATAACGATCGATCAGGGAGTACTCGATGCATGTTACTAACAACATTTCGCCCAGAATTCGTTTATTTTGATTCCCCTTTGTATGTCACTTGTTACAAAAGTCAACCAACTTCAGTGATCACGCAATGCCAGATTACTTCAATTTCATCATGTGCCGAAACCATCATTGACTTCATTGGTATGTAGTCAACACACCGCTCTCCCATGCATTAATGGCATTTTTTAGAATCGGAGCCGCTACTCATTTCCAAGTAACTCTTCAGCACTTCTGACATCAAGGAAATATTCTTGATAAAAACGGAGATCGAACTTGCATCCTCTGTGTGACAGTTTGAAACAGTGATCCCTGGGCTGCTGTGGTGGGCCGGCAATACAATTTGCAGCATAATTCAGTGAGGCGTTTTTCGAAATAATAAGTTATTCAAACGACAAGTGGCCTAATATAAGCCATACCGAAGCTGTGGTGTACAATCTGCAGGAAGGAACCTTCGGAATGCAGAATATTCAAATCTTCACCTACAATGAGCTGTGCTACAGGTTCTATTATCATCTACGTATCAATCTCAATGAGAGATTCTTTTAAAGAATTTGAAAGCAATATTTTATCTGCAGATGCTAAAAATAACCCCAAAAAATTTTGGTCGTACGTAAAATCTATGAACGCTACAAATAATTCAATACCTTCTTTTGCTGACAGTACGGGTAATATAACGGATGATGATGAACAGAAGGCCGAAATTCTAAACCTAGCTTTCAAAAACAGGTTTGCGGTAGAGGACTGCAACACCATTCCCCCTTTCAATTATCGAACAAACGCAAGGATGGCTGACATAGTGTTTAGTGTATCTGGGATTGTAAAACAGTTAAGATCCTTAGACGCCAGGAAGGCATCTGGCCCAGACGATATACCCGTACGATTTTATGTTGACTATGCTACAAATATAGCACCATTCTTATCCATCATCTATCAGAGATCATTGGAACAGCGGAAAGTCAGCGGGACTGGAAGAAGGCCCAGGTCATAGTAATCTATAAAAAGGGTGGATGCACATAATTACCGGCCAATTTCACTGACATCGATTTGTTGTACAATCATGGAACATATTTTGTGTTCAGAAACAATGACCTTTCTAGACTCTGACAAGCTCATCTGCAGAAATCAGCATTGTTTTAGGAAACAGAAGGCATGCGAGACACAGCTGGCCCTCTTTGTGTATGATATACAACAAGCTCTAGATACCAGCTCTCAAGTTGATGCCATATTCCTCGAATTTCGAAAGGCGTTCGACTCAGTTCCGCACTGTCACTTGTTCCAAAAAGTGCGCGCTTACTGTCTATCCGATGACATATGCGGTTGGATAGAAAGTTTTCTAACAGACAGGGAGCAGTATGCTGTCCTGAACGGGGTAACTTCAACAGAAACAAGAGTAACTTCAGGTGTGCCCCAGGGCAGCGTAATAGGTCCTCTGCTTTTTTTACGATTTACATAAACGATCTGGTTTATGGTATTGACAGCGACCTTAGACTGTTTGCCGATGATGCTGTAGTCTACAGGAAAGTACTATCACACGAAAGTTGTGAACAAATCAATGAGGATTTGCAGAAGATAAATGCGTGGTGTAATGACCGGCCGTTATCTCTCAATATTAGTAAGTGTAATCTACTGCGTATAACAAGGCGAAAATCCCCATTAATGTATGAGTACAAAATAAATCATCAGTCTTTGGAAGCGGTAACATCAGTCAAGTATCTGGGTGTGACTATTCGAAATGATTTCAAATGGAATGATCAGATTACACAAGTAACGGGTAAGGCAAACTCTAGATTGCGGTTTATTGGTAGAATCCTGAAGCGATGCAGTCCTTCAACAAAGAAAATAGCTTACAATACGTTAGTTCATCCAGTCTTAGAGTATTGTTCGTCTGTATGGAACCCTTACCAATTGGGTGTGATTCAAGAGATTTTTTTTTGTCATTGTTTCTTATGGAGGAACATTAGATGTGGCAAAAGTCACGCAAAGAACTGACCCGTTCGAAGACGCACCGTATAAGACGATTGATTACATGTTGCAACTAGATGTAGCATGTAGAGAGAATGCAGACACGATATCTGTGCGGTCTGCTACAGACAGATGTGTGTGTAGTGAACATGACAGAATGTCGCGACTTAACCAACTTTCAACGTGGGTGATAACCGGTGAAAGATGCATATGGAGATTGTACGGAAAATAACGTTTGCGAAGTAGTTTCTAGGGTGGATCTTGAGTATCGCAGAGAGAATCCTTCCGTACGTTCAACCGCCGCACAGCATGCCCACAGGTGCTTGGCGAACGGGCGTCACGTCACCTTCGCAGATCCGTATGGGGTAATCGACGTTATACTTTGAACAGACGATCCACACTACTGGCCATTAAAATTGCTACACCACGAAGAAGATGTGCTACAGACGCGAAATTTAACCGACAGGAGGTAGATGCTGTGATATGCAGATGATTAGCTTTTCAGAGCATTCACACAACGTTGGCGCCAGTGGCGACATCTACAATGCGCTGACATGAGGAAAGTTTCCAACCGATTTCTCATACACAAACAGCAGTTGACCCGTGTTGCCTGGTGAAGCGTTGTTGTGATGCCTCGTGCAAGGAGGAAAAATGCGTACCATCACGTTTCCGACTTTGATAAAGGTCGGATTGTAGCATATCGCGATTGCGGTTTATCGCATCGCGACATTTGTGCTCGCGTTGGTCGATATCCAATGACTGTCAGCAGAATATGGAATCGGCGGGTTCAGGAGGGTAATACGGAACGCCGTGCTGGATCCCAACGGCCTCGTATCATTAGCAGTCGAGATGACAGGCATCTTATCTGCATGGCTGTAACGGATCGTGCAGCCACGTCTCGATCCCTGAGTCAACAGATGGGGACGTTTGCAAGACAACAACCATCTACACGAACAGTTCGACGAAGTTTGCAGCATCATGAACTATTAGCTCGGAGATCATGCCTGCGGTTACCCTTGACGCTGCATCACAGACAGGAGAGCCTGCGATGGTGTAGTCAACGACGAACCTGGGTGCACGAATGGCAAAACGTCCATTTTTCGGATGAATTCAGGTTCTCTTTACAGCATCATGATGGTCGCATCCGTGTTTGGCGACATCACGGTGAACGCACATTGGAAGCGTGTATTCGTCATCGCCACACTGGCGTATCACCCGGCGTGATGGTATGGGGTGCCATTGGTTACACGTCTCGGTCACCTCTTGTTCGCATTGACAGCACTTTGAACAGTGCACGCTACATTTCAGATGTGTTACGAGCCCTGGCTCTACCCTTCTTTCGATCCCTGCGAAACCCTACATTTCAGCAGGATAATGCACGACCGCATGTTGCAGGCCCTGTACGGGCCTTTCTGGATACAGAAAATGTTCGACTGCTGCCCTGGCCAGCACTTTCTCCAGATCTCTCGCCAATTGAAAACATCTGGTCAATGGTGGCAGAGCAACTGGCTCGTCACAATACGCCAGTCACTACTCTTCATGAACTGTGGTGTCGTGTTGAAGCTGCATGGGCAGCTGTACCTGTACACGCCATCCCAGCTCTGTTTGACTCAATGCCCAGGAGTACCAAGGCCGTTATTACGGCCAGAGGTGGTTGTTCTGGGTACTGATGTCTCAGGATCTATGCACCCAAATTGCGTGAAAATGTAATCACATGTCAGTTCTAGTATAATATATTTGTGCAATGAATATCCGTTTATCATTGTCATTTCTTCTTGGTGTAGGGATTTTAATGGCCAGTAGTATACTTCGCTGCTGTATGTGGGGCGTCAGGAACACCATTTCGTCGGAACTGTATGGAAGCAAAGAGCCTCATAGGACTTAGCAGCGACCCATCATATCTCGACACAGAGCTCATCGTGAGACACGGGTCCACAAATAATATCACTGGACCCTGGAACAGTGGCGGCGTGCAGCAAGATCCGACGAATCCTGGTTTCAGTTGCAACGAGCAGACGTGCGCTCGAGTGTGGCATACGCTGTATGAAACTATGAATCTTGCGTGTCGACAAGGTAGTGTCAGACAGGAGGTGACTCTAGGACTTTCTGTGTTAACATGGTACCACATAGGCCTCACTGTCCTACTGGAGGTACCAATGGCAGGTATACGTTATGTAGACATTCATTTAGACAAATTGAATCTGTCTCTTGCGCACTCTGATGGAGATTTCATGTTTCAAGAGGACACTGAGACGTCACCGCTCTTTGGTTGCACGCAGTTGGCTTAATGAACACTCCAGTGGAATCGTGGTCATGGCGTGGCTTGTCATTACACTCGATTTTATTGCAGTCGAGTTTTATGGAGTGCTATGGATAAAGTGTAAGATCTACGAAAGAAGCAACTACCCACTTCTGGGTAGCTCTGCAAGATAGATGAATCAATGTCTCTGGAACGATTCCAGTACCTCGCAGAGTTCATGTCTTGGCGTATTATTAGTGTGTGAAGGACTCGTGCAGGAGCGATTCGTAACAAAATCTTATCCATGGCCATAACATTACTTTTAGTCAGTTTCGACATTCTGTTTAACAGACGATGAGGTTTCTCGTTTTGCAGCAATTTACTGTTTTCCAGTTTTCTGTTTTAGTTCAACCTGAGCAGACGAGTTGCTGACTGAAGCGAATAGTTCCAGTCTGTTCCCTCACATTGCTATGCATATACCAGGTTCATTAAGCTAGTCTATCTATGATTTCTCGTAGTTGAGCGCAACAGTGAACTCACTGTCTTGTTGGAAGCCCGGATCTAGACTGAAACCACAACGTAAACAACGCTCCTTACCATGAGGATGCCTATAAAGAAGTAATCAGCACATGTTTAGAGACTTAGAACGTTTGAAATTGAAATCATGATGTCAGGTGAAGTGTCAAGTGTGACAGATATATCTTCGTTCAGCTGACAGGTAACGTTTCAAACGCGTCATGGAGACACCAACAAGGTTAGTTACTCCGGGCGAGGAGGAGGTTGGGCGAGGGAGTACGGCGTTACGGGAAAATGCTTCCTGGCGGCAACTGTAGAGTCACAGATATGAAATTTGCTGTCAGGAGGATACATTCCTTGACGAAAGAATATTTGAAATTGGGGTTTGTAGGAGCTATCTACCCTATTGCGTCTACCGGATACAACTATTTGATGATCAAAACGAATTGCAAAATGATTTAGGCAAGATGCCTCTACTGTACGAAAAGTGGCAACTGACTCTACATAATGAAAAGTGTGAAATCATCCACATGAGTACCAAAAGGAATTAGCTAAATTTCGGTTACATGATAAACCACACAAATCTAAAGACTTTAAACTAAACTGAATACCTCGGGATTGCAATTACGAATAACTTTTAGTGGAACGATTACATAGATAATGTCGTGGATATAGCAAACTAAAGACTCTGTTGTATTGGAAAAACACTTAGAAAATGCAACAGGCCTACTGAAGAGACTGCTTACATTAAACTTGTCCGCCCTCTTCTGGAGTAATGCTGAGCGGTGTGGGATCCCCATCAGATAGGACTGATGGTGGACATCGAAAAAATTCCAAGGGGCAACTCGTTTCGTATCATCGCGAAATAGGGGAGAGAATTCCAGGGATATGATACACGCATTAGGGTGGTAGTCATTAAAAGAACGGTGCTTCTCGGTGTGGCAGGACCTTCTCATGACATTTCAATCACCACCTTTCTCCTCGGAGTCTGAAAATATTTTGTTAGTACCCACCTACATTGGGAGAATTGATCATCATAATAAAATAAAAGAAGTCAGAGCTCGCACGGAAAGATTTCAAGTGTTCTTTTTCACCTGCGCTGTTCGAGAGTGGAATGGTAGAGAAATAGTTTAAGGTGATTCAATGAATCCTCTGCAGGCACTTAACTGTGATTTGCAGAGTAATCATTTAGATGTAGATGTTAGCTTACTTTTGTATGCTTACTATCCCTTACGGAGTCTAGCTAGCTATGAATGGCACGTACGTGACAGCATGTCAGATAATATCCAGCGTCGGGGACAAGCCAGCGATCTAGAATTTCGGCGTGAAAAGTGTTGGTAGTATCTCGTTGCTCTCACTGTATTACGTTTTACTGTGAGTAGTCACGCAAGACTGTATGACAAAGGAACAAATAAAAGAACGTCCGTAACCTCAATATCAGTGTCCTATACAGGATCCTTCATTATCGTATTCATTCCAGTCATTGAAGAGACGAGGGGCAGTAGGGGTACGAATATTACACTGTCACCAAGACTCATCATAGGCGCTATGTACGAGAAAGAAATTGTCGGTCGGGTCATGGGATGCCTTCGGATCGTTGGTAGATAATAGCTGCTAAAGACGAGATTTAGGTGTACGCTATGGTCTAGAACTCATGTTTACATTTCCAGTAGGATGGTTAGTAGGACTCCTCTCACACACCGTGGGGTGTACACATAGCTGCCTACTCGAATCGGACACCGCTGTCTGGAACGTGGATCTGACCTGTACAACTTGCGGCCGTCCTTGCCCTGTATCGGCTGCGTAGGCGAACACAAACACACACACACACACACACACACACAAACACAAACACACACACGGCGCAGAGTGGGCTTGGGTGCCACGCTGCGCAGAAACGGTCGGGATGGAGGACAGCATGTAGACGTCACTGCCCCTGGCTTCCTACACACTGAAGGTAATTTAGAGAGACTATCCGCGTTGTCCTCTTAGACACAGAGACAAGGTCTCGCCGTGTGGTGAAATGTTCGATTACGTTTTATGTACACTGTACTGGCGGCCAGCCCACACGTACAGTTCCTTTGCTAATGAGTACAGGTCGCTCTGCACACATGGCTACCAACACTACAAGTAAATTGTGATTTGCGGGAATTTTCTAGATATGTACATTGCAAATATTCAGTAGATCTCTTTCTTTACCGTAATGCGCAACGATTGTTTAGGAGCCAGTGAGATTAACTGATCGAATCGATGCGCCTTAGTAACAAAACTTGATCTAACAAGCTGGCCAACCTGGGTGTTCGGGCAAATGCCTATTTGATTCCCCAACTTCGACTTGGAAAAAACAACACGGAAACATATAAAATACGAATACACACAGAACGAAGTCAATAAAATTCTTCTGGCTTTGAGGCCGCGTTGTCATCTGTAAAATTCCGACGTTCCGGCGACTGTTGTAAGGCGTCTTCCTCAGGGTGTTAGAAATACACACTGAGGAAGGCGTCTTGCAACAGTCGCCGAAAAGTCGGAATTTTACAGATGACAATGTGGCCTCGAGCCTGGAAGATTTTTATTGACTGTGGCTACGGCCGCGGAAGCCTACGTTTACATACAGAACAAAGTTTACATTTCTCTCAAAGAAAATAGTACACTCAACTACTTTCTGAATATCCTGTCTTGGGCAAAAACAGTTTCTTCTTTTTAGGGTTCAGTACATCGATCGGAAAAACGGAACCTTTATAGGTTTACTTCGTTATCCGTCCGTGTCTCTCCGACTGTGAAACATTCTTCATCCCAGGAACGGTTCTACGGTCTCTTAGCATGTAACAAATGCAAGCTTCAAAGTCAATGTACCAAAAGACAGGGCACAGGGTCATTCATGTCACGTATTTTGACTTTGCAGACGCTGTCCTCAAAACCTGTAGAATACATTGCGTTGGCCTAAAATCATGAAATTTGGCAGTAAACAATGTTTAACAGTACAACTAAAGTAAAAAATACGAGAACAGTTAATTTGTAATTGCATGACAAGGAAAAAAATTATTTTGCCATTTGTTATCAGATTCTGTGTCTGTCCGTCCGTCTGTTAAGACCTCGTTTTCTCAGGAACGGGTACACGTATCCAGTTGAAATTTATGTCGCATGCTAAAGGGTATAGTAACTTAGCGGCGTAATAAATGTAAGCTACTAAGTCAGTGCGTTCAAAAGGAACGGCCGTTTATGTCACATATTTTGATACTCGCAAACTCAATCATTAAAAAATAGAAGGTACTTCCCCAAGAGCTAGAATCATGACATTTGCAAAGAAGCAAGTTTTCATAACACAAGTAAAGGGGAAAAAATCAAAAACTGTTAATTTGTGATTACAACACACGAAGAATATTTCTTTTGACATTCGTTAGCCGACTTCAAACTTGAAATTATAACATTCTCGAAATGCTTGGGGTTCCCGAGACTGATGTCTTGTCAGTATCAATGGCGAGAACAGGAAAAAATCGTTGAGATTCTGAACTCCAGGAATGGATGAACTGCCTGTATCCGTAAATAAGTTTGTACGGAATTCCCAAAAGCGCGAGGCCTATTCGCATCTGGCCAATTTTTTCCATCATACATGCTCAGTCGTCAGTGGTTTTAGTTTTTCCATGGTGAAACATCACCGACTGATGTATGGCTGAAGAGAAGATTTGTTTGCTCGAGGCACACATACGATGTGAGTTTTCACACACACAACATTCCTTCGTTGGACTAAATGACAACTGCTGCGACAGGAAGAACATCCAGGCGCAGAATTAAAATACAAAAATTGTTGACTCGTGGTTAGCGCCCTCTGCTTTGACGAGGCAAGTGCTGAAGGAAAAGAAGAAAAACACATACTGGTTGATTCAAAAGGCTACGCACAAACTGAAGGAGCTGATAGAGAAGTCGAAGTACAACTTTGGAATAGAAACTTATGCTCTTGGGAGTAATCCCGAGCCAGTGTAAGTTTGGGAACGTCAGGAACAACAAGGACAATCAATGATTCAAAATGGCTCTGAGCAGTATGGGACTTAACATCTGAGGTCATCAGTCCCCTAGAACTTAGAACTACTTAAACCTAACTAACCTAAGAATATCACACACATCCATGCCCGAGGCAGGATTCGAACCTGCGACCGTAGCGGTGCACGGTTCCAGACTGAAGCGCCTAGAAACGCTCGGCCACACTGGCCGGCGACAATCAATGAATGCGCGGCTCAAGCTCACAAAGATGTTGACCATAACAAAATGTGTTCAAAATGTCGACCACCACATTCAATACAGGCGTAATGTTTGCGTAGAAAATTCTGGTGATCTCTGCCAAGTACACCGGGCACTGCAAGTATCCTTGCGAGAAGTGTATCTTCGTCGGAAACTTTGGTGCTTCCCCATAGAAACAATAATCGAGATGCGCCAAATCAGGATAGGGAGGTAGTCACGAAATTGGACCTCCCCTTTGTATCCAACTCCTCTGATATGCGACACAGAATACGTAACGTACTTGCGCAGAAAGTGCGCGGGTACTTCGTCTAGCTGTACCCACATCTGACGATGCGTCTTACGTAGTACATCCTCTAACAGTTTAGGAGAACTCATTCGATGAAGACCTTGTACCTCATTCCATTCAACTGTGGTGGCAGGAGGCATGGCCCGATCATGTGATTTCTGATAAGAGTATTCCATAAATTCACCGGAAACCGCTGTTGGAGGTGGTGGTCGGATGGGACGCGGGGATTGCTACGACAATAAAATAACTTATCTCCGGTTGCCTGTACCTCACCTGTGAACAACACGTTGCTAAGGAGTCTTGGCTCATGCTCGCAACGAAGAACAATGCATTCACAAAACTGTCGGAAATAATATCCTTCCAAAAGCTGGACTCCCTGGCGATGATAGGGGTGTAACTAGTTATCATGTGAGACGCGCCACACGATACTTTGAGACATATGCATGGTATGAACGATGGAACTCACGGTTGTTGGTGGCTGTTCTTCCACATGTTCAAGTGTATCCTCCTCCATATCGGTTACTGTTCGGCCCCCTTCAAGCACTGGACGCAAGGCATCTGTCTTCCCGAGTCGGCGGCGAACAGTTTGAAAGGTTCAAGGCTGTTCGGATACTCAGCGCGATGCAGATGTTAAGCTTTGGGCGCTTTGCCACTGGCTCTTCCTTACGCGAAATGCGTGTCTCGCAGTTCTGCAGACGTGGACAGCTCCATTTCGCAAAGTACTGTACATATCAGGAAGACATGAATGTACGAATGAACCGCAGATTGGTCAAAATATTCAAATGTGTGTCAAATCTTATGGGACTTAACTGCTAAAGTCGTCAGTCCCTAAGCTTACACACTACTTAATCTAGATTATCCTAAGGACAAACACACACACCCATGCCCGAGGGAGGACTCGAACCTCCGCCGGGAGCAGCCACACAGTCCATGACTGCAGCGAACAGCAGATTTACCGAGTGGTTATAATTAAACTAAAGGTGTTTCGATTACTGCATCGATAACACAATCGCTCACTAGTTCAAAATGGCTCTGAGCACTATGGGACTTAACTTGTAAGGTCATCAGTCCCCTAGAACTTAGAACTACTGAAACCTAACTAACCTAAGGACATCACACACATCCATGCCCGAGGCACGATTCGAACCTGCGATCGTAGCGGTCGCACTGTTCCAGACTGTAGCGCCTAGAACCGCTCGGCCACCCCGGCCGGCTCGCTCACTAGTAGCTGTCAGTACCAATAAATATCCGGGAGTATGTGTCAATTTTGTAGCTGTACAAAATGTAATAAGACGAGCTCCGAATAAAAAATTAAGGAAATATAATCCATCGATGATGGGATTAGCTCACAAATTTATCGTTCCACCAATGCTTGAACATTGTTCAAGAGTCTGGGTTATTGACCAGGTTGGAGTGATATAAGAGACAGAGAAGATACAAATAAAAGTGGCACGATTCGTCAGGGGTGCGTTTGGTAATCGCGGAAACGTCACAGATATGTCTATCCAAGTCCAGTCGTATAGTAGACAGGTATTGTACGTGGCGGAAAGGTATACTGTTGAAATTACTAGAAAATCCATTCCAAGAGGAGTCAGGTAACATTCCTTAGCTCTACATTTATCTGGCGAGACGAGCATGAGAGTGAAACCAGAGAAATTGTATCACACAAGAAAGCTAAACGCGATTCGTTCGTCCACTGCGCCATTAGTGACTAGGACAGGAAACGAGGGACAGTGGCACGCGAAGAACCCTCCGCCATTACCCAAGAAGCAGCTTGTGTAGTGTAAATGTAGACGTATAATATTACCAATGCAGTTAGTAAACCAACTTTGCATCGCATGTCATACTGCTGCATTAATTAGGAGTACGATGAAACGCGGAAAGCCGTGTATTTGTGCGCGGAGGTCGGCCGCGTCTTGTTTTGCCGCGTTTCGTTTTGTGGAACGGCGTGGGCGGCTACCGGGAAACGAGTTAGCCGGGCCCGGCCGGGCCGTGTTTATGCGGCGTCTAATTCCCCGCGGAGCTGGGCGGGGCGCGCCTTGGCCGTGGGCCGCTCGCCGCCATGCAATGCTAATGCAGATGCGTGCTGCGTGCCGCGCTAGCGTCACCGCCTCGCCGCTTGCCCTTCCCGCCGGCCGGGCCTTGTCCCCGAGTGTCAATTGGCCCTGACTGCGAGCCTAAAAATAATGGCGCCGACACCGTTCCGCAATTGTCTGCCTGCACTCTGCCGGATGCAGCTCCCGTTCCGCCGTTCGCACTGCACTTCTAACCGCCTCCAAACGATAACTGGGAGCACGGAGAAAATACACTTATTGGCCATTAAAATTGCTACACCAAGAAGAAATGAAAATGATAAATGGATATTCATTGGACAAATATATTATACTAGAACTGACATGTGATTACAATTTGGGTGCATAGATCCTGAGAAATCAGTACCCAGAACAACCACCTCTGACTGTAATAACGGCCCTGGGCATTGAGTCAAACAGAGCGTGGATGGCATGTATAGGTACAGCTGCCCATGCAGCTTTAACACGACACCGCAGTTCATCAAGAGTAGTGACTCGCGTATTGTGACGGGCCAGTTGCTCGGCCACCATTGACCAGACATCTTCAGTTGGTGAGAGATCTGGAGAATGTGCTGGCCAGGATAGCAGTCGAACATTTTCTGTATCCAGAAAGGCCCGTACAGGACCTGCAACATGCGGTCGTGCATTATCCTGCTGAAATGTAGGGTTTCGCGGGGATCGAATCAAGCGTAGAGCCACGGGTCGTAACACATCTGAAATGTAACGTCCACTGTTCAAAGTGCCGTCAATGCGGGCAAGAGGTGACCGAGACGTGTAACCAAAGGCACCCCATACCATCACGCCGGGTGATACACCAGTATGGCAATGACGAATACACGCTTCCAATGTGCGTTCACCGCGATGTCGCCAAACACCGATGCGACCATCATGATGCTGTAAACAGATCCTGGATTCATCCGAAAAAATGACGTCTTGCCATTCGTGCACCCAGGTTCGTCGTTGAGTACACCATCGCAGGCGCTCCTGTCTGTGACGGAGCGTCAAGGGTAACCGCAGCCATGGTCTCCGAGCTGATAGTCCATGCTGCTGCAAACGTCGTCGAACTGTTCGTGCAGATGGTTGTTGTCTTGCAAACGTTCCCATCTTTGACTCATGTATCGAGACGTGGCTGCACGATCCGTTATAGCCATGCGGATAAGATGCCTGTCATCTCGACTGCTAGTGATACGAGGCCGTTGGGATCCAGCAAGGCGTTCCATATTACCCTCCTGAACCCATCGATTCCATATTCTGCTAACAGTCACTGGATCTCGACCAACGCGAGCAGCAATGTCGCGATACGATAAACCGCAATCGCGATAGGCTACAATCCGATCTTTATGAAAATCGGAAACGTGATGGTACGCATTTCTCCTCCTTACACGAGGCATCATAACAACGTTTCACCAGGCAACGCCGGTCAACTGCTGTTTGTGTATGAGAAATCGGTTGGAATGTTTCCTCATATCAGCACGTTGTAGGTGTCGCCACCGGCGCCAACCTTGTGTGAAAGCTCAGAAAACCTAATCATTTCCATATCACAGCATCTTGTTCCTGTCGATTAAATTTCGCGTCTGTAGCACGTCATCTTCGTGGTATAGCAATTTTAATGGCCAGTAGTGTATGATGCGCCTTATAATTATTGCTGTTTATTCTCTTTCTGTCTGTTATAACCCCGGCTTGGGAAGCCAAATATAACGTTTCTACTTCTGTGTTTCACTGTTTTCGAACTTTTAATTGTTACTTTTTAAATGTTTGTTCGCGTGACGGATTTTTATATTCGTTCGTATGGTGTAAACTGATTGCAATGAAATGTTTGTAAGACTATCTGATGTAAGTAGGCTGTTTATGTTTTCTTATTGGCAACGTTACGTAGCGCTCTGTACGAAAATCACTGGCTGTGCTGTGTGCAGTCTGTGGCTAGTTTGCATTGTTGTCTGCCATTGTATTGTTGGGCAGCTGGATGTTAACAGTGTATAGCGTTGGGCAGTTGGAGGTGAGCCGCCAGCAGTGGTGGATGTGAGGAGCGAGATGGCGGAGTTTTGTAATTTGTCATGAACTGCTATATATATTATGACTGTTAAGGTAAATACATTGTTTGTTCTCTATAAACATCTTTCAATTGCTAACTATCCCTATCAGTAGTTAGTGCCTGCCGTAGTTTCAATCTGTTATATAGCTGGCAGTAGTGGCGCTCGCTATATTGCAGTAGTTCGAGTAATGAAGATTTTTGTGAGGTAAGTTATTTGTGAAAGGTATAGTTTAATGTTACTCAGGGCCATTCTTTTGCAGGGATCTTTGATAGTCAGATTGCGTTGCGCTAAATAATATTGTGTGTCAGGTTAAGCACAGTCGTGTATAAATTGTTCTAAGGGGACGTTTCATACTGTGACTTGCAGACTTTAATATCTATTTCTGAAATTCCGAGTCTTTATCTTGAAACAGTGTCCTGTCTATCTTCTACTTTGAAGAAGTATTCTGCCACACATACTTACACTCTGCTCCGTGTTACCTTTAAGAAGATACTGAGCACAGATCGAGTGCGTCGATCCTTTGTAACGAATATGAATGTAACGTTTTGATGCTGTGAACTAAATGACTAGCATTCAAAAGTCATATTAAAACTCTGATTCTTCCTTATAACTACAATCAACTTTATAAAAATTGCTTCTTATTAAAAATACAACTCTGCCAAGAAATGAATTAGTAGAATGATAACGGAGCGGTAAATTTATAACTTCTGAGTACAAGTCTTATGAATAAATAACTTTGCTTAATCACGTCTCAGTAATCGAACTAACCCGAACCAATAAAGAAGAATCCCACTAAACTTTTCTCTTTTCCAAATGCATCGCATATTAAGCTTGAGCAAGCAATGCAGCAACACCATTACCTAGGAAACTTCACTCTCCTCAAATTAAGCTTTACCAAACTCAACAACCTCTGTTATCAGTTTCCAGACCGCTCGGTAGTGTTGCCAACACCCGACTCACCCACTTACTACTGACTGAATGCTACTGCAACGACAGTGCTACTGACAACCAAAGATCACAGTGCTTCTACTGAGGACATCTTTAGCGTAACATATCGGCTATTGGAGACTACTGGTTGCAAAATATCCTGAGTATAGATATGAAGTATGACATCTCGGATGAAAATAGAGCTCACTTTACTTTCATTGCATACCAAAAATAAACTAGGAAAACTTTACACCTTTTTCGATATTGAATCGTTTGTAAACGATAAAATGAAATTGTGTACCTGGAATTATTCATTTTGAGGTGTAAATTATTATTTCCCATTTGTTATAGGGCAAGAGCTGTTATAATACAGTAATATTGAATTACATTATTCCACTTTGTTCACCACTTTGCTGCAAAAAATCAAAAAATAAAAAGCTTGTCCGGTAACTTGTTATTAATTAGTCACGCCTATCTTAAGCACTCAGTATTCCATCTAAGAATTCGTAATTAACTCAATATTTCCACAGCGCTCCCATATCTTTCGACGTCTTTCACTGTCACGGGCACCGTTCTCGACGTGCTAAGCCACCTTGGACTGTCGTGACGATGCCTTGGCGTCCCTTCCAGTGATTTAGCGCCCGTGCGTCGCACGCTGTGTTTTCCGCTGATTGCCTCACATAATGTCACATGATTTGTCGACGAGTATAACACTAAATGAATTTTATCCATGGTTGATGCTGTTGAACTCCGTGACTGTTCCTTTATAGGGCGTAGAAAAATTTCCGCTACCAGTCGCAGTAAAAGGTTATTTATTTGTCACACGATTGGTTTCGGGCTCGCGCCCATCCTCAGGTGTTTTTACATTCATGTACATGTTTATATTGCTGGAGGTCACTGTATAAATCCAAAAGAATTATTTGCTGGTGACTAAACGGATAAAAGTGGGACAATTGTAAGTGGCAAGGCAGCAATTGTCGAAAATACAGTGTACCTGTACTTACATAAAGATGAAGCATCATTATTATAGCTACGCTGTGGTGACAGTTTTTCCACTTATTTGCACACTTCACGTCGATATTTCAGTTTTATAAAGTTTAGCTGCATGTTTCACTGTTACGATGTACACTCGTGAAATACACTGTGTTTACATACAAACATGTGGGCTATGGTCAAAGAACTTAGCCACAGGAAGTGCAAGGGTGTTGCACATATAGAAACTTAAAAAGCTATTAGAGACTGTGAAGTTTTTTGATGCACATTATGAAATTTTTTGATCCACATTTTTGTCGAAGAACTTAGATATAGGAAGTACAATGATGTTATATATATGAAATTACTAAAAGCTACTGCAAATAAAAAAGGGACAGCTAGAACTGTTTTGAGCCACACTGTTGTCAGAGAACTTAGATCTAGGAAGTACACATGAAATTTTGAAGTCTATTACAAATTGTACAATGACAGTTACAGTTTGTGTTTACAATATGATTTTTACAAATTACGATAATGACACTTGCACTGTTGTATGACTGCTACATCGAATTTCCATAGAATATTACTTTGTTGTCATATCAGACGATAATTAGTTTTTTTTAATATTTCATGAAATATGTGAAGATAAGATTTCTTTGCAAGCTCCACTTGTTCGTTGAGAATAAGGTCTGGTGAGTTAGAGCTGTGGATACAAATTTCTAGCTCTTCGGGCAGATTCATTTTCTGCCCTTTGTTCACAGTGTGTAGTATTTGTAGGGTGTCTGTAATGGCTGTGGCTGAGTGACCATGGTCTTTTAGATGCACTGCAGAGGTGCTTTTATCAAAGTTATTTAGCCGGAAGGCATCCATATGCTCACGGTATCTTATAGAGAAACTGCTTTCAGTTTGGCCTATGTAGAACTGTAGGCAAATTGTCACATAAAAGTTTGTAAATACGTGATCTGTGGTGGCATTGGTTATTTTTCTTACTGTTGTGGATGATGTGCTGTTGTAACTTGTTGTTAGTGCTGAAAGAAATTTGAATACCAGTTTTCTGAAAGAGGTTGGAAATTTATTATGAAATTCTACCTATAAAGGGTATGCGGGCGAATGTGTTTTTTCCTTCTTGTGAATATGATTTAGTAGGTGTGCATTGTTTCTTTTTTATTTTGTTGTTAAGTTTATCGATTACATCTGGGTTGTATCCATTTCTGTGTGCAATTTCTTTGATAATGTGGGATTTTATGTATACGATTAAGTGTGGATCTGAAGAGTGCCATTTTGTGCTGTACTGGATGACATGAGGAGTTAGTTGTTAATGGCAACGTCACTAGTGGTGGGTTTTCTGTAAATCTGGAAGGCATATTTGTTGTTTACATTAGATATTGTAAGGTCAAGAGAAATGATGCCTTTAGCTACTTGATGTTCCACAGTGAAGTTGGTGTTGTTGTGCATGCTGCTGAGGCCTTTAGCTAGTTTCTCAGTCTCCTCAGTTGTACCATTGTACAAGATAATAATATCATTCACGTACCTTTTGTATGTATATTATTTTATTTTCAAGTGAACTATCTGATCTGAAAAATTTATTTTCTATGTTCAAATGGTTCAAATGGCTCTGAGCACTATGGGACTTAACAGCTGTGGTCATCAGTCCCCTAGAACTTAGAACTACTTAAACCTAACTAACCTAAGGACATCACACACATCCATGCCCGAGGCAGGATTCGAACCTGCGACCGTAGCAGTCGCGCGGTTCCGGACTGCGCGCCTAGAACCGCGAGACCACCGCGGCCGGCTATTTTCTATGTGGTTAATGTAAATATCTGCAAGTATTCCTGCCAAACTACTGCCCACTGCAAGACCATCTTCCTGTTTATAAATTTTGTTATTAAAAGCAAAATAATTTTGTAATAGGATTAGTTCTAGCAGGTCAATGCGTTCACATATCTCAGCCTTGGATAGCTTTTTGTGTTTTAATAGGTTCATCTTTATGTAAGTACAGATATATTTTCGAAAAATGCTGGCTTGCCACTTACAATTGTCCCACTTGTATCTGTTTAGTCACCAGAAAATATTTTTTTTGGATTTACACAGTGATATCCAGCAATATAAACATGCACATGATGTACAAACACCTGAGGATGGGCGCAAGCCCGAAACCAGTCGTGTGACAAATAACCTTTTATTGTGACTGGTATCGGAAATTTTTCTACACCCTATAGATATAACACTCTTGTAATAATTTCCTGTTCTATATCTATATACACGTTCGGCAAGCCACCGTATGGTGCATGAAATGATGGCCTGCTGCAGAGGGCCGTATGCAGCAACGGTTGCTGAACATTCGTTGAGGGGACGCTGTTGGTTGCCCCTTGGTTCATGTGGGCGGTCAGTTGCTCAACAGTTGCACGTCTATTCGCCCGTACACATCTTCGAAGCTGTCGTTCGCTCGTGTCATCTGTGGTCTGTAATGCACCAAAATTGCCTCGGCGCCGGTTTTGAATAGCGCTATTTTGTCACGCACCATGTACTTAAAAGGCGGTGGCACACGAACGGTTTCCATACTTATCCCTTTCTGAGAGTCTCCGCGCTTGCGCTGAAAGCCAGTGATCACGCCGTTTTTTACATCAGATAAATCGCTCCGTTACGGCATTGCAACACGACCTCACTGTTGTCCACGCCCCCTACACTCCCCCCCCCCTCCCCCCCGGCCACCTTCTGACACGCTTTTTATACGTTCCACTGTTAGTACTGCCACCCTGCTGTCTGTGAGTACTTATTCCACGTTGATGTCGAACATAGACGGTAGGCACATTAACGTGACTGGACTATGTATGTAAAACATATCAGAGGCCTAATATGAGTACGAGAGGTACTCATTTTGTTTGAAATTATACCCATTTTTTTGCAATAGTGCTATAGTTAACTGCTTTTGATTTCCTCGCTCCAAAAGACCCACCGAGCCAACAGCCTTGCCGCAGTGGTTACACCGGTTCCCGTCACGTCTCCGAAGTTGAGTGCTATCAGGCTTGGCTAGCAATCAGCCCCTGTGAGATCAACTGAGGAGCTGCTTGACTGAGAAGTAGCGACACTGGCCACGAAAACTAACAACGGGCAGGAGAGCGGTGTGCTGATCACATATCCCTCCATACCCGCATCCGGTGACGGCTAAGGGCTGAGGATGACGCGGCGGCCGGTCGGTACCGATGGGACTTCAAGGTCTGTTCGGACAGTGTTTGTTTGAAAAGACCCACCGACGTTAAGAAAAAAATGGCTCTGAGCACTATGGGACTTAACATCTGAGGTCATCAGTCCCCTAGAACTTAGGACTACTTAAACCTAACTAACCTAAGGACAGCACACACATCCATGCCCGAGGCAGGATTCGAACCTGCGACCGTAGCGGTCACGAGGTCCCAGACGCCTAGAACCGCTCGGCCACTCCGGCCGGCTCGACGTTACGAAAAGGGCCAGACAATATTTGCTCTGTCCTCTACTGCGCCTGTCGTAAGGTTCAAAAATGGCTCTGAGCACTATGGGACTTAACATCTATGGTCATCAGTCCCCTAGAACTTAGAACTACTTAAACCTAACTAACCTAAGGCACACAACACCCAGCCATCACGAGGCAGAGAAAATCCCTGACCCCGCCGGGAATCGAACCCGGGAACCCGGGCGTGGGAAGCGAGAACGCTACCGCACGACCACGAGATGCGGGCCTGTCGTAAGGCATCGAGTGGACGCTCCCCACTTACCTCAATATGTGCTCCGTATTTAATCTGCTGCTAACTTCTCATTTTTAATCTCATCCACTTTCATCACCCCTCCCGCCCTTCTCTGCAATCTTACCCTCAATTTCTCCGCATTACACGTTCCAGTTAAGACGTTTAGCGCTTTGTTTCCTGCAAGTACTCCTTAGTTCAGCATTCTGTCAGTCTGCTTTACTTTTAGCATATTTATCCAGAGCCAGTTTCTAAATTACCCGAGTGGTTTTCGTCTTCCTTTTTGACAGCCCGATTCGCTGCCAAACAAGACGCCACTCCAGGCAAAACACTTGTCCAAGCCCGTTTTTCATTTCATTTGCTTAACGACCCTTCACATTTCGAAAAATTCTTTTGCTAAAACATGTTCTATAATTTTATTTTGTCCACATAAATACCATTTTCTGTCACCAAACTTCCTAAGTACCTAAAATATCTTACTTATTCCACGATTTTTCCTTCCAAAGGTATTCTGATGGGGCTTTCATGTTTGCTGATTCTCATCACTCTGGTCGTTTCTAAATTCGTCTTCATTCCATGGTTGCGACACCAACACAAAATTCTTCATCAGAACGTGTAAATCTGAACGTGTAACTATCCGTAACGATATGGCTACCTTTAAACTTAGATTCTTAACATAACCTATGCATTACTGGGTTAAGTTCGACATTAGCTGAGGGTAAAAAAGCAGCGACCGTTATGGCGAGTGCTGGTGAATGCTGTCGGCTCTGCTCAAAGTTGCCCGACCCTCGCGTGCCAGGCGCGACCCCACTCCTCCATATTCATAAATCCAGCTCTACATCAGCACCTGGGGCCAACGCAGCGGGACCTAATGTGTCGTGCCTGCAGCGTTTCGCGCAGGACAGACTAGGCTATGCACGGACCCCCTTCAAGTCGGCGCTCGGAGGTCAGATCTCATTTCCTACAAATCTGAAATTTAGTGCTTCTCATTAACGACAACATCAGCAACTTCCCCCTAAAAATATGTACTTCAAGCAAACATAAGTCAGAATGGTCAGCATTGAAATTACGACAGGCGTTCAATAAGTAATGCAACACATTTTTTCTCTGGCAGTTTCGGTTGTAAAAATGCGGGATTTCAGGGGGACATCATAGAATATTCCCGCTTCAAGGCCCTATGGTGGCGCTATACGTAACATAACGCAAGTGCGTTACAAGCGGAGAACTGTCATTCAGTATCTTTTGGCAGAAAATCAGAGCATAGCAGATATTCCGAGGCGCTTGCAGAATGTCTACGGACACATGGCAGTGAACAAAAGCACGGTGAGTCTTTGGACAAGGTCCAATAAGGCCGCGCAAACAAGTCCGATGTCCCACATGCCGACCGGCAGCACACAACTGTGCTATCCTCAGGAAACTGAAGAAACGACTTAATCATCTTCGTAGCCCCATAAATGCAAATGAACTTCTTCTCCATGACAATGCAAGACCTCAAACAAGTCTGTGCACCCGAGAGGAGCTCGCAAAACTTCATTGGACTGTTCTTCCTGATCCACTCTACAACCTAGATCTCGCTTTTTCCGACATCCATCTGTTTGGCCCAATGAAGGATGCACACCACATGAAGCAGTATGTGGATGGTGGGGAGGTTCCGGGGAGATTATTGTGCAGCAAGACATTGGCTCCGACGTCGAGCAGTACAGTGGTACCATGCGGTCACACGGGCCATCCCAGTAAGGCGGCGTGAGGACGGTCGCGTCGAAAGGAGTTTTTGTTGAAAAATATGGTATTTTAGGCAAAAGACTGGGGAATAATACGGTGCATTGAAATCCCGGATAAAATCCATCTGCTTTCAGAAAAAAAGGGTTGCATTTCTTATTGACTCTCCTACGTAACACTACGTATCGTGATTCCCAACACATAAAGTGGAACGACCACATATGCTCAGTTGTAGAGGGAGGAAATGTCAGGCTTCGATTCATTTATGAAATGCTGGAAAATTACACCTCTTCTACAACAACGTCTGCTTACAAAACATCTCTACGTTCTTATTAGAACCCTCACGTGTACGGGGTTGATTGAACTAACAAGAGGAGCCAAAGATATGCGAAGAACTGCAGCACAATGGTTACATCTTTATTCTTTCAAAATTGACAGATCATTAATAGTCTGCAATTTCGTTTTCAACAGTAAAGAAGTGGGTAGCTGAACTCAAATGTGACTGCACTACTCTTCAAGACTTCTTGAATCATGTTATCGACAGAATTATCTGAGAATTTATTACGAAGGCTGCTAGCAGTGTCATCTGATGATGTTCACTGAACGAAAACCGTTTGACATAATATAGGTACCTTATTACAGTTGTGGTGGTTCTTAAAATATGAATCAGCTGCGGAGAACAAAATGATCAAGATTATTTGAAGCCAAAAGTACTGTGGGATAAATTCCGCCAGTGGAATACCAGAATCTACGAGCCGTATTTCGTATGATGCAATAAACTGATTTGTAACGTATGTAGTTGTTAACATTGCAAGGTAGGCAACCGCGACCGACCGTAGAGGCAAACCTAGCAGGATTGCGTCAGGGAACGTCACTAGTTCATTGCTGTTTGCAGATTGCGGATGATAGATGAAGAGGTTTGTAAGACTGCAATGTGTTTTCGAGTTGATGAGCTGTAACGAAAAGTCGTTGTACCCCGTTACGTAATTAACAGACGTGATTTTCGTGACAGGAAAAGGAAATGGAAACATTAAAGTTGTATCGCAGCATATACTCACGTAGGAGACATCCGAAACGCAGAGCTTCATTTCGACCGGAATGCGCCGAAACGGCGTTCCGGCACCTCCCAGGGAGATTTCTTTTTTGTTTTTGTATTTTATTTAACTTCCGGGAACAAATTGGCACCGGAAATTTAAAATAATACGCGTACATTACATCGCAACTATAATATGGTGCTGCGCCAGCACCAGTGAATTTGACAATGGGTGACCAACGCGATACCATGGGCGGCGTGGGGCAAGGTACTATCTGCGTCTGTGTGTGTGGGGGGGGGGGGGGGCGAGGAGAGGGGCGGTATTAACGTTTCGTGAAATGTTATATGACGTTTCTTGTTCAGATGTGTTGCTTATTTGTAATAATGAATATGAACTTAAATCAGTCCAGTTGTAACGCAACTCAATGAGTTGAAGATAAATGACATTTAAAGCATTTGCTGAACATCCAACTCTGTATCTTATGTGTCACGTCACAACGTGTTTTCTTTCTCCAAACTCTTCTTGAAGTCAGAACTGTGCGTGACCCCGATGGATCAGGAATATCTGCATCGTGATTCATTGCGAAATGCTTTGTTTATCAATACCGAACACACGGTTACCGAGCGGCTACAAGGCTACCGTTTAAACGTTGTGGCTGGCAACGTTGAAAACATGACATCACAATCACGAAGACTGCTTATTTGTGACGATATGTACCGAGCAGAAATGAGGAGCAATGTGCCACTGCTACGGGGACAGATGGTAGCATCTGTTGTTTGTAACTTGTGGTTTTATTGTTTTGATAATAATGGTTCAAATGGCTCTGAGCACTATGGGACTTAACTTCTGAGGTCATCAGTCCTCTAGAACTTAGAACTACTTAAACCTAACTAACCTAAGGACATCACACACATCCATGGCCGAGGCAGGATTCGAACCTGCGACCGTAGCAGTCGCTCGGTTCCGGACTTAAGCCCCTAGAACCGCTCGGCCACCTCGGCTGGCGTTTTGATTATAAGAAATTATATTTTAAGTAGCTGAGTTTCACAACAGTATTTTGTAAACAATTATTTCTCATTGTAATTTTTATCACAATGATTGAAATTGCGGTTTTTGTAGCAAGGGTGTGGAGGGGGGGGGGAGGGATTGTATGGTTGAAGAGGTGCGTTCTGGCACATAAAATTTTTGAACTCGAGCACTGCCGGAGCACACCGTGTTCCAGCTGTGATAGGCCAATGACGTGTAAGGACAGTAGACTTTTTGTCGGAGCAGTGTCTGCGTGCGTCGGTGATCAGCCTTCAATTGGACGTGTTATGGGTACTGCACACAGCAATGTGTGAGGAAAGTAATACTGGAACAGCAGCTATACGTCTACAAGTCACAAAAAGTAGATGCATTAACACCTGCTCAGACTTCACGTCCTACTGAGCAGTGTCGTCGATCCTCGCTTTCCTGTGTATGCACGTTTCTCGGACGAAGCTATTTCAACAGAGCGAATAGCTCAGAAATCGCAATAGTCGTGCGTGGGCCGTTGAAAACGTCGCTACAGCTGTGAAGAGCCATCAACATAGATTTGTAGTGAACACATGAGAGGGCTATGATTCGTCAACCGTTCCGCATTTGCTTTTGTATCGCTTAATTGCACCAGTGCACAACTGTTTCTCTGAGACATACTTCATATCCCCTTAGAATATTTCCCAAATGGTCTTTCAAAACGATGCTACCCCAGTCCACTCTGGAGGACCGAGCGGGGTGGCGCAGTGGTTAGCACACTGGACTCGCATTCGGGAGGACGACGGTTCAATCCCGCGTCCGGCCATCCTAATTTAGGTTTTCCGTGATTTCCCCAAATCACTCCAGGCAAATGCTGGGATGATTCCTTTGAAAGGTGCTCGGCCGACTTCCTTCCCCGTCTTTCCGTAATCCGATGAGACGGATGACCTCACTGTCTGGTCTCCTCCCCCACAACAACCCCAACCCAACCCATTCTGTAGATCTTGCTAGTGAACTTCTCCGTTAGAGTTTCCTGGAAGGTGGATGGGCAGAGGAGTTCATATGACGTAGCCAGCTCGTTCATCAGATCTGGCTCCACGCCAGTTCTACGTGTAGGATCAAGTCAAAAGTTCCTTGTGCGACGCAGCTATCGAGTCAGACATGGATCGCCTGATAAGAATTTTCACTGTTGTGACATAAAAAAAACATGGCGGGTCGCATGAGTACAACAGAACTTTATGAGTGTGCGTCATGCCTGCATAAAGACTGGGGAAAGTCCTTTCGAACAACCGCTGTGAATGGAGCACTTGAATGAAATGTGCAGCTAAATAACATTATTTAGCGTAGGCAGGCGTCGCTTCTAGAAGACACAGCGACCATTATGAATTAATGTAAAGAGAAATAGCCACCGGTCGCATATTATAATTTTTTTTATTACTGGTTTCTCTCTACCATCCAAATTTTGGTGTTCAGTGGTTTCCTTGACTCGATTAAGGAGAATAACCGGATTGTTCCACTTCATACGTGCAACCGACTGCCTTTGTAATCTTTGTTTTATACGACATTATTTTCTGTCTCTAATGACTTTTCGTCGACGAGACGTTAAACGCTAGTCAAATTCCTTACGCGAAACCAGATGAGAAGCTGCCAGGTGCTAGCTTGAGTGAAAAGCTGCAGATTACAATAATGTTAGGCGTGTGGCTCCGATTCCAGAAAAGATATAGAGGTTCGCTCTGAAATAAGTCGCCGACGGCAGACATTCCCTGCTAACGTTGCAGTGTCACAGGACAGCAGGAGGCCTCGTCTTATTCCTAACAAGCAAACAAACAGAGGAGCCGGACAGCCGCGCGCTGTCACGCATAATAGCTGCCATCCATTATCCGCCACTTCCCGCCCGACAGTTCCACCAGAGCCCGTGCGGGGTGCTGCTTCGCCACATAAACTTCCAGCAATCGGCATCCAATCGCTCGTAAGAATGCAAATTGGTGGCTTCGATGATCACATTTCTACAACGCGCTGGGGGGACTTAACAATTTACATTTCCCTCTTGTCATATATACATGTTAACTGCAATGGTAATCAATCATACTTGCTGACAGCAACAAGCGACAGCGAATTTGCTAGTAACATTTCTCATACCCAACTGCCCATGCGACCGGATAATTTTATTTTACTTCGTTTAGCTATCGTAAAAGAAGAAAGGAAGAAGATATTCCGAGAATGCATTTTTACTCTGTAGTGAAGTGTACGTTGATTTGAAAAGTCCTGGCGTATTGAAACTGTGAGCCCTACCGCGACTCGCACCTAGGACCTTTGTCTCTGTCGGTAGAGCGCTTGCCCTCGGAAGGCAAAGCTCCCAGGTCCGAGTTCCGGTCTGACGGACAGTTTTAATTAGCCAAGAAGTTTCAAGGAGATTACGGCTTAACGTGTGCGTGACAATGATTTTACTACGAGCGCGTACAATAAGTAATGCAACACCTTTTTTCTGAAAGCAAATTGATTTTACACTACTGGCCATTGAAATTGCTACACAACGAAGATGACGTGCTACGGACGCGAAATTTAACCGAAAGGAACAAGATGCTGTGATATGCAAATGATTAGCTATTCAGAACATTCACACAACGTTGGTGCCGGTGGCGACACCTGCGACGTGCTGACATGAGGAGAGTTTCCAACCGATTTCTCATACACAAACAGCAGTTGACCGGCGTTGTCTGGTGAAACGTTATTGTGATGAATCATGTAAGGAGGAGAAATGAGTACCATCACGTTTCCGACTTTGATACAGGTCGGATTGTAGCCTATCGCGATTGCGGTTTGTCGTATCGTGACATTGCTGCTCGCGTTGGTAGAGATCCAATGACTTAGCAGAATATGGAGTCGATGGGTTCAGGAGGGTAATACGGAACGCCGTGCTGGATCCCAACGGCCTCGTATCACTAGTAGTCGAGATGACAGGCATCTTGTCCGCATGGCTGTAACGGATCGTGCAGTCACGTCTCGATCCCTGAGTCAACAGATGGGGACGTTTGCAAGACAACAACCATCTGCACGAACAGTTCAACGACGTTTGCAGCAGCATGGACTATCAACTCTGAGACCATTGTTGCGGTTACCCTTGACGCTGCATCACAGACAGGAGCGCCTGCAATGGTGTACTCAACGACGAACCTGGGTGCACTAATGGCAAAACGTCATTATTTCGGATGAATCCAAGTTCTCTTTACAGCATCATAATGGTCGCATCCGTGTTTGGTGACATCGCGGTGAACGCACATTGAAAGCGAGTATTCGTCATCGCCATACTGGTGTATCACCCGGCGTGATGGTATGGAGTGCCATTGGTTACAAGTCTCGGTCACCTCTTGTTCGCATTGACGGCAGTTTGAACAGTGGATGTTACATCGCAGATGAGTTACGACCCGTGGCTCTACCCTTCATTCGATACCTGCGAAACCCTACATTTCAGCAGGATAATGCACGACCGCATGTTGCAGGTCCTGTACGGACCTTTCTGGGTACAGGAAATGTTCGACTGCTGCCCTGGCCAGCACATTCTCCAGATCTCTCACCAATTGAAAACGTCTGGTCAACTGGCTCGTCACAATACGCCAGTCACTACTCTTGATGAACTGTGGTATCGTGTTCAAGCTGCATGGGCAGCTGTACCTGTACACGCCATCCAAGCTCTGTTTGACACAATACCCAGGTGTGTCAAGGCCGTTATTACGGCCAGAGGTGGTTGTTCGGGTACTGATTTCTCAGGACCTATGCACCCAAATTGCGTGAAAATGTAATCACATGTCAGTTCTAATAAAATATATTTGTCCAATGAATACCCGTTTATCATCTGCATTTCTTCTTGGTGTAGCAATTTTAATGACCAGTAGTGTGTTAAGGATTCCAATACATCATATTATTCCCCACATTTTTGATTACAAAACCCTTCAGTGCGACAGCCTTACGCCTCAGTATTGAGGAGGGGTGACCCGTATGCCCTCATGGCACCATTCTACTGGTCGGAGCCAACGTCTTACAGCGTCATTAGCCTCCCCATTATCCACGTGCTTCTTGTGGAGTGCATCCTTCATTAGAGCAGACAGATGGAAGTCGGAAGGTGCGAGATCCGGGCTGTAGTGTAGATTAGGAAGAACAGTCCAATGAAGTTTTGCGAGCTCCTCTTGCGTGTGCAAACTTGTATGAGGCCGTGCGTTGTCATGGAGAAGAAGTTCGTTTGAATTTTTTGTGACAAACACGCTGAAATCGTTTCTCCACTTGGGGGTAGAATACTACACTTCAGGATGGGCGAACAATCAAACAGAATAACGCCTTCAGAGTCCCAGAAGACAATCGTCATGACTTTACAGGTAGGCAGTGCGGAGCGGCTTCGAACTTATTCGTAGACATTCTGCAAGCGCCTACAATTATCTGCAACGCTCTGGTATCCCGCGAAAAGAAACTCAATGAAAGCTCTCTGCTTGGAACGCACCTCCCATTACAGACGCCATTTTTAAAGATACGTATAGCGCCGCCCCGTATCATAACTTAATGAAACTATAGGGGCACGAAGCTGCAAATTCCACGATTTCCCATAGCAAATTCCGGATCTTTCCGACTGTTCAACCGAAATTGTCCGATAAAAAACGTGTTGCATTATTTACTGAACGTCCCTCCTAGAAACGGAGCACGTGCTTGGACTGGACGAGTATCGGGCCTTCTCGAAGGAACCACCATGGTATTCGCCTCAAACGATTTGGTGGAACCATTAAAAATTAAATCTAGGGGGCAGGGCAGAGTTTTTAACCTCTCTCCTACCGTAAGTGGGATCAGTGCTTGGACCAGTGCACCAGTAGGGCACTACAGGTCATCCTGAATCCCTCTGAAAAACACATTTACACAGTGCACAATTTCTTTGTGCTTTGCAACTTCACGACAAATTCAACACAGAAGCACGATATCATGTACTATTTAATCTCTGGTTTTTTGTGTGTGCTGAGCGCCAAGGATGGTAAGTACGATATTGTAATGCCTGCGTTGTTCAAGAGTTTGATGCGAAGTTCCTTTGTTTGCATTGTACTTCTGAGGAACATAGGCATTTCAATATCGTATTTACCTGCCGATACTTGGCGAGCGACTTTCATTAAAATGTTTTTCCTGCACAGGAATATACATAATGAATGTGTGCAAGTTGTCAAAATGGCTCTGAGAACTATGAGAGTTAACTTCTGAGGTCATCAGTCCCTTAGAACTTAGAACTACTTAAACATAATTAACTTAAGGACAGCACACACATTCATGCCCGAGGCAGGACTCGAAGCTGCGACCGTAGCGGTCGCGCGGTTCCAGACTTTAGCGCCTAGAACCGCTCGGCCACCTCGGCCGGCTGTGCAAACTGTAGCCACATGGTTGACGACATATGGATATCTAGGTCTGGCAGTGAGTCGTGCTCGAATAGTTTGATGGTTGCATGGTACCTTACGGTCAATGGGAAGCAAGTATGCCGGTCAGGCCTCCACGGAATTCACCTTGCAGACACCCCGTTGGGTGTCGCCTGTGATGTTCTGGACACGGACGATCGGCGGCAGATGCTGGCTTTACTTACCCGTATGACTCGACATGTAGCTTCTCACTCCCACAAACGACGACGAACTTTGTGAAGTGGATTTGTGTACAATGAACAACGTTGTGCAGTTATCCGCAATCCCAAATACAGACAATTTTTCTCCTGTTTTCTTTGTACTGTCTTTCTTAATCCACCCCGGAGTTGGGGTGTTACTGCAACGAGGAGTTGATCCACGCCTTTTCCATTCTTAGTACCGATAATTCTCTGGTCACTGGAATGTTCTTCTCCGAAAAACAACGCATCGATTGTCCCACCAAATGTGGCAACTTGCCGCTCCCTCCTCCTCGCGACGTCGGTTTCCTGCCATGATCGGTGATGGTAAACTGAATAAATAAGTAAAACATTAAATAAATAAAAAATAAAATTAAATTAAAAATGTTAAGTCGACCGCTCGCAATAAGCGGGAATTTGGGTTCGAGTCCAAGCTCTATCCAATTCTTTGCTCCGTTTGTGAGTAGCTATTATTCAGCAACATAATTTTCTGTGTATCATGCACACATTTACAATGAGGGAAAAAAACCGCAGCACCAAGAAGTAATTAACGTAGAGCAATGAAATTTCGGGAATGCGTTTACCTAAAGAACTTATTTAAGTGATCAAAATTGCAGTATCACAGATTAATTGTGCCCTTTTAAAGGGGTGGCTAAGACGCTGGCGGAAAAAATAGTACACCTGGAAAGAGGACGTAGAGTTTGATCCGATGACGGCATCTGCACCTGGGGGGGGGGGGGGGGTAGTAGCTGTTCTGATTATGGTTTCAACATCGTCCACCAACAGATAGTGCAAACGTGTGAGGCAAGCAGGCAACTAGGCCATGGAGACGCACTCGTGCTTCCTACGAGGTGCATTCAAGTTCTAAGGCCTCCGATTTTTTTTCTAAAACTGGCGTTACTTCTCGACGTAATCGCCCTGCAGACGTACACATTTTTCACAACGCTGACGCCATGATTCCATGGCAGCGGCGAAAGCTTCTTTAGGAGTCTGTTTTGACCACTGGAAAATTGCTGAGGGAATAGCAACACGGCTGGTGAATGTGCGGCCACGGAGAGTGTCTTTCATTGTTGGAAAAAGCCAAAAGTCACTAGGAGCTAGGTCAGGTGAGTAGGGAGCATGAGGAATCACTTCAAAGTTGTTATCACGAAGAAACTGTTGCGTAACGTTAGCTCGATGTGCGGGTGCGTTGTCTTGGTGAAACAGCACACGCGCAACCCTTCCCGGACGTTTTTGTTGCAGTGCAGGAACGAATTTGTTATTCAAAACATTTTCGTAGGATGCACCTGTTACCGTAGTGCCCTTTGGAACGCAATGGGTAAGGATTACGCCCTTGCTGTCCCAGAACATGGACACCATCATTTTTTCAGCACTGGCGGTTACCCGAAATATTTTTGGTGGCGGTGAATCTGTGTGCTTCCATTGAGCTGACTGGCTCTCTGTTTCTGGATTGAAAAATAGCATCCACGTCTCATCCATTGTCACAACCGACGAAAAGGAAGTCCCATTCATGCTGTCGTTGCGCGTCAACATTGCTTGGTAGCATGCCACACGGGCAGCCATGTGGTCGTCTGTCAGCATTCGTGGCACCCACCTGGATGACACTTCTCGCATTTTCAGGTCGTCATGCAGGATTGTGTGCACAGAACTCACAGAAATGCCAACTCTGGAAGCGATCTGTTCAACAGTCATTCGCCGATCCCCCAAAGCTATTCTCTCCACTTTCTCGATCATGTCGTCAGACCGGCTTGTGCGAGCCCGAGGTTGTTTCGGTTTGTTGTCACACGATGTTCTGCCTTCATTAAACTGTCGCACCCACGAACGCACTTTCGACACATCCATAACTCCATCACCACATGTCTCCTTCAACTGTCGATGAATTTCAATTGGTTTCACATTGCGCAAATTCATATAACGAATGATTGCACGCTGTTCAAGTAAGGAAAACGTCGCCATTTTAAGTATTTAAAACAGTTCTCATTCTCGCCGCTGGCGGTAAAATTCCATCTGCCGTACGGTGCTGCCATCTCTGGGACGTATTGAGAATGATCGCGGCCTCATTTTAAAACAACGCGCATGTTTCTATGTCTTTCCAGTCCGGAGAAAAAAAATTTTCCAGTGGTCAAAACTGACTCCTAAAGAAGCCTTCGCCGCTGCCATGAAATCATGGCATCAGCGTTGTGAAAAATGTGTACGTCTGCAGGGCGATTACGTCGAGATGTAACGCCAGTTTCATCGATTTCGGGTGATTAGTTAATTAGAAAAAAAATCGGAGGCCTTAGAACTTGAATGCACCTCGTAATATGGGTGTTTCAGCATGGGTCAATCCCTAGTACCTCAGAACTCTTGTGCTACTGGTCTGTAAGTGCAGTCATTTCGTGTACTCCATAGACGCTGTTGCAACATTAGATCTTGCGTGATTTGGAAACCTCTGTTTTTTTCCGGTAGTGTATTTCGAGCTGTGAGCTTACATAAATATAATTGGGGGAAAACAAACTGTTTTGTTACCAGGCGAACATACAGATCTCACAGGAACTAACCCGCCGTCACTGACGCACGTCACGTAGGTAACGCCCGGTCGCCGAGCTTCGGCGCTGCCCGCGCCCGACTGCGCGCTCGCCAGCGCAGCGCGGGCTGCGCGACCTTACTAGGGCACGGGACCGCGCCGGACTGACTCAGCCGGACGACGTGGGACGGCTCGCGGGAGACAAAGGTGAACCGGGTTCTGCGAACCGCATCTACAGTCGGAATCAGCTATCGCATCCTGCTCACAAGCAAATCAATTGTACATTGTTTTGCAGCGCACAGTGCCAACCTCACGCAAATGTACTGCCTGACTCCTCTTCTGGGAAAGACGCAAGCGTACCTTATGTGCCTCGGATTCCCCTGAAATGTCTGAAGGTATTAAAATGTGGTTTCCTAACAGCTATAGTTCCCAAAGGAGCGATTATTTTCCTGTACGTTTAATACATGCACTGCAGTATTATGATAGACCTACATTTTTTATTCGCACTCGGCATCTCTTGACAACACGAGTACAGTTGTAAATACACACATCAAAAAAAGTTTTGAATCGCCTCGGTTCCGACAGTTTCGGAACCTTCACAGAAAATTGGAATAGAGATCAAGATAAACATCATTTCCGCCTTTTTTATTCCTCATGAAAACCACATATTGCATGTTGTACCAACATAGAGCGAGACCTTCAGAGGTGGTGGTCCAGATTGCTGTACACATCGGTACCTGTAATACCCAGTAGCACGTCCTTTTGAATCGATGCATGCTTGTATTCGTCGTGGCATACTACCCTCAAGTTCATCAAGGTACTGTTGGTCCAGGTTGTCTCACTCCTCAACGGCGATTCGGTGTAGATTCCTCAGAGTGGTTGGTGGGTCACGTCGACCATAAACAGCCCCTTTCAATCTATCCCAGGCATGTTCGATAAGGTTCATCTCTGGAGAACATGCTGGCCACTCTAGTCGAGCGGTGTCGTTATCCTGAAGGAAGTCATTTTCAAGATGTGTACATGGGGGGCGCGAATTGTCGTCCATGAAGAAGAATGCCTCGCCAATATGCTGCTGGTATGGTTGTACTATCGGTCGGAGGATGGCATTCACGTATCGTACAGCCGTTACGGCGCCTTCCATGACCACCAGCGGCGAACGTCGGTCCCACATAATGCCACCTCAAAACCGCAGGGAACCTCCACATTGCTACACTTGCTGGACCGTGTGTCTCAGGCGTTCAGCCCAACCAGGTTGCCTTCAAACATGTCTCCGGCGATTCGCTGGTTGAAGACATATGCGACACTCATCGCTGAAGAGAACGTGATGCCAATCCTGAGCGGTCCATTCGGCGTGTTGTCTCTACCGCGCTGCGTGGTGTCGTGGTTGCAAAGATGGACCTCGTCACGGACGTCGTGAGTGAAGTTGCGCATCATGCAGCCTTTTGCGCACAGTTTGAGTCGTAACACGACGTCCTGTGGCTGCACGAAAAGCATTATTCAACATGGTGGCATTGCTCTGAGTTCCTCCGAGCCATAATCCCTAGGTAGCGGTCATCCACTGCAGCAGTAGCCCTTGGGTGGCCTGAGCGAGGCGTGTCATTGACAGTTCCTGTCTTTCTGTATCTCCTCCATGTCCGAACAATATCGCTTTCGTTCACTCCGAGACGCCTAGACACCTCTCTTGTTGAGAGCCCTTCCTGGCACAAAGTAACAATGTGGACGCGATCGATCCGCGGTATTGTCCGTCGAGGCATGGCTTGATTACAGACAACACGAGCCGTATACCTCCTTCCTGATGGAATGACTGGAACCGATAGGCTGTCTGACCCCCTCATCTAATAGGTGCTGCTCATACATGGTTGTTTACATCTTTGGGCGGGTTTAGTGCCATCTCTGAACAGTCAATGTGTCTGTGATACAATATCCACAGTCAACGTCTACCTTCAGGAATTCTGGAAACCAGGATGATGCAAAACTGTTTTTGATGTATGTATTTCAGTAAAATAGACGGGAAATGTGGTGAATATGAAGGGTATTGCTACCACGTCAATGAGTTTGTCTTGTTATGTTATGTCTAGAAGAAAATGGGAGTGAAACTGCTGCGTCCCAGTAGTATACGGTGTGGGAAAACAGTTTTCCTGTTACGAACATTTGTATCACTAATGTGTGACTTTGGAATTACAGTTCGCCCTGCAGTTCCGAGCTTACTCCTTCCTTCGACTGTTTTGTTGCAGACAGTTTTCGCGAGTGCGATATGCAGTTCTGCAGTGTGTTTTGCAGCTGTTGTCCTCGTATCTTCCGTCACAGTCTTCTTCAATAACCGCTTGTCATGATCACTCAACGCACACTTTGAGGATGATTTAATTCCGCTTTCCCTCTAACAAGTATGGCTGAAGTCGGTCCAGAGGTTTAAAAAGAAATAAGGAACATACATACACATGCACATATACATGCAACCAGTTTTATAGTTCGTTTGGATAATATTGAACATACATGTGCCTGAGGTTGACATACCTATATGATACACTCATATTACCTTTTTTCGCGTACAATAACATGTGTTCTCGAAGAAGAGTTCAAAACATGTTGTGCGGACATTCCGCAAATAGGACGGCTCAGGTTGTCACTCCACTGCACAGTACTTCGGACTGGAAGCATTATTCCAGAGCGTGTGACAGACAACCGGCGAGCGCGAAACTTTAAAATATGCACTTTCAGAAGCTCATAACTGCGTGCTATTAGAATTTTAGCCCAAATTTTCGAACGGGATCGACTGCTGGGGCTGATATCTTGCAAGACTGCTTTCATCATCATCATCATCATCATCATCATCATTTAAGACTGATTATGCCTTTCAGCGTTCAGTCTGGAGCATAGCCCCCCTTATACAGTTCCTCCATGATCCCCTATTCAGTGCTAACATTGGTGCCTCTTCTGATGTTAAACCTATTACTTCAAAATCATTCTTAACCGAATCCAGGTACCTTCTCCTCGGTCTGCCCCGACTCCTCCTACCCTCTATTGCTGAATCCATGAGTCTCTTGGGTAACCTTGCTTCCCCCATGCGTGTAACATGACCCCACCATCTAAGCCTGTTCGCCCTGACTGCTACATCTATAGAGTTCATTCCCAGTTTTTCTTTGATTTCCTCATTGTGGACACCCTCCTGCCATTGTTCCCATCTACTAGTACCTGCAATCATCCTAGCTACTTTCATATCCGTAACCTCAACCTTGTTGATAAGGTAAGCTGAATCCACCCAGCTTTCGCTCCCATACAATAAAGTTGGTCGAAAGATTGAACGGTGCACAGATAACTTAGTCTTGGTACTGACTTCCTTCTTGCAGAAGAGAGTAGATCGTAGCTGAGCGCTCACTGCATTAGCTTTGCTACACCTCGCTTCCAGTTCTTTCACTATGTTGCCATCCTGTGAGAATATGCATCCTAAGTACTTGAAACCGTCCACCTGTTCTAACTTTGTTCCTCCTATTTGGCACTCAATCCGTTTATATTTCTTTTCCACTGACATTACTTTCGTTTTGGAGATGCTAATCTTCATACCATAGTCCTTACATTTCTGATCTAGCTCTGAAATATTACTTTGCAAACTTTCAATCGAATCTGCCATCACAACTAAGTCATCCGCATATGCAAGACTGCTTATTTTGTGTTCACATATCTTAATCTCACCCAGCCAGTCTATTGTTTTCAACATATGATCCATAAATAATATGAACAACAGTGGAGACAGGTTGCAGCCTTGTCTTACCCCTGAAACTACTCTGAACCATGAACTCAATTTACCGTCAACTCTAACTGCTGCCTGACTATCCATGTAAAGACCTTTAATTGCTTGCAAAAGTTTGCCTCCTATTCCATAATCTTGTAGAACAGACAATAACTTCCTCCTAGGAACCCGGTCATATGCCTTTTCTAGATCTATAAAGCATAGATACAACTCCCTGTTCCACTCATAACACTTCTCCATTATTTGCCGTAAGGTAAAGATCTGGTCCTGACAACCTCTAAGAGGCCTAAACCCACACTGATTTTCATCCAATTGGTCCTCAACTAATACTCGCACTTTCCTTTCAACAATACCTGAGAAGATTTTACCCACAACGCTGATTAAAGAGATACCTCTGTAGTTGTTACAATCTTTTCTGTTTCCATGTTTAAAGATTGGTGTGATTACTGCTTTTGTCCAGTCTGATGGAACCTGTCCCGACTCCCAGGCCATTTCAATTATCCTGTGTAGCCATTTAAGACCTGACATTCCACTGTATTTGATGAGTTCCGACTTAATTTCACCCACCCCAGCCGCTTTATTGCACTGCAATCTATTGACCATTTTTTCCACTTCCTCAAATGTGATCCTATTTCCATCATCATTCCTATCCCATTCTACCTCGAAGTCTGAAACATTACTGATCGCATTTTCACCTACATTGAGCAACTCTTCAAAATATTCCCTCCATCTGCCCAAGGCATCCACAGGATTCACCAGCAGTTTTCCTGACCTGTCCAAAATACTTGTCATTTCCTTCTTACCTCCCTTTCGAAGCCTGCTAATTACACTCCAGAATGGTTTTCCAGCAGCTTGACCCATAGTCTCCAACCTGTTTCCAAAGTCTTCCCACGATTTCTTCTTGGATGCTGCAATTATCTGTTTGGCTTTGTTTCTTTCTTCAACATGCTTTTTATACTTAAAATATGAGTTGAAGTTGGTGCTGTTCCCTTGTAAATTTGCCGCGCGGGGTAGTCGTGCGGTCTGAGGCACCTTGAATCGGTTCCCGTGGCTCCCCTCCCCGCCCCCCCGTCGGAGGTTCGGGCCCTCCCTCGGGAATGGGTGTGTATGTATGTGTTGTCCTTAGTGTAAGTTAGTTTAAGTGAACTTAAGTAGTGTGTAAGGCTAGGGACCGATGACCTTAGCAGTTTGGTCCCATAGAAACTTACCACAGCCGGCTGCCCTGACCGAGCGGTTCTAGGCGCTTTAATCCGGAACCGCGCTGCTGCTACGGTCGCAGGTTCGAATCGTGCCTCGGGCATGGATGTGTGTGATGTCCTTAGGTTAGTTAGGTTTAAGTAGTTCTAAGTTCTAGGAGACTGATGACCACAGATGTTAAGTCCCATAGTGCTCGGAGCCATTTGAACCATCTAGGGGAGTGACTAAGGACACCACACACATCCATTCCCGAGGCAGGATTCGAACCTGCGACCGTAGCGGTCGCGTGGTTCCAGACTGTAGCGCCTAGAACCGCTCGGCCACTCTGGCCGGCAGGGGGGACTAATGACCTCAGATGTTAAGTACCATAGTGCCTAGAGCCATTTGAACGATTTTTTGAACTTACCACAAATTTACAAATATTCCTTTGTAAGTCGCGAAGTCTGAACTATGGCGCGAACTGAATCCTCGCGCTTCGTGAAATGTTGTCAAGCATGACAACTGGGCCATTCATAGTGAGACTCTAACAGTTGCACAGTGGCACAACAGTGGCACAACTTAAGACTACAGGTATTTCAGCCCTGTGCAATGATGGACTGCGATGTTTCGTTCCTGTAACAGTGCTGTCAAAGTCAAGCCACTGGTAACAGTATATTACTATCTCAGATTACCAGCGTCTTAAACCCAACGCAATGCTTGTGCAGATTCCTCTGTGAACGATAGCCATAAAGCCAAAACAAAGAGACAGTGAGTTGCGTGGTATAAACAGAGGTTCATTGTTTGCCCTTAATTCTTATTTTCCGACAAGTTTTGCATTAACTTGTTCTACAATTATGGTAGAGAATGCGTGAGAGACTAATAGTAAACACCAACTTTCAGGATCATAACGGACCAATGCGTAGCGTAATTGTCCTTGCGCCTTTGAGGATCATGGTCGATCCCAGGTGGAGATAGTTACGGAAAAAGTAAACAATGAAAGTTTGATGAGAATAGTCGCAAAACGCATAGTTATGCAATTTCTCCAACGCATATTCATAGTTGTACTGTCTCAATAGGATGCTCGCTCACGTAACTCAGAATTTTCCAGACTACTTCTTTCCATGATCTGCCTGTGCCATACTGGATATCACCGATCTGTGATTAGTCATACCGCTCGTCCAGTGTTTAATAGCGCTGAGTTTATTCCTGGACAGTAGACATCTAGCGTGTCATTCCTGCACATGAGGCCAGTCTGATTCGATGCCACAATATATTCAGGCGCATTTTCTCTAGTGGTTTGGGAGATATTTGCAAAATCGTTTTGGAAGGGTGTAGCTGGTGTCAGCCCAAATTAATACTGCTCATCACATGCTTCAGACGACGCCTAGCGGCGACGGAATGCATCGGTTTGTTTCTAGTTTCAAACAAAATTAATTTTAAATCGTAATTTTAAGTGCCCATTCGATAGAGCGCTACCAGACTTGTCCAGCGCGACGTTCACTTTATCGATATGTGTTAACAGAAACAGTAAGACACGAGGAATAACGGGTACTCCAGCAGCGGGTGAGCAGCGCGCTTCTGTACGGTAGCAGCAGTCAGCCGCTGCTGGAGTACCCGTTATTCCTCGTGTCTCACTGTCCCTGTTAGTACATAGACACTGTCGCTGTTAGTACATACTGGTAAAATTAGTATCGCTCTAGACTTACATGTGACCGCTTCGTCGAATGGACGCGTAAAATTCCGATTTAAAAGTGATTTTGTTTGGTAACGGAAAACAAAAAACGCTTTCTATCGACGCTGGGCGACGCATAAAAGACGCGATGAGCAGCATTTGTCTGCGCTGACTCCAGCTACAAGTGGCAAAAACAAAACTGCAAACATCTGCCGAAACACGAGACAAAATGCGCCTGACGACCCCTACGACAGACATCTTGTGTATGTAATACTAAATAATTGTTTAATACATTTGTTACTTTATATTGTCGGAAGGCATATGAGTGAAATTTAAATTAATTTCCGAAGGTATCTTGAGTACTTTACAATTTTCATTACTTTTACCCGGCAACGCTGTTGCTCCCAGACGCGTGACTGTCGTGGCTGTGACGGGCTGCTGCAGACGGCCCTAGGAACGAACAACAAACGTCACTGCTCGTCTTTACTGCCCGTGCCTGCAGACCTCAGGGGGGTCTGAAAAGTTCATCACGCCTCGTAATGGGGCTTCCAAGGCGTCGCGATAAGTCCACCTCGGCAGGATTCATGCGCTATGGTACATTGTGCGATGCGCTGCTTCGCAGCTACACTCGAAAACGTTTATTGGCGGACCGAATTAATGCTGTGCACTGATTCACTTCTGAACCAGTCTACATGGGGGCTGCCAGTCTCGCCTTGAGCCTCGAGACAGGTCTAAAACATACACTACTCCCGTACCACTAATAAATGTCCAGCAACAATCCAACTGCTTTCAAAAGGATTCGCAGACTCGACCACGATTAGCAAACATGCACGTCAAATATACAGCGTGGTCCCTTGACGATGCTAACAAACTTTCAGCGATGATGGAGAAGATGTATCGGTTTGAGGTAAGGGTCCCTGGTATCGGAAACGACCGAGTCGAAAGTTATAAGCGAGTACCGTTCTCATACCTCTGACAGTGGAATACACGTAGCGGTACTGCTGCTAAGGTTGTAGGGTAGGCAACTTTCAGATAAAAATTCTCAAGCAAACATGGGCCCTAAAATGCATACTTAAGCGCTATGGGCACTTGTACACTATAAGATATGTTTCACAATAGCGAAAGCGAAAAAATGTTCACAGCTCTTAAGGTACGCACACTTTGGGAGCCTTGTTTACTCGACAGTTTTTCTTGTTTCCGTCCATATTACCTCCACCAGAAATATACACTAATAGCCATTAAAATTGCTGCACCAAGAAGAAATGCAGATGATAAATGGGTATTCATTGGACAAATATATTATACTAGAACTGACATGTGATTACATTTTCACGCAATTTGGGTGCATAGATCCTGAGAAATCAGTACCCAGAACAACCACCTCTGGTCGTAATAATGGCCTTGATACGCCTGGGCACTGAGTCAGACAGAGCTCGGATGGCGTGCACAGGTACAGCTGTCCATGCAGCTTCAACAAGATACCACAGTTCATCAAGAGTAGTGACTAGCGTATTGTGACGAGACAGTTGCTCGGCCACCATTGACCAGACGTTTTCAATTGGTGAGAGATCTGGTGAATGTGCTGGCCAGGGCAGCCAGCAGTCGAACATTTTCTGTATTCAGAAAGGCCGGTACAGGACCTGCAACATGCGCTCGTGCATTAACCTGTTGAAATGTAGGGTTTCAAAGGGATCGAATGAAGGGCAGAGCCACGGGTCGTAACACATCTGAAATGTAACATCCACTGTTCAAAGTGCCGTCAATACCAACAAGAGGTGACCGAGACGTGTAACCAATGGCACTCCAAACCGTCACACCGGGTGATACGCCAGTATGGCGATGACGAATACACGCTTCCAATGTGCGTTCACCGCGATGTCGCCAAACATGAATGCCACCATCATGATACTGTATACAGAACCTGGATTCATCCGAAAAAATGACGTTTTACCATTCGTGCCCCCAGGTTCGTCGTTGACTACACCATCGCAGGCGCTCCTGTCTGTGACGCAGCGTCAAGCGTAACCGCAGCCATGGTCTCCGAGCTGATAGTCCATGCTGCTGCAAACGTCGTCGAACTTTTCGTGCAGATGGTTGTTGGCTTGCAAACGTCCCCATCTGTTGACTCAGGGATCGAGACGTGGCTGCACGATCCGTTACAGCCATGCAGATAAGATGCCTGTCATCTCGACTGCTAGTGATACGAGGCCATTGGGATCCAGCACGGCGTTCCGTATTAACCTCCCGAACCCACCGATTCCATATTCTGCTAACAGACATTGGATCTCGACCAACGCGAGAAACAATGTCGCGATACGATAAACCGCAATCGCGATAGGCTACAATCCGACCTTTATCAAAGTCGGAAACGTGATGGTACTCATTTCTCCTCCTTACACGAGGCATCACAACAACGTTTCACCAGGCAACGCCGGTCAACTGATGTTTGTGTTTGAGAAATCGATTGGAAACTTTCCTCATGTCAGCACGTTGTAGGTGTCGCCACCGGTGCCAACCTTATGTGAATGCTCTGAAAAGCTAATCATTTGCATATCACAGCATTTCCTTCCTGTCGGTTAAATTTCGCATCTGTAGCACGTCATCTTCGTTGTGTAGCAATTTTAACGGCCAGTAATGTAGATACCAAAGAGCTAGCAGTAGAAGAGATGTGATTCATAGTATCGAATGTGAACAAGTGCTCATAGCTCTTAAAGTATGGATTTTAGAGGCCACGTTTACCAGACTTTTTCTTTTGTTTTGGTCCATACTGCCACCTCTGAACGTGGTCTATCCTACAGCCTTAGCGACAACACTACCGGTACATGTATCGCACTGTGTGAGGTATCAGAACGATTTTCGCTTATAAGTTACGAATCGGCAGTTTCCAGACTATGGTCCCTTACCTCAAATCGATAAATAAGTCTGTAACATAATCACAGTGTCGCCTTATGTAGTGCCTCCAATTGGTTTCTCGTAACCCTCGCCTAAAATTTCCTACAAAACATGATGAAAGTTCGAAATCTTAACTACAAAAAAGTCACGCGAAAATGTCAGTCTTGGAGTTTTCACGGAAACAAATATAGTTTACTGATTACCATTACACCTTTCAAAGTTTGTCACTTGTATCAGAGAGCTATCTGCAGCCAGCCAATGGCTCCACACTCCTCCGCCTAGCGAGCACGTTCTCGCTCACTAAACAGACAAGAAACCCGGAAAAGGACTGAGACGATATCCACGTCCGCCCGCGGACTGCACCAGCAGTATAACTTTCTCGATCACTGAGCATCACTCAGTCCCAACATTGTACAAGCAACCAACTTGAAACGTCGCCTCCGCCCCATAGCGCCCACGACTTACGTTCTGCACTCATGAGGTCTACCAGCCAACTTTCAACTCCTAGAGCTCCAAGCAGCTCTGTGAAACTTTATATCTATGACTTCCAATCAATTAGCGTCAGGGGCGGAAGGCAGGCAGTTTCATTGGGAATCTCCTGCTCCCGTTACTACTGCTTCTCTGCAGAGTGCAACTACCGGTCAAGGATATTGAAAAGTCTGTTTCCAACAAATGCTGGGAAAACACTCGACGCCTTCAAAACGTCTCTCACTCTTAAGCCAACGGAATAGGCCGATCATAACCTCTTTTAGGTGCATTAGAGAAAAGCTGATGCATCGTCTCCACTCCGAACCCCCCTCACCTCCTTCCTCACCCCGGTGCCCATAATACCCAGCAGGACGAGCCCCACGGGTGCCACGAGAGATTTTACGCTACAGGTGGTCGCAGTCTCCAAGGTAGGTGTCCAGGTGACATGCAGAAACCAATGTTACACCAAGTTCAAATATCGCTTCTCTGTCATTCCGGCCACAGCCACATGTCACACTTAATTCAGAGGCGTGCTATTGATTCTTTGGTAACAGTCACTGGGTCATCTATGTATTAAGTTAATGTACGTAACGTCGAAACCATGTGCAACTAAACACCGGATTGGTAATTCGGATACACGTTATATACAAATGGCGTCGCTTATAAAGCTTCCATCCGATCGGTTCTTGAGTATTGATTGTCAGCATGGGGTGATTACGATTTCTTTGTCAGAAGACGTGAGAGATTTTACGGAAGAGCTGTTGATTTAATCAGGGTGAGAGTGCCACAGAAATACCTGAAATTTCTGAAATATCTTTTGCACCCCAGGAAGGTTTATTTTCTCATTTCATGAGAATACGTTCCATGCAAAATCTAGAAACATATTACTTCGACCTACAAATGTCTCATGTAACGACCATGCAAAATAGAAAATTTATCTTTACACGGTCTCGCACATACTGCCGTTGTTCCCGCTCACCATCTGTGAATCAAAAATGAAAGGGAAAGTAAAGATACTGATACACTATCGCGGACTACAGCTGTGGGTACAACAAGTGTGCAGTGCTCAGAGGTGGTCGTTGCACTAAATATGTTTCAGCACATGTAGAATCTATTAATAGAGACGGCACCATCGGCATCACGTTGGTCGCTTTTCTAATCACCACCGCTTTTATTAAGGTCAGCATCATGTAGATAGATGTCTTCTCCCAAGATTTCACATGATTGAGGCCTTGATATTTTTCAGAGAGAAAGTTTTTGAAACAGCACGTGAAAATCAGGCGTGTATGCGTGTAATCGACACTCCTTACTTCTTACAATTAACATAACGGGAACAGTCTCCAGAGTTTCCCTCCGCCGCCACGTAAAAATCCGATAACGGATCTGAAAATTTGCTGCTCATACATTATTTCGCATTGTATTCCGCACATTTCTCATCTACTACTGCGAAAGGAGAACCGTCGTAGCAGGGTGCCCTGTAGGTACACATTTCTTAAGTACCGATCATTCTGCCATCTGGAACTCTCCCACATGCTGATGTTGCGCAGTTTGACGCAGAAAACGCACTCTGGTACTTACTTTTACGTTTCGACTTCGTTTGACAGGTCTTTCAAGAGAGAGCTAGGTATAATGCTGTCCCCCATTTTTTAAAAATCACATCAGAGATGACGCGGCTGGTCCAGTAATATACCACATTTCTGCAACCATACCAATTTACTACCGATACACTGTTTTCCTAATTCTCCGAATTTTTATTGCTTCTGGCTTTTCTTTCTGAGTTTAAGGAGTTCTTACATAAATTACTGTACTAACAATATTACTAGTGCTCTTCGTACTGGCTACCATCTGCTGCTTCTAGTACACAAATTGGTATGTACTATTGTTCTCCGAGTTAAAGTAAAGGAAATTTTTTTTAAAATCGCTGGTTAATAGATCAGCCGTACATGAAGGATTGATATTTACCACAGGCCACCGGTGCACGGAATGATGACGGGGAAGCGAACGTCTCCACTTCATCTACATCTACATCCATACTCCGCAAGCCACCTGACGGTGTGTGGCGGCGGGTACCTTGAGTACCTCTATCGGTTCTCCCTTCTATTCCAGTCTCGTATTGTTCGTGGAAAGAATGATTGTCGGTATGCCTCTGTGTGGGCTCTAATCTCTCTGATTTTATCCTCATGGTCTCTTCGCGAGATACACGTAGGATGGAGCAATATACTGCTTGACTCCTCGGTGAAGGTACGTTCTCGAAACTTCAACAAAAGCCCGTACCGATCAACTGAGCGTCTCTCCTGCAGAGTCTTCCACTGGAGTTTACCTATCATCTCCGTAACGATTTCGCGATTACTAAATGATCCTGTAACGAAGCGCGCTGCTCTCCGTTGGATCTTCTCTATCTCTTCTATCAACCCTATCTGGTACGGATCCCACACTGCTCAGCAGTATTCAAGCAGCGGGCGAACAAGCGTACTGTAACCTACTTCCTTTGTTTTCGGATTGCATTTCCTTAGGACTCTTCCAACGAATCTCAGTCTGGCATCTGCTTTACCGACGATCAACTTTATATGCCATTCCATTTTAAATCACTCCTAATGCCTACTCCCAGATAATTTATGGAATTAACTGCTTCCAGTTGGTGACCTGCTATATTTTAGCTGAATGATAAAAGATCTTTCTTTCTATGTATTCGCAGCACATTACACTTGTCTACATTGAGATTCAATTGCCATTCCCTGCACCATGCGTCAATTCGCTGCAGATCCTCCTGCATGTCAGTACAATTTTCCATTGTTACAAAATCTCGATATACCACAGTATCATCCGTAAAAAGCCTCAGTGAACTTCCGATGTCATTCACAAGGTCATTTATGTATATCGTGAATATGAACGGTCCTACGACACTCCCCTGCGGCACACCTGAAATCACTCTTACTTCGGAAGACTTCTCTCCATTGAGAATGACTTGCTGCCTTTTCTGCTAAGATTCTGCACTGGATACTCATTCCATGACCAGAATTCGAAACGGTCGCTCCTCAGCAGAAGCACAACACGTTAATACGGTTTAGGAGATAATAGCGGTGTTTTCATTTCATTCCATCCTAAATGCCGCTACTGCGCGGCGCCGCCTATATTTGCATAATTGGTGCGACTTGAAGAAACGCATCTACGGGCGTGGACCGCCCACGGCGCTGATTAGCGACCTGAATGCTGATGAGGACGCAGCCGCCTGCTGCCGGAACGTAGGCGTGTCACACGGCTGCGGAGGTTGGACCCCGCTCCGGCAGCGGCCACAAGATTCTCCCCAAGCCTGCAGACTAACTGTAACAGTTCGTGCAGCAATAAGCGCACGATGCCTCAAACGTAGCTGATAGAGCCCGTCATATGAGTGAGAACTCTGTCTTCCGTAACACCACCCGACTCCGTAGCCGAGGTCGCTAACGCGCGCCTGTGCGATGGCACTCGATTAGGAGATAAGACAGTTCGAAGCTTAATGGATGAAACTCCCGGCAAGGGGAGGAGGGTGGCTTAAAGTTCCTGATCACCAGTCCTTGCGCCAATGTCTTGGATTGAATTTCAAAGCGCTCAGCAGTGTCTCACGAAGTGAGGGCATGTGCCACTGTTGGTAGTTCAAATGGCTCTGAGCACTATGGGACTCAACATCTGTGGTCATCAGTCCCCTAGAACTTAGAGCTACTTGAACCTAACTAACCTAAGGACATCACACACATCCATACCCGAGGCAGGATTCGAACCTGCGACCGTAGCGGTCACGCGGTTCCAGACTGACGCGCCTAGAACCGCACGGCCGCACCGGCCGGCACTGTTCGTAGTGATCCGTCCATCGGATAAGGAACTTAATCTCGGCGGGCTCCTTGGTGCTATTCGAAAGGAGTAAGCTATGTGCTGGGACTGCGTTCCGCCCTCTCCCTTCTCTAATCTTATCATCATCATCGTCATCATCGTCGTCGTCGTCATCATACAACATAATCATAACCTACACTGCACACACTTCCATTATACTCACCTACACCCTGCTTTCACATATCGGCGAGGAAAAGAACAAATGTACCGACATGCGGCTCAACATATTCCGTGGTATGTCGACGCCAAAAATGCCATACGACCTTTACATTTCTTTTTCACTAACCCCCATGGTTTCGGGTAGCATCGCTATTCAACAGGTCGTTTTTAATGTGTAGAAAGCTTGGGAAAACTTTTGCAAGGGGTCCTACCTGCCAGAAAATTTATTGATTATTTCAGTCTTTCGAGGTAGAACCTCATCTTCAGGCTACAATGGCAATACAGAAATATTTAACAAAAGTACACTTAGACATTAAGTTATTGTGCGCAGTCTTAGCATGCAATGTCTGTCTTTTGAGAGGTGTTCAGTTACATCAACTGTTGTGGCTCTGTGGAATTTTTGTAACCATTGTTGATAAACTTGTAGAGGATACTTCAAACATGACCTCACAGTCAACTCTCCTGTGCACTGGAAACGAGGTGGCGGTTAAAATGATACTGATTATGCAACATTTTAATGATCAGCTACACTGCTATTGGCTTGCTAATTTTAAATATTTTAATTCCTCGCGTCTCTTTATAAACGGTCCCCTATAACCCCGCTGTTTGGATCCTCAAATCAAATTCATGCACCACTCGTTAATATGTGACCTATCGTTTCTTTTTTCCGAAAGTTAGGTGTGGAAATATAGAAACGGATCTTAAGTGCAGCGGTTTAAGAATAAGTTTAGTTATCATTAACATTTCGCTGCGACGCTGTGATGATTTACGGCTCTTGTAATGCAGCGTTAGGTATCACTCGGTAGCGAAGGTTTCTACGCACAGTAGTTTGTAGTAATATTTGGGTACATGAACCGGTAGTCCAGTTGTTTACCAAGATTTATTGGGAAGAATACACCTTGGCCTAAAAACGACGTTGTTAGTCAACACATGTCCCCATATCGATTTGCGTGTCTGATGCTAGATTTCAGTTTGGATGTGGTCCTGACTGACACACACTGTCCTCTGAACCCTACACGGTAAAAGCGTCGGCGTCGGGTGACAGCCTCACAGCCTCAGTTTATTTTCTTTGTTTGTTTTTTTTTATTTCGCCTTCGCGGATCCTTGTCACTGAAGTAATTCGACTGGAATTTCTCGGCTATCGCATATCTCATCAGCCTCAAGAGCGGCGAAAGATTTGCAAAAACTCCGCAGAGAGAGGAATGCGTCTTATCTCCGCCGCTGCATACGTCTGTCGACATCGTCACGAGTGACTCCCACTTATGGCTTCCGGCGCCATCAAAACACAACTGTAACGATCAAGTTGGCACACATTCCCGCCAGTCCGTCTCCAGTTGACATTCAATTGTATTGTCCTATGCAGTCGGCGTTATTATCGTTTATTTCGTCGGCTGACGCTCGCATCCGAGTTTTCATTATCTCCTGCCTTTCCTTTACTGCATCGCAGTTCATGTGTGGAGATGTCTTTGATGACTTAGCAGACCAGTCCTGATATGAACATCCGGACTCATAGATTACGCATAATACAGGGTGGAGTACATAGCTGACCGTGACATAGTTTGCACCTCTGACGTTTCTCATTTTCCAGTTTTCGACGTTACTTCTCAGAATGTAAAATAGCAGTTGAAGTAGTTGTGAGCCAGCGAGCAAGATCTTCTGCTGTGGTGCACCAGTTGGTCGCGTCAATATTGAGACTCTTAGATGCTTTTTGAATTGATCCTTATAGCAGTTAAGAGGAGCAACACGGAGTCCTCTACCTCTATACAAAATTTTGCTGAGAAAGTCGGCCGTTTTCATAAGCTGGATATATATCGATGACGGTGGCTTCTATATTTCCAAGAGCCGTTGTATTTGATGCGAAGGCAATCCATTTGATTGTCCGCCGCTCGTGGTCTCGCGGTAGCGTTCTCGCTTCCCGAGTACGGGGTCCCGGGTTCGATTCACGGCGGGATCAGGGATTTTCACCTGCCTCGAGATGACTGGGTGTTTGTGTTGTCCTCATCATTTCATCATCATCCAGGACAGTGGCGAAATTGGACTGAGCAAAGATTGGGAACTTGTACGGGCGCTGATAACCTCGCAGTTGAGCGCCCCACAAACCAAACATCATCATCAATCCATTTGATGTTCATAATGTACCTGAGATTCTGTTGGATGAAGCGTTCTAGTTTCTTACGATCACGACGATATAGCGTCCAGGTTTCGCAACCATAGAGCTGGGTAAAAAGACCGACTTCCTCCATATACCACCAGTTTGGAGATTAGTTTCAGAGCCTTATTCAGGAACGCTCGATGTGTGATATGTCCTAAAGCAACATGGACAGCATGTATTCTGTTCTTCATGTCCTTTCCCGGTGAACAGTTATTTTATAATATGCTTCCTTGATAGAGGAACTGATCTACTTGTTCCAAATATGTGCTGGAAATAGAGATATTGAATTCAGGAAAGGCAGTTCCAGGAGCAGGCAATGTGAGTACCTTTGCTTTTGGTATGCTGATGGTCAGACCAAACCTTTCACATGCACAACCGAAACAGTTACGACAGTGACAGCTCTGCGGGTGTATGAGCTGAAGAGCCATTGTCACCTTCGTAACGCAGTTCAGTAACCAGTTGAAACATGTGAACCTTTTAGAATGGAGTCTGGACTGACTAATAAACCTCCGTCAAATCTGCATTTAAGTTCTACTCGTGTATTGTTTACAGGCGATGTCTCATAAAGCCGACCGGTCTGGGGCGCTACAGTCATGGACTGTGCGGCTGGTCCCGGCCGAGGTTCGAGTCCTCCCTCGGGCATGGGTGTGTGTGTGTTTGTCCTTAGGATAATTTAGGTTAAGTAGTGTATAAGCTTAGGGACTGATGACCTTAGCAGTTAATTCCCATAAGATTTCACACACATTTGAACATTTTTTTCTCGTAAAGAATGGCTGCACGGTACAAGACAACTGATGTTGGCTCGAGTACACATACTTGTTTGAGCCAAGTAGTAATAGGAAATTTATCAGATGTGTCAATCTGATGTAGCATGTGCCCAGATATGCCATCACGAAGAGCCTGAATCGGTCCAACGAAGCGTTGACGTCAGCTGAAACGTTTTAAGCCCTTCCTCATAGCTTTTCTGCGCACCGTATCAAAGAACTTTTCTAGGTCATAGAACGTTAATAGTAAGGCTTGTGTTGTTCCCTGCGCTACTCCTGCAGTTGTCGTTCACAGAACATCAAATCAATAGTTGCTCTGGAGGGGCGAAGTCCACTCAGATTCGAGAATTACAGTCTCGAAAAGAGACTGGAGGTGTTTCAACAGAATTCCAGCCAATATTTTACCAATCACGGAGATCAAGGATATGCCACGGCAATTACCAAAGCTGTTTGGAGCAAGAGTCTGATTTTTAGAGGCAAGCCACCACTTTGAACGCTCTCCAGATGGATGCTTTGAGGTCCGGGTGCCTTTCTCGGTTTCATACTATCTAGATCCTTGCTGAATTCATGAAATGTCTGGCGATTGCCATCCAGTGTCGTACCGGATCTTGTGGAACACATTTGAGGAAGTCGTCAACAGAAGTAGAACTATGTTCTAAGAGTGAGCAGAAGCGCTCAGTATGTCCTGACTGCCAGTGAGAACTGTCGTACACTCTGCGGTTTAGTATTGCTTACAGTAACTGGTTGCCGTTTCCTTCTTTGCAAGATCAACTTGGAAAACTTTCCCATTGGCACTTAGAACCAGTCAGTTTCCTGGTATGGCACGTAGGACGTTCTTAATCAAGTTTTTATTTTATAATCATTCTAATTATTTTTGCTATGTTGCAGAGAGCAGAATAAATCTGTGGCACACTTTCTCAAATGGCTCTGAGAACGATGGGACTTAAAATCTGAGGTCATCAGTCCCCTATACTTAGGGGACAGCAGAGGACTTGAAAGAGCAACTGAACGGGGACTAACCTAAGGACATTGCACACATCCATGCCCGAGGCAAGATTCGAACCTGCGACCGTAGCAGCAGCGCGGTTCAGGACTGAAGCGCCTAGAGCCGCTCGGCCACAGCGGCTGGCACACTTTCTATTCAAATAGTTATGTACAAACAGAGACAGTTTGTTTTCTTGTTCTCCTGACAAATGTCAGGTTTGGCACTTAAATCGTTTTCTATTTCGCCGCCATGGGCCTTCTTCTTGCAAGGTACTCTCCTTGCTCCCAGGGCAAACATGCGTGCATTTCCTGATGAGTCTTTGTCTTTCTTCTATAATTGCTAGTCCAGCAAGATGTACAGACAATCTATGAATATATAAAATAGATGAAAGGTACTGGCAGAACTGAAGCTATGATACAGCATTGTGTGTCGTGCCGGCGTTACTGAATTGGTAAGAGAACTGCACGTGGGAGGCAACACTCTGGATTCAAGTCGCGGTGTGATAAATAATTTCAAAACGTCAGCAAATATTGCAACAGCGTACACTGTACTACTGGATGAAAAATTCGTTGCGGATAATTGATTTCTGCTATATCGTTTAAAAATGTTAATTCTAAAACTCCTGCTGCTGTTGTGGTCTTCAGTCAAAGGACTGCATTGATGCAGCTCTCCATGCAACTGTATCCTGTGCAAGTCTCTTCATCTCCGAGTAACTACTGCAACCTACATCCATCTGAATCTACTTACTGTATTCATCTCTTGGTCTCCCTCTACGGTTTTTACGCCCCGCTCTTTCTTCCAGTACTAAATTGGTGGTCCCTTGATGCCTCAGAATGTGTTCTACCAACCGATCCCTTCTTTTAGTCAGGTTGTACCACAAATTTCTCTTCTCCCCAGTTTTATTCAGTACCTCCTCATTAGTTACCTGTTCTATCCATCAAATATTCAGCATCCTTCTATAGCACAACATTTGAAAATCTTCTTATTCTCTTCTGTTCCTAACTGTTTGTTGTACATATTTTACATCTGTACAGGCTACACTCCATACAAATACTTTCAGAAAGGGCTTCCTGACACATTGATCTACACCCGATGTTAACAAATTTCCCTTCTTCAGAAACGCTTTTCTTGCCATTGCCAGTCTACATTTTATATCCTTCCTACTTTGACCATCATCACTTATTTTTCTTCCCAAACAGCGAAATTAATTTACTACTTTAAGTGTCTTATTTACTAATCTAATTCACTCAGCATCGCCTGATTTTATTTGACTACATTCCATTATCCTCGTTTTGCTTTTGTTGATGTTCATCTTATATCCTCCTTTCAAGATACTGTCCATTCCGTTCAGTTGCTCTTCCAAGTCCTCTGCTGTCTCTGACAGAATTACAATGTCATCGGCAAACTTCAAAGTTTTTGTTTCTTCTCCCTGGAATTTAATTTCTACTACAAATTTTTCTTTTATTTCCTTTGCTGCTTGCTCAATATACAGATTGAATGACATCGGTTACAGGCTACAACATTGTCTCACTCCCTTCTGAAACACTGCTTCCTTTCATCGATGAAATTCAATATGTCTTGTGTTACTCAAGGATTTCTATTAATTCTCGTCTTTTTAACTACTCGATGCTCTGCTGCCTTCACAATTTGATATCTCAAAGCTAGCTATTTTTCTTCTACAGTATTCCTTTCCCCGGTTCTTGTCAATTAACCCTTAATGCTCTCTCTAAAACCCTCTACAACCTCTGGTTCTTTCAGTTTATCCAGGTCTCAACTCCTTAAAGTACTGCCTTTTTGCAGTTTCGTCAGCGTTAATCTGCAGTTCATAACCAATAGATTGTTGTCAGAGCCCACATCTGCCCCTAGAAATGTCTTACAATTTAAAATCTGGTACCTAAATCTCTGTCTAACCATTACATAATCAATTTGAAACTTTCTGGTGTCTCTCATGATTCTTAAACCAAGTGTTAGCTATGATCAAATTACGCTCAGTGCAAAGTTCTACCAGGCGGTTCGTCTTTCATTCCTTACCTCCTAGTTCATGTTCACCTACTGCTTTTCCTTCTCTTCCTTTTCCTACTATTGAATTCCAGTCCCCATGACTGTTAAATTTTCGGCTCCGTTAACTATCTGAATAATTTCTTTTGTGTCATCATACATTTCCTCAATCTCCTCCTCATCTGCGGAACTTGTTGGCATATAAACTTGTACTAGTGTGGTGGGTGAGGGCTTCGTATCTATCTTGGCTACAATAATGCGTTCACTATACTGTTCATAGTATCTTATCCGCGTTCCTTTTTTCTTACTCATTATTAAACCTACTCCTGCATTACCGCTATTTGATTTTTTATTTGTAGCCCTGTATTCACCTGACCAGAAGTCCTGTTCGTCCTGCCACCGAACTTCACTAATTCCCTCTATATCTAGTTTCAACCTTTTCAGATCCCTTTTTAAATTTTCTAACCTACCTGCCCGATTCCACAATCCAATATGTGGAATGCCAGTTTTGTTTCTTCCGATAACGACATCCTCCTGAGTAGCCCCCACCCGGATATCCGAATGAGGGACTATTTTCCTCCAGAATATTTTACTCCAAGAGGATGCTATCATCATTTAACCATATAGTAGAGCTGCATGCCCTCAGGAAAAATTATGGCTGTAATTTCCCCTTGCTTTCAACTGTTTGCAGTACCAGCACAGCAAGGCCGTTTTGGTTGATGTTACAAGGCCAGATCAGTCAATCATCCAGACTGTCGCCCCTGCAACTACTGAAAAGGCTGCTTCCCCTCTTCAGGAACGACACGTTTGTCTGGCCTCTCAACAGATACCCCTCCGTTGTGGTTGCACCTAAGGTACGGCTATCTGTACGCTGAGGCACGCAAGCCTTCCCACCAGTGGTTAAGGTCGATGGTTCGTGGGGGAGGGCTTAAATTCCTATGGAGATGCAAAAACGAAAGGTGCAGAGATGTGAATATTTTACGGAGGATGGGGATGACATTTGTTGCAGTAGTTGCAATAAAAAGTTTTGAAATGTTACGAAAAACATAAAGGGTCGAACGGTATCTTATACGAGACAATGCAATGAGTAATGAAACATCGACATCTGTACTTCGGACTAGGCACACTTTTGGAAAGGAGGTTGCCTACATTTTGCTTTTTCGTCTTAAAAGGAAACCAACGCCAAAAAGGACTCTGTTTTATCACTAATGTGTATGGTTATGATCTTACATGAGTACTTACCCAGATGTCAACAAGACATCATAATAGCGAACAGTTCAGTTTATGGATACAGGATGTAGAAAAATTCAGTGCCGAAACTAACAGGTATGGTATGGGGTTCGTTAAAATACCAGGTGTCGAAAATGCATATTGACCGGGCTCGGAGTGCCCAGAGGCATTTTGAATGAATCCTTTATTGTTCTGATCAGTGTTACAGTAAATGTTCGATATGAGCACCATCAACTTCAGCTCAGAGCCGGTAGCCTCAGTGGAAGGTCTATTAGTGTAAGGTTCGGGGAATCTCTCTGGCTAAAGTACAGGTCCTCCACAGTCGCTCCACTAACTTCCGCAAGCACAGGTTAACGCTGCACGTACTGTTCCTGCAAAGTACATCCATGCTGGAGTCACACCCTCGCCCTGACACATAAGGTGACCACCTCCAGTAACGTCGGACAATCTGTTCATTAGCCACCTGTGGCGAAGAGGCAAAACACGGGGTCCATGACCTCTGACAACACTACGGCTCTTCATCCACCTTTACGCATGAGTTATGACAATTGTATATGTCTCTCTCGTCAGCAGAACCGTGCGTTCTTAAACATGCTTATTGGACACTCAATACGCGTTTTGATACCTAGTTGCGTAACGAAACATATTTTTTGTTGGCTCCGTCATGACATGTGTCGATTTGGGTGTTGAATTTCTGAACAAAATGTTCAAATGTGTGTGAATTTCTAAGGGACCAAACTGCTTAGGTCATCGGTCCCTAGACTTACACACTACATAAACTAACTTATGCTAAGAACAACACACACACCTATTCCCCGAGGGAGGACTGGAGCCTCCGGCGGGAGGGAATTTCTGAACATTCTGTAGGCTATATGTCTTTACGATGCCTTTACGAATATTTTAGAAATATTATTATCTAACCGTACATTGGTGCACCCAGTTGAAAGAGACTACTTTCAGAAAATGTGAACGTAAGTTTTAGGGAAAGCATGTACTTTTTTTCCTTCTTCGAAACATCGATTGATGGTCAGACGACAATATTCACATGTGGCGTTGAACGGATATAGCTGATGAAATTCTATTTCAACTCAGCAATCTTATTTTCCGTTTTTGTCTTTCTATGCTGACGTAAATTTGTTTTGTTCAACACTTTAGACCTAACATCGCCTGTAAAGCGAAGTCGCCTCACTTCGGTCACGCAAATTTCACCATTGGGCCGGACGTGCTGGCCGAGCGGTTCTAGGCGCTACAGTCTGAAACCGCGCGACCGCTACGCTCGCAGGTTCGAATCCTGCCTCGCGCATGGATCTGTGTGATGTCCTTAGGTTAGTTAGGTTTAAGTAGTTCTAAGTCCTGGGGGACTGATGACCTCAGAAGTTAAGTCACATAGTGCTCAGAGCCATTTGAACCATTTTTCACCACTGGTATTTTCAATGGACCTAGAAATATTGCTGATGGCCTATCATCCATGAACACATCACTTTATTCGTTCGGTAATAAGCTACAGTTTGTTTACGGCATTCACTTTAGGGTGAATTTTTCCGGATCTCGGCCGCTTCCTGCAGCAGGAAAGCAGGTAATGGAAACAGCCTAGACACATGTTAATTGGCAGTGTCTCTGCAGCACAGTTTTGCAAGCGCATTTCTGCAGTAAACTGCCTTAGGCAACGGTGCAGCGGCCTCAGAGAGCTCACCATTCCGGGCGGCGGCCGTGGTGGCTGCAGCCGTTGCCACACGTGTTGCGCGTCCTGGCCGGCGGCTCTTTCTTCTCGCCGGCCGGCGTGCCTGCCTCGCCTCTTCTTTGTCACTCCACTCAGCACACGGCAGCGACAAGGAAACCCACGTTCCTGCTCCCGACACCTCTACTTCCTATTCACCTCTTTCCTTTGTCTGCGATAAATAGATCACGGTCGCTGTTGCCCACTTCAGATTGTGGTCACAAATTTCACGTCAAACGTGTACAAAATGTGTTGAAAGCACAGTAGATTGAATGAAGCAGTTATCGAGCCCTTCTGTTTCACTTTTTCGTTTATTGGTTCAATTTCTAGCCTGAAGGGATAGTTTTGTACTGTTTCTGTAGTCTCTCCCATGAATATTTTGAGCTGTCTGGAACGGGAACCAGACCAGTTCAGTAATGCTTCATAATGTACATCACATACGTGCTATGTCATCATCATCAGTTATCTGCTATATTAGCAGGTCCTTTGCCTCTCCATTTTCTGCGTTCCATTGCTTCCTTCTTAAGGCTGCTGTATGTTGTACCGTCCATCGTGTCATCCAGTATCTGGAATCTCTTCCTTCCTCGCTTCCTTTTCCCTTCTACATAACCTTCTAAAACTGTTTTTATCAGTCCGTCGTTCTTTCTTAATATATGCCCAACCCAATTTCTTTTTCTTCTGCTTATTACATCTAGTAACTGTCTTTTCTCTCCCACTCTTCTCAGTACCTCTTCATTTTTTACTCTGTCCATCCAACTTATTCTTTCCATCCTCCGCCATGTCCAGATCTCAAAAGCCTGCAGCCTTTCTCTGTCTTTCTTCCTCATAGTCCATGTTTCAGCGCCATATAGAAGAACAGTCCATACAAGGCATTTTATGAGTCTCTTCCTGAGTTCCCTGTCCAGACCGATGCAAAAAATTCTCCTTTTCTTATAAAACGCCTCTTTTGCCATTGCTATCCTTGTTTTAATTTCTGTGGTGCACTTCCAGTCGGTGTCTATCCTGCTTCCAAGATACTTAAAATTTTACACTTGTTCTAGTATTTATCCATTCAGCATAATTTTTATTTGCTTATTTCCTCCTAGTGCCAATACTTTTATTTGTGTTAATTTTCATTCCATTTTTTTCCGTTAGTTTCAATGGTGTCCAGCAAATCCAGTAATTCTTTTTCCCCTGTGGCTAGAAGGACCATGTCATCAGCAAAACCTCAAACACACTACTCTTCTTCCTCCAATTTCTACACCTTTCTCATCTAATGAGCATTGGTCAATCATATTTTCCAAGTAGAGGTTGAAAAGAGTAGGTGATAGACAGCATCCTTGTCTTACTCCTTTTCCTAGTCCGATCCAGTTTGTACTTTCTCCTCTCACTTTGATTGAAACTTTTTGATTAAGATATGATGAGTTTACAAGTCTTCTGGTTTTCCAGTCCACCCTCTTTTTCCTCATTATAGTCGCCAGCTTGTCCCAAATCACATTGTCAAATGCCTTTTGTAGATGTAAGGAACCTTAAAATAACTTTCATAAAAGGTATCTCTGTCTGAAGACAAGATAAGCCAGCCTGCAACCAGTAACTGAACAATAAATATAAATACCTTTTGTTCACAGTGGCTTTGCTATAAACTACGTGACTATAGAATATAAATTTAGGTAAGCTGACCGGACAAAATATTAGTCGCCCCTTAAAAAAGCACTACGTGTGGTCGCATGGGAGCGGTGTGGTTGGTGTAGAAGTGGTACCAGGTCGTCGTGTGACCCGCCGCCGCATAGCAGTGGAGTGTAGCGTGTTTGCCAACCGACTGTATGGAACGAAAGCAGTAACGCTGCGGTCACAGTGGCACCGACACCTGTGCATTCCGCCAACGACCGACATCGGCCGATCTCTTCAAATCGATATGCCGCCGTCAAAATGCGGCCGTTCTCATCTCCCGAACGTACACACGTCGTCCGACAATCGATGACACTCAAATCAGTACTTTTCAACGGTCGAATCGGCAGAAGTTCTCACACACGTAATATGGTGAGAAACTGATAAGATTACTCCGAGAAAGGAGTTTGTGGTATCCTGAGGATGAAAAATATCGTAAATGGGATACAGATCGGAATCTATCGACTAAACTCGCAGCTTTATTGGAAACGACAATTAGGCAAAATCTTTATCGGAAATTTTGGGAGTTAACTATAACCTTAAAAATAATCCATTTATAATAGATCAAATCAGATAAAAAAAATAATTTGTTCAACTGAGAAAGGTGGCGAAACTTACGCTTGAAGTTACTGTGGTGGATCTTTATTGGGGTTGTGGTAGATGGGCATTAGCTGTCTACAAATTATTATTACTGCTTATTGGAGTTTTTAAGCCAGCAGCGTAGTGATTCTGTTTTATCAGGTGGTTTGCAAATGTGATGTATGTGTTTCCACTTATCAGCCCTTTATGTGTTCAGAGTTTCTTAATCTAAAATTTATATTTATCTTTCACTCATATGCTGAATAACAGTCATTGAAGGTTAATTGATAAACGTCAGCTTTGCTGAATTTTTTTGAAGTTGTGCAGACTGTAATCGTGGTTTTCAGTGTCACTACGAATCACCTACAGTATATAGTATGATGTTTCTCTCTTCACGTCATATATTCGTAAAACTTTTCTGGTTATCCCAGTAACGGATTAAAATCAGTACAGTACTGGCCACATTATTTTCGAGATAGCTATAGCTCATTCACAAGAATTCGGCGTCTGCTTAATAGCAAAAGTACCAGTACACCACTCGTCTCGAAGCACAGACGCGCCGTGCAATCATTGCACCCAAGGAGGTTAAAATCTAACCTCCTTAATACACTCCTGGAAATTGAAATAAGAACACCGTGAATTCATTGTCCCAGGAAGGGGAAACTTTATTGACACATTCCTGGGGTCAGATACATCACATGATCACACTGACAGAACCACAGGCACATAGACACAGGCAACAGAGCATGCACAATGTCGGCACTAGTACAGTGTATATCCACCATTCGCAGCAATGCAGGCTGCTATTCTCCCATGGAGACGATCGTAGAGATGCTGGATGTAGTCCTGTGGAACGGCTTGCCATGCCATTTCCACCTGGCGCCTCAGTTGGACCAGCGTTCGTGCTGGACGTGCAGACCGCGTGAGACGACGCTTCATCCAGTCCCAAACATGCTCAATGGGGGACAGATCCGGAGATCTTGCTGGCCAGGGTAGTTGACTTACACCTTCTAGAGCACGTTGGGTGGCACGGGATACATGCGGACGTGCATTGTCCTGTTGGAACAGCAAGTTCCCTTGCCGGTCTAGGAATGGTAGAACGATGGGTTCGATGACGGTTTGGATGTACCGTGCACTATTCAGTGTCCCCTCGACGATCACCAGTGGTGTACGGCCAGTGTAGGAGATCGCTCCCCACACCATGATGCCGGGTGTTGGCCCTGTGTGCCTCGGTCGTATGCAGTCCTGATTGTGGCGCTCACCTGCACGGCGCCAAACACGCATACGACCATCATTGGCACCAAGGCAGAAGTGACTCTCATCGCTGAAGACGACACGTCTCCATTCGTCCCTCCATTCACGCCTGTCGCGACACCACTGGAGGCGGGCTGCACGATGTTGGGGCGTGAGCGGAAGACAGCCTAACGGTGTGCGGGACCGTAGCCCAGCTTCATGGAGACGGTTGCGAATGGTCCTCGCCGATACCCCAGGAGCAACAGTGTCCCTAATTTTCTGGGAAGTGGCGGTGCGGTCCCCTACGGCACTGCGTAGGATCCTACGGTCTTGGCGTGCATCCGTGCGTCGCTGCGGTCCGGTCCCAGGTCGACGGGCACGTGCACCTTCCGCCGACCACTGGCGACAACATCGATGTACTGTGGAGACCTCACGCCCCACGTGTTGAGTAATTCGGCGGTACGTCCACCCGGCCTCCCGCATGCCCACTATACGCCCTCGCTCAAAGTCCGTCAACTGCACATACGGTTCACGTCCACGCTGTCGCGGCATGCTACCAGTGTTAAAGACTGCGATGGAGCTCCGTATGCCACGGCAAACTGGCTGACACTGACGGCGGCGGTGCACAAATGCTGCGCAGCTAGCGCCATTCGACGGCCAACACCGCGGTTCCTGGTGTGTCCGCTGTGCCGTGCGTGTGATCATTGCTTGTACAGCCCTCTCGCAGTGTCCGGAGCAAGTATGGTGGGTCTGACACACCGGTGTCAATGTGTTCTTTTTTCCATTTCCAGGAGTGTAGAATAGATTCTAATCATACCAACCTAACATCCATTATTCCGCCAAAAACTGACGAAGGAGATCGGACACACCGTGATCAAGCTGTCGGCCGACGTTGTCGGGCGACCTCTGGCGGCGGCGTCTCTAGACCGTTGTCGGTGCCACTGAGAACGTAGCCTATGATGGTTGGACTTGGAAACGGGACAGAATGCCAAAAAAGGAGTTGTCGCGTTTGAGCCTGCCTATGACAACAAAATGATGAAGTTGGCCTATTAACTGCTGTATAAACGCTGACTGCCTAACGTGTCTATAACGAACTCGCAGCCATGTAATACGGCTTAAGTACAGTGGCCTAAATAAATCTGACCGATAGGGACCGGAGAGGAGCGCCGCACCTTGTCCGTTTCCGGGTGAACACTGCGAAGGGAACTGTCTGCAATGGATTTTTGAGTACCATTGCTGGGACGTGGCGTAGCCCGGAGAGTAGCAATTTTAACTCTTTTCGAGTTATGCAATGTGTCGAGTCTGTCGTCAGCCCGCAGCATGTAGAGACTGTGTTTCAGGCCATACGTGGTTCTGTGATATTTTGGAAGCGTTTTTCGTATCATGACTTGGGCCTGCTCATTCAAGTTGCCGTGAGTATAAACCAGAATAGTTATTTCAACATTCTCAGTGGTCAAGTGTTGACATTTCTTCTGAATTTTTCATGACGAGTATTGTATGGACACTCCTGTGTTTTCATTTATTTATTTTTTACATTCATTTACAAGACGTTCTACTAGAAGATGACTAACGACAAGGTTATTTCAATATGCACTGGAAAACATACGTGTAGTAATCATCTACAGATATGGGAAAATAACCGAAAAGTAAAAATAATAATCGGGTTTCGAACACGGGGCGCAAAAGTGTGCCACCGCTTCGGTTGAAACATTCACTCTCTCAGATTCACATAAACTGCCTTGAAAACTTTCACCATCATTTTCTCAGAAACGGTCGATTATATACGGACAAGCCGAAACACGTTTTAGTTTATTTCGACTCCTCTTCCCCTGAGCGGAGTTTCTGGGTAATCTGGTTATGGCACCTGCCGTGTTCTCCTCGTAAGTGCAAACCGGTATCACTATTAAAGTTGCTTCCATACAGTCTAATTTCAGCCGTTTCCCTGATCACAGAGTCCGAACGGTGCGACGCGCCAGCGAGTATTCTTGTTTGTTCAAACAAAATCTTTTACTGATTTAATAGGTTGTTTCCGCACACCGCTGATTTTTCGCAATTCCTCTACTGCAGGTGCCGCTGATGCCCAGCACAGCGATCGAGAACAGTGCGTGTGGACTGGCCCACATAACTTTTGCCACACTCACAAGAAATATTATAAATTCCTGGTACTCTGACGCCGAGATTATCTTTAACGGATCGCAACATTTGTTTGATTTTTGTGGGTGGCCAGAAGACCCGTTTGATTCTTTGCCTGTTTAGGACTCTACCTTTCTTACTAGTTGTTGCGCCGCATAATGGAAGCCGCGCTATGTGTTTGTCCTCCTGGCTTGGTTGAACAGAGGCGCGTCTTGGTCTCTTCCGCCGTTCACGTAGTATCAAGGACAGACTACCCTTTCCTTCTGAACACCGTCTGCAAATGGTTAATCTCTGAACCGAGTCGCCCTTGCCCGAAACATTGAACTTAATAAAGAAAGAACACAGAGGAAGACTGCAGGTAATTTACCGCCCGATCGAGTTATGGTGCTGCAAGCGACGGCGGAAAGAGCAAACATGATTACATCATCGAACTACGCGCCACTTCCGTGATGTCATCATGGCCTAATCCAGCCTATCAGTAGGAGCCCCGCCAGTTTTACGACAGTCAGACGTAGCCCCTGACGATGATGGCGGCTGTAGTCGTTGAAAGCTCGGGATTTTATTCGAGTTTGGCGTGAGAAGTAAACCGAGAACTTTTTATCCAACTTTGAGGTTTGTCGATGACATTTTGTCAGGGACAGCAAAGGATTCGGAGGAGCATCCGAACGCAATGGACAATGTCTTCAAGGGCAGATATAACATGAATATGAAAGGAACAAAACAAGAGTGATGGAATGTAGTCGAATTAAATCAGGCGACGCTAAGGGAATTAGATTAGGAAATGAGACACTAGAAGCAGTAGAAGAGTTTTGCTATTTGTGCATTAGAAAACTGATGATGGCTGAAGTAGAGAGGATATAAAATGTAAACAAGCAATGGCAAGAAAAGCATTTCTGAAGAAGAGATGTGTGCAACTGCGAAAAAAAGAGGCCGAAAAACAAAGAAGACAACATCTATAAGAGATATTCGTTAACATGAGATATAAATTTAAGCATTAGTAACGCTTTTTTGAACGTATGTCTCTGGACTGTAGCCTTGTGCGGAAGTGACATGACGACGGTTCAAACAAAAAAGAGAGTAGAAGCTTTTGAAATGTGGTGCTACAGAAGAATGATGAAGATTCGAAGGGCAGGTCAAATAACCAATGAGGATGTACTGAAGCGGAATGGGGATAAATGAAATGTATGTCTTATCTACATCTACGTGATTACTCTGCTATTCACAATAAAGTGCCTGGCAAACGGTACAATGAACCACCTTCAAGCTGTCTCCCTACCGTTCCACTCTCGAATGGCGCGCGAGAAAACCGAGCACTTAAATATTTCTGAGCGAGCCCTGATTTCTCTTATTTTATCTATATGATCGTTTCTCCCTATGTAGGTGGGTGACGACAGAATGTTTTCGCAATCAGAGGAGAAAACTGGAGATTGAAATTTCATAAGAAGATCTCGTCGCAACGAAAAACACCTTTGTTCAGTAAAAGACGGGATCGGTTGATAGGACACGTTCTGGGACATTAAGTAATCACCAATTTAGTGTTGAAAGGGAGTATGATGGATAAACACTGTAAAGGGAGACCAAGAGATGATTACAGTAAGCAGATTCAGAAGGATGTAGGTTGCAGCAGTCATTCGGAGATGAAGACGCCTCCACAGGATAGAGTAGCGCAAAGAGCTGCAACAATCCAGTCTTTGGACTGAATATCATAACAACGGTCCTCTTACATGTGGGTTATTTCCTTTGTTCTTTCATCGGCCCCTGTAGCTCAGTGGTTGGCGTATCCGACCGTCACACCAAGGACACGAGTTCCATCATCGAGAAAGCTTGGCATTTCTACTCGGTAGCGATTTTTTGAAGGACAGCATTAGGGTCGCTGCAGGTCGCTGGTGGCCGTTCAGCGAGGCTGACTCAAAGTGCAGAGGCAAGTGATGCACACAGAGCAGCAGCCGAGGAGAGAGCAACGGAAAGAACATTGACAATCATGCCCGCTGTTATCTCCAGTTGTCTGTGCACTGCGAGATGCCAGTTTAGGCAACCTGCTTGATTCTACATCTACATCCATACTCCGCAAGCCACCTGACGGTGTGTGGCGGAGGGTACTTTGAGTACCTCTATCGGTTCTCCCTTCTATTCCAGTCTCGTATTGTTCGTGGTTAGAAAGATTGTCGGTATGCCTCTGTGTGGGCTGTAATCTCTCTGATTTTATCCTCATGGTCTCTTCGCGAGATTTACGTAGGAGGGAGCAATATACTGCTTGACACCTCGGTGAAGGTATGTTCTCGAAACTTCAACAAAAGCCCGTACCGAGCTACTGAGCGTCTCTCCTGCAGTCATCTTCGTAACGCTTTCGCGATTACTAAGTGATCCTGTAACGAAGCGCGCTGCTCTCCGTTGGATCTCCTCTATCTCTTCTATCAACCCTATCTGGCACGGATCCCACACTGGTGAGCAGTATTCAAGCAGTGGGCGAAAAAGTGTACTGTAACCTACTTCCTTTGTTTTCGGATTGCATTTCCTTGGGATTCTTCCAATGAATCTCAGTCTGGCGTCCGCTTTACCGACGATCAACTTTATATGATCATTCCATTTTAAATCACTCCTAATGCGTACTCCCAGATAACTAATGTAATTAACTGCTTGCAGTTGTTGACCTGCTATATTGTAGCTAAATGATGAGGGATCTTTCTTTTTATGTATTCGTAGCACATTACACTTGTCTAAATTGAGATTCAATTGCCATTCCCTGCACCATGCGTCAATTCGTTGCAGATCCTCCTGCATTTAAGTACAATTTTCCTTTGTTACAACCTCTCGATATACTACAGCATCATCCGCAAAAAGCCTCATTGAGCTTCGGATGTTATCCACAAGGTCATTTATGTATATTGTGAATATGAACGGTCCTACGACACTCTCCTGCGAGCCGGCCGGTGTTGCCGAGCGGTTCTAGGCGCTTCAGTCCGGAACCGCGTGACCGCTACGGTCGCAGGTTCGAATCCTGCCTCGGGCTTGGATGTGTGTGATGTCCTTAGGTTAGCTAGGTTTAAGTAGTTCTAAGTTCTAGGGGACTGATGACCTCAGATGTTAAGTCCCATAGTGCTCAGAGCCATTTGAACCAATTTTGAACTCCCCTGCGGCACACCCGAAATCACTCTTACTTCGGAAGACTTCTCTCCATTGAGAATGACATGCTGCGTTCTGTTATCTAGGAACTCTTCAATCCAATTACACAATTGGTCTGATAGTCCATATGCTCTTACTTTGTTCATTATACGACTCTGGGGAACTGTATCGAACGCCTTGCGGAAGTCAAGAAACACGGCATCTACCTGGGAACCCGTGTCTATGGCCCTCTGAGTCTCGTGGACGAATAGCGCGAGCTGGGTTTTACGCGATCGTCTTTTTCGAAACCCATGCTGATTCCTACAGAGTAGATTTCTAGTCTTCAGAAAAGTAATTATACTCGAACACAATACGTGCTCCAAAATTCTACAACTGATCGACGTTAGAGGTATAGGTCTATAGTTGTGCACATCTGTTCGACGTCCCTTCTTGAAAACGGGGATGACCAGTGCCCTTTTCCAATCCTTTGGAACGCTACGCTCTTGTAGAGACCTACGGTACACAGCTGCAAGAAGAGGGGGGGGGGGGGGCGCAAGTTCCTTTGCGTACTCTGTGTAAAACCGAATTGGTATCCAATCAGGTCCAGCGGCCTTTCCTCTTTTGAGCGATTTTAATTGTTTTTCTATCCCTCTGTCATCTATTTCGATTACAGACCTTCGCCAATTATTTTTAATGCTTTATGGGAGGATCTGTATCTTGTTGCTGACTGTGATGGTTAAACGAAATGTTTAGTGAACCATAAAGTACACACCCTCACTCTCAGCACAGCAACACCCACGTACAGAGGTCAATACAGAGCTGAGCATGGACGTGCTTGCCCCAGCTAGTCACCTGACCTGAAGCAGTCAACATCATCGAGTAGGAACAAAGTGTTATACGACTGTTAGATGGAAACGTACTTTTGCAAATGTTGAACACTGTTCTTCAAGAGAACAGTTTGATAATCAGTGTATCTAGTAATGGATTAATAGTCAGTGACAGTCGTAAATTATCAAGTACTTCTGTGGTAAAGGACTGTATCAGGTTAAATAAATCATTTTATCGTTTATATAATAAACTGAACTAATATTTCATATCTTATAGTTCCAATGAGTCATCTCGCAGAGCAAGAAAGGAACCCACAGTTATGGCCGGACAATTGTAGTTCGTTTGATCATAAAAAACCACATCAAGAAATTCAGATTACAGTTGCATTACGTCGGAAATCAAGCGGAATAGAATAAGAGGAAGGCAGTAATCCTTGACCAGCTTCTCAAACGAATTAAGTTACCATTTGATTTAAAAATAGATATTTTTTGTAATACAGTGACGTAAAAATTAAATAAATTCAATTTCATTTCAACAGTAACTGCGGTTTTCGTTTGTTGAGCTTTCATAAGCGATACGTTAATAGTGCCCCATTATTTTCAGGATGGATATCATACAGAAATAAGTCCTGCTGTAAAAAAAAAAAAAAAAAAAAAAAAAAAAAAAAAAAAAAAAAAAAAAAACCAGAATGTTCTATAGGCAATCTGTTGATTTGAAACCATTTTCTGAAGGTGACTGTATTAATAAGTGCATTTTAATAGCGGTGGAAGTGACTGTCTTACTCAATAAAAAGAAAAGAAATCGAGAAGGAAGTAACAGGAAATTATTCCGAATTCATTAAATGTTGAACATACTTGATCAGTATTTATTACATCTTTCTATAGGTTTCCATCTAGTCACCAGAAGATTTACTTCTTTATTCTGAATCAAACTGCAACTGCTGCCATTAATTTATGATACCGCTGTCGCCGATAGAACGACCTTCGGGCCACTGTGGGCAGCATGGCGCACTGTACGAACACGCCCATCGCTCCCATGACGCGTTTCCTGGCGGTGAGCATTCCTGCCACAGGAGCAACGACGAAATCTCGCTGCCCTAAAGAGCGCTGGTGTCACCGAACCTCGGCTCCGTCCTTAGGTACAGGATCAACCAGCTAGATGCCCTACAAAGAGGCTAGCGTCCGGAACTTAAGTTCTTATTACTTCTTCTCAAGAAAACGAACTCGTCTGTAATTTAATGCCGAATCGGAAACAGAAACCGACTTATCGTATTTTACATATGGATGTTAATCAAAAATACTGATAGTACTTTATTTTGGCGTACAATTTTCGTACATTAATTGTTGCTAATATAACAGCAACTAGTGATAATTTTATTCAGCCAGACTCATTTCGAACGCAGTGTTCTTAAATATGTGGCGACCTGTATGACTTATCAGTGGAAGATAGTTAACAAGTACTTGTACTATGAAGTTTGTATTTAAACACTGTTCATTCTGTACTTTCCTCCTTTATTGTATTTCAATGCCCCATCTGGAGCGGGCTGGCAGCAGCATAAGCGGTGCAACATTTTCACAACTGACTGTTTATAATGGGTTAATCCTGAAACATGCGCAGGTGTCGATCAAAGAAATATTTGTTGGCGGCAACGCATGATGTTACGAAAATGTCTGAGTTACAGTTATATTCGGTCTAACTGTTTCGGCCCTAGCACCCATCACAGATACCTTACGGTGCAAAGAGACAGAATACCACAGAGGCCGGCCGCGGTGGTCTAGCGGTTCTAGGCGCTCAGTCCGGAGCCGCGCGACTGCTACGGTCGCAGGTTCGAATCCTGCCTCGGGCATGGATGTGTGTGATGTCCTTAGGTTAGTTAGGTTTAAGTAGTTCTAAGTTCTAGGGGACTGATGACCATAGATGTTAAGTCCCATAGTGCTCAGAGCCATTTGAATACCACAGAGAGGCAACAGAGCGACCAGAGTGAAGCAAATTGAATAAATCTCCGCCATGTTTTCGGAAGTCAAGAAGATGGCGTGGTACACGATTGTGCGTAGGGAAATCACGAAATTACGACTGTTAGCACTTAGCAGTTATAGCCTGAAACTTTATTACCTCTGAGTGCAATGCACTAACTTTATATTTATCGTCTGTCGCCAGTTGCAGAAGCTTTCATATAAATAATGTAACCCCAGACGGCCAGTAAAACAGTACTCACTTGAAAAAAATAGTATTCTTAGTTTTATTGCTTCTTGCGTGCAATAATGTGCTGTGTAGTCGTTAGGCATTATCTCGAAAAGAAATTCTGCAATTGCTTATCCGACAAGTTTGCACGCGTACTATGTCACCTTCAGAACAATCGAAAACCGATTTCCGAAAATATGGTGCTAATAGTACAGCGTGGCACCGCAAGTAGCACTGAATAACGTTCCACAATGTCGTATCCCTTTGGTAGTTGGCAACGCGCAGCATTGCTCAGAAGTGTCATGGTTGCATAGTGATGTGATTGCATCTCTGAAAGGTATAGTCATACTTAATAACAAAGAAGGCGTAATGGTCGACAGTATGTACATGTAAATAACATGAATGACTATGTCATACAGACTGCTTCATTGGAGAGTATGCTAAAAAACAAACATGCTTTCTCAAATTACGCTGTGTTGTGCTGGAACATGAGTGATGAGAGCTTGAAGTATAGGTCTTTTTTCTTCTTCAGCAAATCTGTCTTAAGACAGGTTTCAACTGGAGGCTCTCCATCGTGTCCTTTTCTGAGCATCTGCTTCATCTGTTTGTAAGTTCGTCCATTTTCTAATGTCGTCCATCATTTCAATTCTCTTCCTACAACTTCCTCTCATTCCTTCCACTTTTCCCTCTACAATTTTCTTTTCTTTTTGTTGTAGACAATTGCTACGCAGTGTATGTCCCAGCCAAGATCTTTTTTTCCTTTTTCTGATCACTTCTAATAATTTTCTTTCGTCAGCTATTTCTTCATTACTTCTTCATTCTTAAATCTGTCAGTCCACTTCACCGTCAGACACAATTCAGAACATTCTAAATATCTTTGTTCTTTCTTCTTAACTGTCCATGGTTCGCTGCTGTGTAACACTACCCGTCAGACATAATATTTACCAAATCTTTTCCTCAGCTGCATTGGAATTCTTCTAGATGCAAGTAACTACTTCAGCTTTTCAAATGCTCTCTTTCCCATAGATATGCCCCTCCGTGTTTCTTTTGCACAGCTCCCGTTCGATGCCGTTATACTTCCCACGTGCAGATAGAATTTTACTTGATCCTTCTTTTTTCCTTGTAAGAACAAGTTAACTGAAGCTTCCTTCTTGCTTATACTCGTCAGTTTTGACTTTCTTATATTTACCGTCATATTATATACTATAGGTATATACGTACTGCAGGTACTGTAAAGTGTTTTCCTGTGCAAATAGTATGGAAAATGTTGCTCATTGAACCTCGTTCAACAACTCGTAAGAGCAGTAACCACCTTTGAGAATCCACACTCCAAATGGCCTGCATGATATGAAAGAACAATTCTGTAAATAATGCTTACTTTCACCCGGTTGTTGTGGAGTGTTGTCCTTCCTTACTGACAAAGGCAGGCCCATAATACGTGACGAGAAAGCTGCGTTAGCGCGTGGCTGTACGGCAACGCACTGCACACCATATGTCTGCGTAAATATGCATCTCGTCCATAAGCACAATAACATTCTCTACGAGGGTCACTCAACGAATTTTGTTTCATTTTATTTAGGCTGTCGGTTAAAATCATTTGAATGGACAATGTTCAAATGTAATTAAATCGTGAACTGACACGACAGAAGAAAATATGTCCATTATAATTATCCGGGCTGTTATGTCTTGGTCGACTGATGAATTCTATGTCAATTCCCAACGTTTCGTCCCCGTCTGCGGAGGACATCTTCAAGGGGGTCTGTAGCTCGATGGAAGGTCCAACACATCCACTGGCTCGCTACTGACTGCCGCTAAATTCTGTTGTCGCGCGCTCCCGCGCCGAGGCGTGACGTCATGTGTTTTGAAAACGTCAGTGCAATTGGCCGCTGTCCGCTGCCGTCGATCGCCTTTGCCATCACCCAGTGGTGGACGAGTGGTACACATCTTCTTCAACACCGGCATCCATATACCGTTTAATTTGACGCCCTCCTCCTTTCGATTAAATTATTAGGGCGTTTGGCGGTTTCGATTGCCTCCCTGTAGAGCCTTTCGTAATATCCGCTTGTGGCCGCTAGTACAGGGTTATTACAAATGATTTTATTATTTGAGATATTTTCATAATGCTTTGCACACACATACAAAAACTCAAAAAGTTTTTTTAGGCATTCACAAATGTTCGATATGTGCCCCTTTAGTAATTCGGCAGACATCAAGCCGATAATCAAGTTCCTCCCACACTCGGCGCAGCATGTCCCCATCAATGAGTTCGATAGCATCTTTGATGCGAGCTCGCAGTTCTGGCACGTTTCTTGGTAGAGGAGGATTAAACACTGAATCTTTCACATAACCCCACAGAAAGAAATCGCATGGGGTTAAGTCGGGAGAGCGTGGAGGCCATGACATGAATTGCTGATCATGATCTCCACCACGACCGATCCATAGGTTTTCCAATCTCCTGTTTAAGAAATGCCGAACATCATGATGGAAGTGCGGTGGAGCACCATCCTGTTGAAAGATGAAGTCGGCGCTGTCGGTCTCCAGTTGTGGCATGAGCCAATTTTCCGCGGGCTACGCGTGAAACTTGCCCGCACGCGTTCAACCGTTTCTTCGCTCACTGCAGGCCGACCCGTTGATTTCCCCTTACAGAGGCATCCAGAAGCTTTAAACTGCGCATACCATCGCCAAATGGAGTTAGCAGTTGGTGGATCTTTGTTGAACTTCGTCCTGAAGTGTCGTTGCACTGTTGAGACTGACTGATGTGAGTGCATTTCAAGCACGACATACGCTTTCTCGGCTCCTGTCGCCATTTTGTCTCACTGCGCTCTTGAGCGCTCTGACGGCAGAAACCCGAAGTGCGGCTTCAGCCGAACAAAACTTTATGAGTTTTTCTACGTATCTGTAGTGTGTCGTGACCATATGTCAATGAATGGAGCTACAGTGAATTTATGAAATCGCTTCAATCATTTGTAATAGCCCTGTACTTGCGTCTCCTCGAAACGAATATGGTGGTTGCCTGGCTGGAAAGCATGCTCCGGAACAGCTGATCGTTCCGTTTCTCCTCTTGTACAATTGCCCTTGTGCTCTTCCAAACGTTTTGAAACAGTTCTTTTAGTGGTACCTACATAAATGCGGACAGTGTTGCACTGACGTTTTCAAAACACGTGACGTCACGCCTCGGCGCGGGAGCGCGCGGACACGGGATTTAGCGGCAGTCAGTAGCGAGCCAGTGGGTGTATTGGACCTTCCATCGAGCTACAGACCACCTTGAAGATGTCCTCCGCAGACGGGGGCGAAACGTTGGGAATTGACACAGAATTCATCAACCGATCACGGCATAACAGCCCGGATAATTATAATGTACATGGCATTTCCGGCCGTGAAAGTCTACATTTTAGTAGAAGAAAATATGACGTACTGAGATAGGATTCAGTGTGTCCAGCTTCAGAAATCACGCTAAGACAGATTCGTCTAAGGAGAGCTTGAGTGAGGCAGCTACTTCCTGGGTGCTACTGTTTGTAGTTTTTGAGTTGGCTACAGTGGGTATAGTTAGCCGCACTAAAAATCCCAATGCTCGAATTTCAGTACCTTCTTCGGTCCAGGATTTTTCTGGCACTGTGTTCTACGAATAAGTACCGCGGTTTTATGAAACACGATTCGTGATTTCGGCATGTCCTGCTAGTACGTGAATAGCAGCGACGATTCACAGAAGGGAAGGGGCATACCACTTGCAACATGGGCGTGGTTTCTAAAAGACTGTGGTGTTCAAACAACTCTTTCGACAGTCGATTTTCGAATGGATTTTTTAATCAGGACAGCAGATCACAGCTGATAAGAAACAAAGGAGCTTCAACACGTTTTGAGGAGAGGGATAGGTGCGAGGTGGTAAGGGGACAGTTGTTTGAAGAGCGGCATGTTCCCCGGTGGGACAGATCCGCGGAGCGACTGGGACCACTACAGCATGTAGGCTGGGCAGCGTGTCCTCGCATACCGGTTCTGTCGCTCGCACACGCACACGCAAGTATACGAGATGCCACGCACGCTGTGGGCGACACAGAGAGGACGCACACCAGCTTCCGATCCCCCCCCACCCTTACCGCGCGCCAACAACACGTCCTGCTTCGTTTAGCTAAAACTGTGCGCCAGAGATACACAACCCTCGCCCACGTGTTCTTCCGGTGACTCCTGCTGTTTGCTCCTTTGCTGTTCTTGTAGATACCCAACAAAATTTTCTCCTTACCATTCCGTTTTGATTTCCGGAAATCGTTTACAAAGTGCCCCACGGTAGCTGTTATCGAACATCCGAGCTTACGGAATGGGTTATGAGATATGTGAGTAGATCGAAGATTTCTTCAGTAATAGAGTCCAGTACACTGTCCTGGACGGCGAGTGTTCATCACAGACAACGCTGAATGAGATTGTCAGTCTGCAGCGGAATATACGCTGATATGAAACTTCCTGGGACCGAGACGCGAACTCGGGACCTTCGCCTTTCGCGGGCAAGTGCTTTACCAACTGAGCTACCCAAGCACTACTCACGCCCCGTCCTCACAGCTTTACTTCTGCCAGACAACGCTGTTCTTCAGAAATGCCCCAGGGAAGCGTGATAGCTCTGCTCTTGTTCTCTGTTTGCACTACCTGGTCTATTACTAGAGTTTAATTATCCCCTTTGTCACGGCTTGAACTCTGCTGGGGACACTTGCAATGAGTTGTTTGAGTTTGAATTGTAGCCTATTCTCCTTCAAGAGCCGGCCGTTGTGGCTTAGCGGTTCTAGGCGCTTCAGTCTGGAACCGCGCGGCCGCTACGGTCGCAGGTTGCAATCCTGCCTCGGGCATGGATGTGTGTGATGTCCTTAGGTTAGTTAGGTTTAAGTAGTTCCAAGTTCTAGGGAACTGATGACCTCAGATGTTAAGTCCCATAGTGCTCAGAGCCATTTGAACCATTTTCTCCCACAAGAGCCGAAAGCAGATCAAGTAGTGATAGTGGAATCTAGAGCGGACTTTTCGTTCTAACTCATCCCGACGACTCTGGGCACGCCAGACCAGTTCAGGAGCGTCGCATATGCCTTCAACCAGACAATCGTCGGAGACGTGTTTGGAGGCAGCTCGGTCGGGCTGAACGCCTTAGACACACTGTCCAGCAAGTGCAGCAAGGTGGAGGTTCCCTGCTGTTTTGGGGTGGCATTATGTAGGGCCGACGTACGCCGCTGGTGGTCACGGAAGGCGCCGTAACGGCTGTACAATACGTGAATGTCATCCTCCGACCGATAGTGCAACCATATCGGCAGCATATTGTCGAGGCATTCTTCTTCATGGACGACAATCCGTGCCCCCATCGTGCACATCTTGTGAATGACTTCCTTCAAGATAACGATATCGCTCGACTAGAGTGGCCAGGATGTTCTCCAGACATGAACTCTATCAAACATGCCTGGGAGAGATTGAAAAGGGCTGTTTATGAACGACGTGACCTACCAACCACTCTGAGGTATCTACCCCGAATTGCCGTTGAGGAGTGGGACAGTCTGGAGAAACAGTGCCTTGATGAACTTGTGGCTAGTATGCCACGACGAATACAGGCATGCATCAATGCAAGAGGACATGCTACTGGGTATCAGAGGTACCAGTGTGTACAGCAATCTGGACCACCACATCTGAGGGTCTCGCTGTATGGTGGTACAACATGCAATGTTCATGAGCAATAAAAAGGGTGGAAATGATGCTTATGTTGATCTCTATTCCAATTTTCTGTACAGGTCCCGGAACTCTCGGAACCGAGGTGATGCAAAGCTTTTTTTCATGTGTGGATAATGTGTATTGCACGGTGTGGAGAATTAGTACCCGGGTTATCACATTTTATGTCACAGACATTTTATTGACAAAAATATCAGCCGAGAAACCGAAATCCAGCGTTTTTATTTTCTTTCCTTTAATTCCGACGCTTTAAGGAAACCCATTATCAATAGAGTCACGTCAGGTAAAGCCCTGTTAAGTATCTTTCTTCTTAATGATAGCTATAATTAACCAATTTATAATGTTTTCCATTAACATTAACGAGTCAGAGAGCTGGCGAGGGAACCAGTTAGACGTGTCACGTACCTGGGGCGTCTCAGGCGTGGCACTGGCCGTGCGACGCAAGGTGTGCAGGATACCCGGTTCCTTGCACATCGCCGGCCAGTATGACCGAGCGGTTCTAGGCGCTACAGTCTGGAACCGAGCGACCGCTACGGTCGCAGGTTCGAATCCTGTCTCGGGCATGGATGTGTGTGATGTCCTTAGGTTAGGTAGGTTTAAGTAGTTCTAAGTTCTAGGGGACTGATGACCTCAGATGTGAAGTACCATAGTGCTCAGAGCCATTTGAACCATTCCTTGCACATCTGATCGCGTAAAGGCAATGTGTGTCATCACAGGGGGCTCTCCATCTTGCAGATCTTCCAGGCACGTGGCTTTCCCGGCACCAATATTTCGGGAATGCGCCTTGAAATGTGTGCAATATAGACGCCGTCGAAGTCAACTACCGTAACCAAGTTTCCATGGACTTCATTCGCAGATAGGTAAAATGCCTACAGTCAGTGAGCTGCTACGCCATCCCGCACCACTTCTTCGCTTTGCGATACAGGAGATAGGCCTACTGTCCATCCTGCAAAGCTCTACCCGCGGCATATCACAGGAAACGGAGATTGCGGAGGACTTAGGAATGCCGTCCCTGATTGCTAGACGCATGTAAAATAGTCGAATGGACTGATACGTCGCGAGCACGTTGGTGGGGTTAGGCTGATGTATTCTGTTTGCTGACAAAGCAACATTCAGGCAGGTGGTCAAAATGCTCTCATGTGGGGGACGTTTATGCGGGTTAAGAACGGGGCCTCCGATACATTTGATATCGCCTCACCCCGGCAAGCGATATAGGAGTCTACTGTTCAACCACGTGCATCGGTTTGTTGACGTACAGCACCGCAGAGGTGACCTGACTTCTGCAACGTAATTCATCGCCGAGTCACTTCCGAACTGTATCAGACGAACATCTCACGGACCGTCTGATTTCAAACATACGGAGGACATCTGGGACGCCTTTGAGCGACATGTGCGCACTTTAGATCCAACTTGCTGCAGCACAGGAGTAGATGGAGAGTTGATGGTGGAACCTCCCGTAAGGTATTACTGTGCTGCAAAGTTATTCCCCCTCCTACGGCAATAAATATCATTTGTCCATTGCACAAGCAATACGGACTTCTTTTCCACGAGTAGATCGTATGCTGTACTTCGGGTAATTATAGAGTTACTCTTTACCGCGATTTTCAAAGGATCGATCGAGATGGGCTGAGAGCGATCGAGTAACTTCTCTTTTAACAACAGGACACTGGCGGATTCGCAGCTTCGTCATTGAAATTTGTCCATTGAGCAGATCTGTCGCTCAAATTTGTCCATTCAGCAGATCTCTTCCCCTCCCCGCTTCTGATTCAGGATATCATCTCAAGCGGGAGTGAACTGAAGGAACCACTCCCGACTGTTGCCTTGCACAAGCAAAGGGCAAGCATCTCCCACAGTTGCCACGACTACATAGTGCTGGAAGCAGCGGACATGTTTGAGTGGTGTATTCCTGGCGCCGGACTGTCGGGAAACACTGTATCTCTACGCCTAATGAGCACAACTCAAAAATGGTTCAAATGGCTCTGAGCACTATGGGACTTAACATCTGAGGTCATCAGTCCCCTAGAACTTAGAACTACTTAATCCTAACTAACCTAAGGACATCACACACATCCATGCCCGAGGCAGGATTCGAACCTGCGACCGTAGCAGTCACGCGGTTCCGGACTGAAGCGCCTAGAACCGCTCAGCGACAGCGGCCGGCGACCACAACTGACGCCCTTTCTATCTCATTCAGATTTTCGTAGCGACTTTCCTGCACAATTTTGCAAAATAACTGTTGAATTAAATCAATTCGCCATCGATGTCACACTTAATGGGATGTCACACTTAATGGGAGAAAGTGAACATAATGAACAGGGCACTGAAGTGACTAGCTGTTCCAGTAATTTTCAGTTATTACAGTTAATTGGCTAGTTGGAGCTTGGCACTCCAAAAATGAACTATTTATTTCACATGAAGATACGTTTTTATACGTTACCTTTTCATTTTAATTTGTGTAATTTATTTATGTCTTTTGAAGACAGCAGCAGTTCCTCGCACCCATTTTGGAACCGAAATACTACGCCGTCTACATATTTGTGGCCAGTAGTTGAGAGGTCACGGATGAGGATGGCTCCCCAATGCTTTAGATTTGTTGTCGTGTCCATGTCATGACCATTTTCCCCTTCACCTGGACAAAATGAGTGTTCTGGGCTACTATATAGATATCTCTAATTCACTTGCTCCAGAATGCATATCTAATTCAGTACTACGATTTAATACGATTGCGTGGTCCTACTTTAGGACTTTCCCCTCAATATAGTACAACAAACCGTGACTTTATGTAGAAAGAAAAAGCGCCCGAGTCTTACCTCATTTGATCGAGAATGTGGAAAGGACAGAGTCATAGCAGGTTTCAGGAAGCGTAATTACCTCTGCCTCAAGTGGTTTAAGTAAACTACTGGCTATCTGGACAGGGATGTGAACCCAGGCTCCTTCCGAAGAGGAGTTGGGAGTGTACGCCAGTTCTCATGTTGGAAGACGTGTGCCATGTATATGCAGACAAGACGTTTGCGTCAATAGATTTCCGCCTTCTTTTTTTTTCTTTCTTTCGTCGCAAGTCTGAATTAGGAAATGTCAGCGAGGCGCGGCCAGAGTGATATCATTCGATTACCGCGCGGAAAACAAAGTGTTTATCGAATGCCCCGCGGCGGCTGCATGCCGGCAACAAGTGCTCAGCTGCAGACGCACGTTAGCCGGAAGACGAGTGACGCCAGCAGCGAGCCGCGGCCATCTGCCGGAGTGACCCCCGGTCGGGTTTCGACACCCCGAGTCCTCCCGGACCATCCGCTAGTTGTGGCTTCGCAGCTCCCGCCTATCACGCGCTCACACTTAACTCCTGACAGGACATAAACGGCTCGGTCGTTACGTTCTGCTCTTAACCAACAGCGGAACACCTCAACAACAGTTGGACAGTTTATCCTGGGTAGTTTATTGGTATTTTTTCTTTTAATAAGACCTGCTTTGTTTCGTTGCACGACCGTAAGTATAACGTTGTTCTAGGGGGCACCAAATGTGACGAGAAGTCCTTTCCTCTGGACAGAGGACGGTAATAACACCCGCGGGGACAGACGTGCGTGCTAAAGCGCTATGTGCGGACCGCAGAGATGCGCCGGCCCCGGACCGTATCCGCCACCAAATCCAAATTAACGACGAAGGTCGGTGTGCTCGCCAACCTGGATGGTGTTCCTTAGCCTGTTACATTCAGAAAATTTTCACCCACTTCCACATGACTAACTCTACACTCACAGCGTTGGGGTGCACATATTCAGTAGGGGGGGGGGGGCGAAGCTAAAGGGGTATCCGGCCACCCTTAAATTAACCATGCCAAATCTGTATATAACCATACCGACTCTGCGCCGATGAGAGACAAAAGCACAAGAAAACGAAGAAAAGAATCGTTAATGACGTGTCTTGCTGTATGTTTCCTCTATCCCTATTTTGAGTGAGTTGACAAATCGTCATCTGTGAAGGTAAGTCGTTTAGGTTGGAGTTAAAGCCCTATTTTGAGTGAGTTGACAAATCGTCATCTATGAAGGTAAGTCGTTTAGGTTGGAGTTTAAAGTTTTCGTAGATTTTGTTTCCGTATTCCATTTCCTGTAAATGCTACTATCTTGTATGCCTTTTCATCGTAGGAAAGCGGAAAAGATGATAGGTGGCTAAATAGATGGTGACGGTGGTGGTGGTAAGTTCCTATGGGGCCAAATTACTGAGGTCGTCGGTCCCTAGGCTTACACACTATTTAATCTAACTTAAACTAACTTACGCTAAGGAAAACACACACACACACACACACACACACACACCGTGCCGGAGGGAGGACTCGAGCCTCCGAAGGGGAAAGCCGCGCGAACCGTGGCAAGACGCCCGAGACCGAGCGGCTACCCCGCTCGGCTGGCTAAATAGATGAATAAGATGGATTAAAAATGTAGTTATTTCGTTTCTGGTGAAAAACTGACTGGCACTCGAGGTGTGACCGTAAGTCTTGTCGAGGTTGAGAAAGGAATCGTTTGTTAGCTACAATGCTTTTTTTCATAGTGTCCCATACAACCCTTTTAGTTCTCAAAGGTAGTAATTCTCGTTAACAATGGTACCTTGGAGAAGGACATTCCTCTTCATGTCGAAAAAAAACCGGAACTGTTTTCTCGTTTTTTCTCACTTGTATTCCATGCTCTGGTCGTGAAGATGAAGCAGTCTTCCACTTTCCCTGGATCGATCATTCCACCTCGTACTGCCACAGAAGTGGAGCGACAGATACAGCTACTTAACTGCAAACACGACGTCGGCTGGAGTGGCCGAGAGGTTCTAGGCGCTACAGTCCGGAACCGCGCGACTGCTACGGTCGCAGATTCGAATCCTGCCTCGGGCATGGATGTGTGTGATGTCCTTAGGTTAGTTAGGCTTAAGTAGTTCGAAGTTCTAGGGGACTGATGACCTCAGAAGTTAAGTCCCATAGTGCTCTGAACCATTTGCTAACACGACGAAAACGTGAAACAGCGCTAACGGAAGCAAGCACTCCGATATATCATATGCTTCTCCATTGCTGACGGGTGGTCAGCTGATTCAAAACAGTGTGCAGTACACGCACCTAGCAAAAGAACGGTCTTTCCGCGGAAAGGAGAGCGATTGTCATTACTTTTGGGTCCCTCCTCGTACGCCAGTGCAGAGCACCTCAGTCACGGAAGCATTCCGCTATTTCCAAAGTGTTCAATCCTGCTAAAAACATTCTAATACGTTGCCGAATCTGACGCCTCCAATTAATTTCTGTGGAGCAGTACAGTGAGGTAACAGGGGGTGTAATTTTCCAGTCTCTTCAGTGCAGATGAAACCTAGTACAGGGAACAAACTGTTCACCCAGATCCAAACAGAAACATTTTACGCACTGTAGAACGGAGAGTATAGTTACTGCGTTACAGGCTTCTATGTTTGAGTTGTGCTATTCTGTTGTAATTTCTTTTATTATTCCTACCTAGGTAACCACAATGGACAATATCATCCCGTAATATTGTACTATGTTTTTTATACTTGTAGAATGAAAATTTTTCCTCAAGTATTATTGTACATTCAAGCAATTGTTATTACCATCTACAATAAGCAGTACAGTCAATAAATTCCTACTGTTGCAAACGCTATTACCCCTCGACCATTAACATGCCAGTACCAAAATTACTGCTTACACAACTACGACTATTACTGTTGCTACTTTTTTTAATGAGAAAAGCTTTCTCTCGTCTACGCCTCCAGCCCCCACCCCCATCCGCATCCCCAACTCCAATAGCATTCCCCCTCCCCCCGTTTCCTTTCCGTGAAGAAACACTTATTAGAAGCTGTCTTCGGAGGATATGCTATTAAATACCACCTTCAGCAGGAGCAGGTTGCCGATACACGGTAAGAACCCACAGTAAGCCCAAATAGGGGACCTAAGAATCCCAAAGTTTGAGTAAACAAAACTGGATGCTCTCATTTATTCCGATGCGAAGAAATAATTACCTTAAAGAGCCCAAAGCGTGGTTAGACTCGGTGATAACAGCCGTAATAAAACCAGACAAATCTGCTGATATCGCAAAACTCTTCAGACCGGCGTTGTTTACGAGCTACAAGTTAGTGAACAAATGTTTTTCGAAAATTACCGGTACTATATTGATCGAGATGATTTCCACTGAGTACGCGGGCTTTCAACTACAACGTAAATACGTCGATAGACTCTTGCTTCTTAGTGTTTACGTTAAAGCTGAGATTCAAGCAAACCTCGGATCATAGGGTATTCATCGAACTTCCGGTAGCTAATGGCGCAGTACACAGAGGAAACACTGTTCACTTATAAGCCAAATCCTTCGTTAAAAAAATAAAAAAATAAAAAAACTGTCCCACTAATAAATAATATGCTCAGTAGTTCAGTACTGTGACTGGTTGTGGACAGTGTTATCAGTCCGTCAGCCGGAGACCCTTACAGTGTAGGCTAAATGAAAAGAACACCAGAGCGTTTTGGTGGGACTTCTTCTTCTAGAAGTGAGCGCGAGACTTTCACGGCAGTTCTCAGCAAATCCCAGTGTCAGACACTACAGGAGAGGCATTTATCCTCAAGGGCGGGGGGAGGGGGGGGGGAGGTTCACTGTTAACATTCCGAAAACATACCCTCTTACATTTATTTCGCAAAATGATCATTACATTAATATCCGAGGACTTCGATTTCATATGTAAGTTAATCGATGGTCTTCTCTCCCACCTCTATCACGGATGGAACAGAAAACCTGAGAAACGATAGAGCTATACGAAGCAGCCTCCATTACATGCTGTAAGGAGTCTACCTGCAGACTGATACCGGAACCAAACCTTTTTAACCTGTAGGCCGCAACTGATGTCTAGAAAGTTCGTGTAAAATAATGAATTGGTCTTGGGTATACAACGAAAATGCATAGAGATATGTGAAGAGATCTTAACAGTACAAACTGTGATAGAGTGCTTTCGTAAGTGTTTACTCAAACCCACATTGATTCCACTTGGAAAACAAACTGACTAGAATGAAACTCAGCACAGGACGTGAAAATATCTTCCTCCTCCACAGCGAAAAGTCAAACCATTCTACCGATATTTTAAACAGAACATTGTAATTACGAAATAGCTATTCGAGTCCTTCAAGAACTTGGAGATTAAAGCAATATCATCCAAAAATCATATACTTCTTTTCTTTACTTTACGGCTTATTTTCTCTGCCGCCAAATGTTATATCATAAGATTGATGGATAGTATAGTAAAACCACCACACAACTACCTTGTTTCAGTTTAAAGCTATATTTCCCTTCTTTGACTTCTTGAAGCAAAGATATTAGAAAATAAACCATCATCGATTTAGATATGTCAGTAATAATGCGTCCCGCGTAGAATACTACTATTTAAATCTGCAAGGACAGTTTTAGAGCAGCCGGCCGCCGTGGCCGAGCGGTTCTTGGCACTTGAGTGGAATCGCGCGAGCGCTACGGTCGCAGTTTCGAATCGTGCCTCGGGCACGGATGTGTGTGATGTCCTTAGGTTAGTTAGGTTTAAGTAGTTCTAAGTTACAGGGGACTGGCGGCCTCAGATGTTAAGTCCCATAGTGCTCAGAGCCATTTTGAACAGTTTTAGAGGAAATACTTATCGAAGCACTGCATGGCATCAGGAGTGTTCCTGGGCACATCATGAAAATATGGCCTGTATTAATTCAGAACCCACTAGTTCAATGCTTATGCTTTCCCTATATCACTGCAGTGAGGAGCAGACCACAGCGCGTGCAGTAGAGACTTACCTCATCAGATCCTGCAGAAGCAAACCAAATGATTTCCTGTGAGATCAGAGCCACTGTTCCACCTCGGCTGGCCAATATAGACTGCGCTTCACAACTTACAAGTATCCTAAACAGTGTGCAAAGCTAACTTCAATCTTGGTGTTAGATGAAATACCTAACTTTACGAAGCAAATAAAAAAATGGTTCAAATGGCTCTGAGCACTATGGGACTCAACTTCTGAGGTCACCATTCCCCTAGAACTTAGAACTACTTAAACCTAACTAACCTAAGGACATCACACACATCCATGACCGAGGCAGGATTCGAACCTGCGACCGTAGCGGTCTTGCGGTTCCAGACTGTAGCGCCTAGAACCGCTCGGCCACTACGGCCGGCTACGAAGCAAATAGAATAAAGACATTATTGTACAGCAAGATGGAGCAATAACTGCATCCTTTTCACAACATGTGACTGCTGTAGTGTTCCGAATCGACAAAACATAAAACATTTTCCTGTTTCCTGCTTTAAGTGGATATCCCATAGTGCAGTTCGTAAGTTTGCCAAGTTGTCTTTGCATTTTTTGTGTTTTTCTACTGAATGTTTCAAGAATAGAAAAATAATAAAAACCTTAAAAAACAGTAAAACCATACGAAATTTGTAAAATTATGGCTACACACGTGCTTTAACATTGCAGTGATTCTTGGATAAGTAAAACTAATGAGAAAATTAGAATTAAAGCAATTGAAATGAATATCTTAGCTGAGGTAAGCACGCGTGTAGAATGTGTAAGAAGTGACGCAGTTCGGAAACAAATAATAAATTTTACCGTGAGTAACAGAACTTAATCATGACAGAATCATCACTCTTTTCGACTTGAAGATACTAGTTTGTCTAAGCTGGCTGTTAAGTACAAAAAACCGAGCAGGGTGCAGCAGTGATATTTGGGATGACTGCGGCTGAAATCCTTGTCCGGTTATCCAGATTCGCCAGATTTAGTTTTTCATGGTTTCCCTACGTCAGGCAAGACAATATCGTGAAGGTTCCTTCGAAAAAGACTCTGCCAATATCCTCTTCTCATTCGGACTTGTAATTCATACGTCATGAACTCTTTCTCTCTTCCACTCGAGTACCAGCCAGAGTGAAGCAGCGTGGACTTAACAATAAAACACGTACCAGTCGACCCGAAGGCTCTTTGCCCACGACAAGAATTTTTCTCCCGTTCCGGTAGGTTTATAGCCTGGTAGTCAGTCCACGAGTGGTCACGGAAAAATTAGCAATCTTGCTGTCAGATGCTAAACCGGATTTCCACTGTGGAGGCGGAGATAGGGAAGAAATCAGAAACCTTGCGAACTCGAGACTAATGTTCGAGTTGCATACTTCACGAATCAAGGCGCCGCTGTTAGTCAGTGCTGACAGGCTTCCTTCGTTCCCGCTGTAGTTCCTCGAGTATGACGAGTGTGAGGACTGTGGCGCTGCCGTCGCTTCTTACACGAGTACTCATTGGCTCGTTCTCTCTTACCGAAGCACGAAGAATTGTAAAGTTAGTCGCGACTTACTGTTTGTACAAAACATGAGTGTCCGATCTCGCTGATGTACAGTAGCACCGACAAGGCGAAATGACCGATTGTCGGAATCTGATGGCCTTTAACAAAGCTGTGTTTTGCGAGTCTGTGGAGGATGGAAGACGAAAATTAAGTGGTGCAAAGTACAGAATTGCAAAAACCGTGTTCCATTAGAGGCGGAGCGCTATGTGGAATAAGTTACACACTAGAGTCCACGTTTCAGACAACAAAACACACAATTTTCGTCCAATGCAAATAAAATGACTGCATCCTTATTTATTTCACCTGCACTATGAGAAAACGTATGTACTGCGTCAAACGAAAACTGGGCACCTAGGAGTCACTGTTACATCTCCACGATGGAAAAGCGCGCTATTTCTGTATTTATTTGGCCAAAGCAACTTGCGTTTATGGGCTAAAAACGACGTGTGTAGCTTATCATTCATTTCTGTTATTTATTTTAATAATTAATTATCGTTTCGCGATTGCACTTCATCCACATGTAATGTTTTCTGGTACTGTTGATACACATTGGGTAACGCCTCGAAATGGTGTATACGTCTACGAAATTGTTAAACATTCTCTAAATAGATATTAAATATTAAAATAAATTTATAACAGTCATCGAAAAAGTTTTGTCTGTATAAATGTGTGGTTCAAATGGCTCTAAGCACTGTGGGATTTAACATCTGAGGTCATAAGTCCCCTAGAACTTAGAACTACTGAAACCTAACTAACCTAAGGACATCACACACATCCATGCCCGAGGCTGGATTCGAACCTGCGACCGTAGCAGCAGCGCGGTTCCGGACTGAAGCGCCTAGAACCGCTCGGCCACAGCGGCCGGCTATAAATGTATGTGTAAACAGAATAATATTCACTGCTAACCTACCAGTCGTTACATTGGTATATAACTTGCTTGTGTCACTTACGCAAGCTGACATTTTGTAACATTTCCACTTGCACTTGAAATGCCTATAAAGCCGAAGTCATGATTGTGCGAAATAAAAGCATAGTAATGGCGGAAATTTCTTTCAAAATCGTTGCGTATGTAGCGTGAATGCCGCGAGTCCGCAGTTACACTTGCGAACCCGTGTACTCGCTCTCCTTTCTCAGTGAGTCGAGTCCATTTGTACCCGACAACAGACTCTGGGCCGGCCGATGTGGCCGTGCGGTTAAGGCGCTTCAGTCTGGAATCGCGTGACCGCTACGGTCGCAGGTTCGAATCCTGCCTCGGGCATGGATGTGTGTGATGTCCTTAGGTTAGTTAGGTTTAATTAGTTCTAAGTTCTAGGCGACTGATGACCTCAGAAGTTGAGTCGCATAGTGCTCAAAGCCATTTGAACCATTTGAACAGACTCTGGTGACAATTGGGCTGCGGCAGAAACTCAAGAGTCGGATCTAGTGGCAGACGGAGACGGCGAGATCGGAGCGTCACAAGACCCACCCGATGGCGAGTTTGGAGCTCATTTCCGATCTCTAAAACAGGATGATGCACTGTGTTCACGAGCCGTCGAAGTTCTTGTCAATAAAGAATTTTCATCAAAAGACGTAACAAAAAATGGGAAAATATGAGACATAACTGTATGAAACGTCGCAGTAAAGAGAACAAAGATTCTCGAATAAACAACAACTGCTTCTGACGGGAACGGCAACTATTAAGAACAATTTAGCTTCCTTTATTTGACCGAGTGAGACATGGCTCCTACTTTCGGGTGGCGAGATCACTAGCTTGTCTACCGATTAGCAGCATGGCGTTCAGGCAGGAATTACTGTCGTGAAAAAGCGCTCGAAACGCATCAATCCCTAACTTGTGACGAGGCTGGCAGTTACAGCCAGTGACCTGTTTCCGAGTCATGATAAAACGCCAGTAGGCGGAGACATATTGGTGGGTGAGCACTGACGGTCAGTGCTTGCACATGAAACCCCGGCGTGTCGCCCACTTCTCGGAAAGACGTTTGTGTGTCTCTTAATCGTTAAAGTGGCGACAGCGGACGCGCGGTTCACCAGTGATATCCGCTTGTGGCGGTCCATCCGCAACTGGAAACCTGTTTGCTCGCGTGACGCTGCGGTCGTGGACCACTTGACGGCAGTCTAATAATAGGCGGATGCAGCGGCCGCTTCCGAAACCATCTTCCGCAGGCGTCGCGTCCTCACTTCTGCACATTATACGCCAGCTCCCAGTAGTTGGAGATAAAGCTTCGCTTATTTCTGTTAGCTGCGGAGTTATTTGGTCAGTTAAATTTTAGACACATTCATAGACATTTTACTATGCCCTACAAACAAGCAGTTAATAACACTATGTTACACTACTAGGTTACACTCAAGGTGATAGAGTGTTATCCTTTCTTAATTTCTTCATTAAGGGTAAGCTGTAGACACTCTCGTCATCCAGTATGACAACAGCCTTGTTGAACAACATTCAGGCATCCTGCTGCACCTCAACTGGCCAATTAAATCATCCGATCTTAATGCGACAGAAAAAAGCAGCTACCTGTGATCACTATCAATAGTCAGTGTAACATCTCATGCGTCTAAGTTGCTGACAACATGTTACATGACGATCAGTTTGGCTTCAGAAATGGGTAAGGCACCAGAGAGGCAGATCTGACGTTGCGGCTGATAATAGAAGGAAGACTTCAGAAAAATCAAGACGCATTCATAGGATTTGTCGACCTGGAAAAGGCGTTCGACAATGTAAGATGTTCGAAATTTTGAGGAAAATAGGGTTATGCTATAGGAATAGACGGGTGCTATACAATGTGTACAAGAACCAAGACGAAACAATAAGAATGGAAGACCAAGAACGAAGTGCTCGGGATAGTGGAATATATCCCACAAATTGAGGCCATAGGGTGCTACTGAAGAGGTTGGCACGGGAGAGGAATTCGTGACGGGCTGTATCGCACCGATCAGAAGACTGATGCCTGATGCCCCCATCCCCGGACACCTCCCACACCCCCCCCCCCCCTTTCCCAAAAGAAAGCGTCCGGGACTATTTGGAAAATCGTGTGAAACGTAGTGATCAAAATCTCCTCCATATTCGTAGTTCTACGGGATCTAATACACTCCTGGAAATTGAAATAAGAACACCGTGAATTCATTGTCCCAGGAAGGGGAAACTTTATTGACACATTCCTGGGGTCAGATACATCACATGATCACACTGACAGAACCACAGGCACATAGACACAGGCAACAGAGCATGCACAATGTCGGCACTAGTACAGTGTATATCCACCTTTCGCAGCAATGCAGGCTGCTATTCTCCCATGGAGACGATCGTAGAGATGCTGGATGTAGTCCTGTGGAACGGCTTGCCATGCCATTTCCACCTGGCGCCTCAGTTGGACTAGCGTTCGTGCTGGACGTGCAGACCGCGTGAGACGACGCTTCATCCAGTCCCAAACATGCTCAATGGGGGACAGATCCAGAGATCTTGCTGGCCAGGGTAGTTGACTTACACCTTCTAGAGCACGTTGGGTGGCACGGGATACATGCGGACGTGCATTGTCCTGTTGGAACAGCAAGTTCCCTTGCCGGTCTAGGAATGGTAGAACGATGGGTTCGATGACGGTTTGGATGTACCGTGCACTATTCAGTGTCCCCTCGACGATCACCAGTGGTGTACGGCCAGTGTAGGAGATCGCTCCCCACACCATGATGCCGGGTGTTGGCCCTGTGTGCCTCGGTCGTATGCAGTCCTGATTGTGGCGCTCACCTGCACGGCGCCAAACACGCATACGACCATCATTGGCACCAAGGCAGAAGCGACTCTCATCGCTGAAGACGACACGTCTCCATTCGTCCCTCCATTCGCGCCTGTCGCGACACCACTGGAGGCGGGCTGCACGATGTTGGGGCGTGAGCGGAAGACGGCTTAACGGTGTGCGGGACCGTAGCCCAGCTTCATGGAGACGGTTGCGAATGGTCCTCGCCGATACCCCAGGAGCAACAGTGTCCCTAATTTGCTGGGAAGTGGCGGTGCGGTCCCCTACGGCACTGCGTAGGATCCTACGGTCTTGGCGTGCATCCGTGCGTCGCTGCGGTCCGGTCCCAGGTCGACGGGCACGTGCACCTTCCGCCGACCACTGGCGACAACATCGATGTACTGTGGAGACCTCACGCCCCACGTGTTGAGCAATTCGGCGGTACGTCCACCCGGCCTCCCGCATGCCCACTATACGCCCTCGCTCAAAGTCCGTCAACTGCACATACGGTTCACGTCCACGCTGTCGCGGCATGCTACCAGTGTTAAAGACTGCGATGGAGCTCCGTATGCCACGGCAAACTGGCTGACACTGACGGCGGCGGTGCACAAATGCTGCGCAGCTAGCGCCATTCGACGGCCAACACCGCGGTTCCTGGTGTGTCCGCTGTGCCGTGCGTGTGATCATTGCTTGTACAGCCCTCTCGCAGTGTCCGGAGCAAGTATGGTGGCTCTGACACACCGGTGTCAATGTGTTCTTTTTTCCATTTCCAGGAGTGTAATTGAGTGGCTTAATCTGGAGATAGCATACCTGAAGAACCTTACTGGCTCCTTCTCTAGCCGAATTGTGGCTCTTATGAAGGTTACTGCCGGTGTTACACTATATTAGCATAATGTCTACTTAAACTAAACTAAACTAAACTCCGTCCGAACAGGCCATGAAGGCCCAATGGTACCGACCGGCCGCCGTGTCGTCCTCAGACCACAGGCATCAGTGGATGCGGATACGGAGGGGCATGTGGTCAACACACCGCTCTCCCGGCCGTTGTCAGTTTTCGTCACCGGAGCCACTACTTCTCAATCATCTAGCTCCTCAGTTTGCCTCCCAAGGGATGAGTGCACCCCGCTTGCCAACAGCATTGGGCAGACCAGATGGTCACCCATCCAAGTGCTAGCCCAGCCCGACAGCGCTTAACTTCGATGATCTGACGGGAACCGGTTTTGCCACTGCGGCAAGGCCATTGGCTATTATGCCTGCCTAGGGTGACTAAATTTTTGTTCCGAAGTGATTATTTTCCGATGTTGACAGTGCTCTGCAAGCCATTTCTCGTCGAATGTTGTTAATCTGCACGCGACAACAAATTTCTAGCACCGTGATTCCCCCGTAAACGTGTGCTGGACCGCGCCTGAACTGAAGGCGGCAGCGGGCAGGGTTCACGGCCGTGTCGCGGGCCCCACGCAGACGCCCACCCTGGCGACGCCTGTTTACCGTCGCCCCCTGCTGCCTGCGGCTGGTCAGCGAACTGGGTCGCACTTCTTGCACAATACAGGCATCCGAGAGGCGGCGGGCTGGGGGCTTACCCGCACGACGCCCTCTCCTGGTCGCTCTATTGGTGATGTGTCTCTTACGTGAACGCTATTCCACTGAATTCGCTAGCGGTAGTTCGGCGGACGGTTTCTTGTCACCCTCTAGCTTTTGCGTGCTGTTCTCAGGAATGTACTCAGAGGGGCAGTGCAAGTCCGTTTTGAGCAACAAAATTTGCTCACATTTCTGAACACCCAAGTACTTTATCTGCGTTGTGTAGAAATTAGTGAGTTTTCGAGTTACGAGGTTGTCGCGCATAGTGTTCCAGGTGACACAACAGTTTATTACATTTGTCACTTGCTTCATTTTACAAATGGTTACCGATGCTTACACAGAGCGTTGAGAGAGAACCTTTCGTCCTAAATACAAACGCCATCTCGCCACTGCAGTCAGTTCCGAAAGAGGTCAAATACTACTGGCATACGCTACATTGAGAAACGTGGACGTAGTAGAATTACACTACTGGCCATTAAAATTGCTATACCACGAAGATGACGTGCTTCAGACGCGAAATTTAACCGACAGCAAGAGGATGCTGTGATATGCAAACGTTAAGCTTTTCAGAGCATTCACACAAGGTTGGAGCCGGTGGCGACACCTACAACGTCCTGACATGAGGAAAGTTTCCAAACGATTTCTCATACACAAACATCAGTTGACCGGCGTTGCCTGGTCAAACGTTGTTGTGATGCCTCGTGTAAGGAGGAGAAATGCGTACCATCACGTTTCCGACTTTGATAAAGGTCGGATTGTAGCCTATCGCGATTGCGGTTTATCATATCGCGACATTGTTGCTCGCGTTGGTCGAGATCTAATGACTGTTAGCAGAATATGGAATCGGTCCGTTCAGGAGGGTAATACGGAACGCCATGCTGGATCCCAACGGCCTCGTATCACTAGCAGTCGAGATGACGGGCATCTTATCTGCATGGCTGTAACGGATCGTGCAGCCACGTCTCGATCCCTGAGTCAACAGATGGGGACGTTTGCAAGACAACAACCATCTGCACGAACAGTTCGACGACGTTTGCAGCAGCATGGACTATCAGCTCGGAGACCATGGCTACGGTTAAATTTGACGCTGCATCACAGACAGGAGCGCCTGCGATGATGTACTCAACGACGAACCTGGGTGCAAGAATGGCAAAATGTCATTTTTTCGGATGAATCCAGTTTCTGTTTACAGCATCATTATGGTCGCAACCGTGTTTGGTGACTTCGCGGTGAAGCGTGTATTCGTCATCGCCATACTGGCGTATCACCCGGCGTGATGGTATGGGGTGCCATTGGTTGCACGTCTCGGTCACCTCTTGTTCGCATTGGCGGCACTTTGAACAGTGGACGTTACATTTCAGATGGGTTACGACCCGCGTCTCTACTCTTCATTCGATCCCTGCAAAACCCTACATTTCAGCAGGATAACGCACGACCGCATGTTGCAGGTCCTGTACGCGCCTTTCTGGATACAGAAAATGTGCGACTGCTGTCCTGGCCAGCACATCTCCAGATTTCTCAGCAATTGAAAACGTCTGGTCTATGGTGGCCGAGTAACTGGCTCGTCACAATACGCCAGTCACTACTCTTGATGAACTGTGGTATCGTGTTGAAGCTGCATGAGCAGCTGTACCTGTACACGCCATCTAAGCTCTTTATGACTCACTGCCCAGGCGTATCAAGGCCGTTATTACGGCCAGAGGTGGTTGTTCTGGGTACTGATTTCTCAGGATCTATGCACCCAAATTTCGTGAAAATGTAATCACATGTCAGTTGTAGTATAATATATTTGTCCAATGAATACCCGTTTATCATCTGCATTTCTTCTTGATGTAGCAATTTTAATGGCCAGTAATGTATAAGGAATACGACAACCAGTTTATTTACGTTTAACGATTACCACTTTTGGATCTTCGTTTAAATCCACCATCAGATGGCTGTTTCAAGTTTTCGTGGTGAGTCCTCGCTTTGTATTTATGCCCAATAGTTGTTTTTTGCTGGGAGATAAAAGTTTTTTTTTCTTTATAGTAAAGCACCAAACCATTCACGGACACAAACTCAAATCAAGGACTCAGAGCGGAAACTAGAAACAGCCATATGAGGATGGATTTTGAGTAAAATCCGAAACGGGTAACAGTTGAACGCAAACATAACTTCTGTATCCTACTTGTGATTAGTAGCTGTATTCAAGCTGTAATCCTTTTAATACTACTAGAAAAGTACTTACAGACTCAGAAGCTTCCACATCTTGCGAAAGGAGACATGCTTCGTCGTTGACAGAAATATTGTAGATTACCTACATTATACAACCACACAAAAATAATTCAAATGCCTTTAACTAGGCTGAACGTGGAGACCAACGAATTGGTCCACGTCTATCGTTTGTTGACGAGAATGATATGCATTAAGCCCACTCGCTCTGCTATGTGCAGGATACTGTCAAACATAGATAACATTGCTCGAAGTACGACTAGTGTAACGTCATTCAAGCATCAGACAATTTGTAGTACGTGAATTTTCAGGAATCAATTGAAACATGTATGCACATAAGAGAGGAGCCACAATTGATCTTTCGTGTCTAGGAAATCAAGTATTACAACATCCCTGTTGACATAAAGTTTTCATTTTATTTCGATTTAAGAGATTTGACCCCTCGTCATTGAAGAGTAAAAGAAACTGGTACACCTACCTAATATCGTGTAGGATCCCCGCGAGTACGCAGAAGTGCCGCAACACGACGTGGCATGGACTCGACTAATGTCTGAAGTTCTGCTGGAGGGAATTAACACCATGTATCCTGCAGGGCTTTACATAAATCCGAAAGAGTATGAGGGGGGTGGAGATCTCTTCCGAACAGCACGTTGCAAGGTACCCCAGATATGCTCAATAACGTTCATGTCTGGGGTATTTGGTGGCCAGCGGAAGTGTTTAAACTCAGAGGAGTATTCTTGGAGCCATTCTGCATCAATTCTAGACGTGTGAGGTGTCGATTGTCCTGTTGGAATTGCCAAAGTCTGTTGGAATGCACCGTGGACATGAATGGGAGCAGGTGATCAGACAGGAAGTGTTCGCTTTCCAGTCTTTCTCTGAGACGCCGTGGTATCGCGCGAAGTCCACTGGCGGCAGCGTCCGGAATTAAAAACCGTTCACTACATGCGGCGGACGAGAAAAATTATGCAACTTATTCCATCACTGATTAACGAGAAAGAGTTTATCGACGAACTTGGATCAATTCTCGGCACTGCTACACTTCGTAAACTGTCCTGATAAGCATCGCCAGCCCCTCTCTGACCCAGGAAACAGTTAGAATCGTAACTAGTGCAAATGACTAATAAATATTCTATAGACAGAATGCGAATACAAAGACAGAAAAACCCTTTGTTATCTGGTTACACAATTGCACTTGTAAATGTTACTTTCATAAAATATCTAGGAGTATGCGTACAGAACGATTCGAAATGGAACGACCACACAAAATTAATCGACAGTAAGGCAGATGTCAGACTGACATTTATCGGAAAAACTATTAGGAAATGTGCTCATCAACAAAGGAAGTAGCTTAAAAAACCCTCGTTCGACTAATACTTCAATATTGCGTAGTAATTAGTGCTATCGATAGGAGATGTCAAATTGATTCTATATTTTTAGATTTCTAGAAGGCTTTGACGCCGTTCCTCACAAGTGACTTCTAATCAAATTGCTTACATACGGAGTATCGCCTCAGTTGTATGACTAGATTCGCGAGTTCCTGTCAGAAAGTTCTCAGTTCGTAGTAACTGACGGAAAAACATCGAGTAAAACAGAAGTATTACCTGGCGTCTTCCAATGAGGTGTCACAGGCCCTCTGCTGTTTCTGATCTACATAAACGATGTAGGAGACAATCTGAGCAGCCCTCTTAGATTATCTAAAGATGATGCTGACATTTACCGTCTCGTAAACTGATCAGATGATTAAAATCAATTGCAAAACGATTCAGACGACATATCTCTATGGTGTGAAACGTGGCAGCTGACTCTAGACCATAAAAATCGTAAAGTCATCCACATGAGAACTTCAAAAAATCTGCTAGTTTTCTGTTCGGCGATAAACCACACAAACCTAAAGGCTGTAAATTCAACTAAATACTTAGGGATTACAGTTACGAATAACTAAAATTAGAGCGATCACATAGATAGCGATGTGAGGGAAGGAGATCAAAGACAACCATTTATTGTTGGAACCCTTAGAAAGTGCAACAGGTCTTGTAAAGAGACTGTTTACACTACGCTTGTCCGTCCTCTTCTGGACTGCTGCTGTGCTGGGTAGGATCCGCATTAGAAGTGCTGTACTGAGTGAGATTCGCATTAGATGGGACTGACGGAGGTTGTAGAGTGTGACGGTAGAGACATAGCTTAAAGGTGCTTCGATAAACTCTCTGGCAGGCATTTAATTGATAATTGCAGAGTAATCATGTAGATGTAGATAAAGATTGCTCTTCGGTATGAATTTGATAGGGGGAATAGATAAGATCCAAAGAAGAGCAGCACGTTTCGTTACAGGTTCATTCAGCAAGCGCGAAAGCGTCACGGGGATGCTCAGCCATCTCCAGTACCAGATGCTGGAAAAGATGCGTTCCGCAATTACGTCGTGGTCTACTGTTAAATTTCCGAGAGCGTACATTCCTAAAATATTCAGCCAATATATTGCTTGCGAAAAGACCACGAGCATAAAATTAGTGAGTTTCGAGCTCACGGGGAGCCTTACAAGCGGCGTTCTTCCCGCGAACCATACGCGGCTGGAATAGGAAAAGGGGAGGAGACGTTGGTTCATAAAGTAACCTCCGCCACACACCGTAACGTGGCTTGCGGAGTATATATATGTAGATGTGGCACCCTAACTGCGTCCTCAAAGATTCCGAGATTCGACCACTGGACAGGACGACAAATACCACTAAAAGTCAACACACATTCCCAACTGGTTCCTTGCAACGTCAGCAAAAAAATTTCTCGCGATAACAGTTCAAACAAAGTCAGAGCAACACCAAAATAAAAAACCAGCAAGTTTCCAAGGAAACAAGCGCTGTTTATGAGTGATAAATTAAACTCGCCAAGTGCGCGTCCTCTATCGAACACTACCTCCAGTCAGCTAATCTCCATGGTCCAATACGAGGGCTCTACCTGCCAGTCACTGGTGCATTCATCAGTCCTAATTGGCGCCCGTAAATAATAGTAAAACTAATCGGAATTTCACGCCCGCCCACTGGGGGCAGCACGTCCGATTTTCTTTTATAAGTTTTCTATACTGCAAGAACAAGTTTGTCGACAATTGTGGATGATCAAGACCTGGCTTCAGCAACCACTAGCACTACGAAGCAGTGAATGGTTGTTTCTCGACTGTCGTCTCGGCTTCCGTAGCGTGTAGCGAAGTTCCATTCGCGTCCGCGGCCAAAGGCCGTCGGCAGCTGAAGTTGACGTGCACGCAAACGGGACGTCCAACGTTATGAGACACAGCGCCGTCGCCCCGCATTACGATCTGGTTAACGTGATTTTGCGCTCTCCGCGCTGCTCATCTCAGTTGTCGGCTCGGTTTGGCTCGCAAACAGTACAGTTAATTCACGGAAACGGACGCGCGTAAAATTTCTACGTTAGCTCTATTAAAACGCATGTTTTCTCCCTTGTCCACATGATAGTCGTGTTGTTCTGTCTGTGGTATTGTGATATTCATGGCTGTGGCGGACAGTATTTCATCTTGCGAGAAGCTTGCCTTGATGCAGCTTGATACACGTGAAGTAGCATATGGTACAAATGTGGAGTGAGGTACAAGCAGCAGATGGTACAGTACGTACCACTCGCGTGGCAGAGTCCGCCAATTGTACTGAACTTGCTTCTGATTGGTCGGCACATTTGGGTGTCAGGCGCCAAAACACCTAACATCTCTTATTAATTATTTACATACTTTTCATTGTATTTAACCTATTAACCCAGTTTTCTGTAAGACAATCTTTCATGGTTACCCTACGAGTCTACCGTTTTTGTTTGTTACATTTCACTAGTTTTGAGAAACATAAGAGTAATGACATTACAACCGAAGTGCTTCGGACACCTTCGGGTCGTTTTGACGCGCCTGGGAGACGAAGTTCTTCAGCTGCGCTGGTCACTGTTTCTGGTGCTCTTCAGAGCCGGACGTGAATCACTGTTTCGGACGGACATGTCCTACTCTATATCGGAGGTTGTCAGAAAAGACTATTAAGAAAGCTATGTTGACTCTTGTAGGAGACAGTGCAAGAAGTGATATTTAAAAAAATAAACAAACAGGATAAATTAATGAGAGGTGTCGGCTACCATCATTGTCAGTACCACAGATCTTGCCCTCTGTAGATACAGAGACTAACCTGGGCAAGGGGCATCCGACAAAAAAAGGACAAACACAGGTTCAAATTCGAGATGACAGTACAGCAGCCTCTGCCGAAGAAGATCCTACGACCGACGAGCTGTCTTCTGCGCTGGGGACACAACTTTAGAAGTCGACATATTGGTGGAAAGAACGGTTAGGGACTTTTATTCAATCTCTACAGATCTCTCCAGCTTCCAGATCTGACATCCAACACGACTACGCATAATTTATAGTACACATAAATGAAAACTTAAATATCTGTGAACATGTAATAAGACAAAAACGAAAGACACACGTCCGGATCAGTGAGAAGATGACCTCATAAAAATTCACCAAATCGAACGAACTCATCTCTGACAGAAAACGCTCTTATACTTAGATTAACATAAAGTAGTACAGAAATTATTTCTATTAATTTAGCAAGGAAGTCCCATAACCTTTTAGAAAATGTGGAATTGAAAAAAGAATTAGATACAACAAGATTTGAACCCTATACCGACCTAATCTCTACACTGTAACATGGTGCCTCTGCACACCACGATCAACTGTAGCGTCGTTATAGGACACTTTGGATTTTTATCTTATAGACTTCTATAACCTTTAACCGGCGATATATTATTAATTTACATTTAATTATAACAAATACTAACAAGAACGACACGTTTTTCATGAATTCTTAATGTGACGTGAAATAGGAAGAAATGACGTCACAAAACTCGTAGATCACCACGTCGACGTTAGCCAACTCATCCAGTGTGCCGACGACTTTAGCGTCGTGCGATGTGAGAGACAAATTACACCACTGGCCATTAAAATTGCTACATCAAGAAGAAATGCAGATGATAAACGGGTATTCATTGGAAAATATATTATACTAGAACTGACATGTGATTACATTTTCACGCAATTTGGGTGCATAGATCCTGAGAAATCAGTACCCGGAACGACCACCTCTGGCCGTAATAACGGCCTGATACGCCTGGGCATTCAGTCAAACAGAGCTTGGATGGCGTGTACAGGTACAGCTGCCCATGCAGCTTCAACACGATACCACAGTTCATCAAGAATAGTGACTGGCGTATTGTGACGAGCCAGTTGCTCGGCCACCATTGACCAGACGTTTTCAGTTGGTGAGAGATCTGGAGAATGTGCTGGCCAGGCCAGCAGTCGAACATTTTCTGTATCCAGAAATGCCCGTACAGGACCTGCAACATGCGGTTGTCCATTATCGTGCTGAAATGTAGGGTTTCACAGGGATTGAATGAAAGGTAGAGCCACGGGTCGTAACACATCTGAAATGTAACGACCACTGTTCAAAGTGCCGTCAATACGAACAAGACGTGACCGAGACGGGTGACAAATGACACCCCATACCATCACGCCGGGTGATAACGCCAGTATGGCGATGCCGAATACACGCTTCCAATGTGCGTTCACCGCGATGTCGCCAAACACGGATGCGACCACCATGATGCTGTAAACAGAACCTGGATTCATCCGAAAAAATGTTTTGCCATTTGTGCACCCAGGTTCGTCGTTGAGTACATCATCGCAGGCGCTCCTGTCTATGATGCAGCGTCAAGGGTAACCGCAGCCATGGTCTCTGAGCTGATAGTCCACGCTGCTGCAAACGTCGTCGAACTGTTCGTGCGGATGTTTTTTGTCTTGCAAACGTCCCCATCTGTTGATTCAGGAATCGAGACTTGGCTGCACGATCCGTTACAGCCATGCGGATAAGATGCCTGTCACCTCCACTGCTAGTGATACGAAGCCGTTGGGATCCAGCACGGCGTTCCGTATTACACTCATGAACCCACTGATTCCATATTCTGCTATCAGTCATTAGATCTCGCCCAACGCGAGAAGCAATGTCGCGATACGATAAACCGCAATCGCGATAGGCTACAATCCGACCTTTATCAAAGTCGGAAACGTGAGGGTACGCATTTCTCCTGCTTACACGAGGCATCACAACAGCGTCTCACCAAGCAACGCCGGTCAACTACTGTTTGTGTATAAGAAATCGGTTGGAAACTTTCCTCGTGTCAGTACGTTGTAGGTGTCCCCACGAGGTGTCCACTACTCTGGAGAAATCACTGCACCGCTTCCAGGTCCTCTATAAACAACACAGGATCACAGTCGAAACTCAAACAGGTAAGAACAGACAAAAAAATGCCACATTTCTAATTTGCATTAGAGCAAAACATAATTTATTACTATATTCTAATAATCTTCGCCGTACCCACCTCTTTAAACAACAAATCCAGCAAGCTGAAAGCTACACGCACTGCAATGCAGCCTTTTAATATAGAGTGCGTGTGCGCCCAATAGACAGCGACACCCGGCTTGAAAACACGCAAACGACTATGCCAGTAATTACGCCAGTACACATGAAAGCACTGTTCGATTCTTTTCCCACGGGGAGAACTGCTTCACTGTTCAGAGACTACCAAGGTCTAAAATACACTCGAAACACTACCTCACCTCCAGAGGGCGAAGAACTAGCCTCATGATCTCCACGAGGGCTGCCGGCCGACTCGGATTTCGCGACCTGCCAAACCGCTCGACAAAATTATCTACCATTTATCCCTTCCAGCCAGTCATAATCAGGAACCGAATGTACGTATTTTCATTGGCCATTTCCTCTTCCCACCCATAGCTCTTCCGTAAGGTCCTGCTTGATGCCGTGTCTCGTAACTTTTTCTTCAGTGGCTGTCGCAAAACACTAGCCATCATGGGAGATCACAGAGCTGTAAGCCTGCCATGTAGGCTCCGCCCACAACGCATTTAGCGGCATTAAGGTCAGGCCTGAGGCGCAGAGTGATTGACTTCTGACTCAAACGCGGACAGTCACATTTGTCATCGTCTTCTCCTGCTAACAGCGAGTGTCTGACAAGTGCTACCTCCTTCAAGGACTTTTCACAATATTGATTCGGACTTAAATGGTATTGGAGAATCATGCGGCTTCATGGCTGTTGTGGCTTGGCAAGAGAGCCAACCCGTAATATTAGAGGAAGCCGAAAGGCACGCGTTTTAGCTCACGCAGGCTGGCGTGAGGTCTGGATCTGGTCAAGGAAATTAGACTAGCAAAAAACGTACGTAGCTGGTGGAATACTTAACATTAATCCATAAATGGTGAACATCGCTCTTGAGGGTACATTATTCATAATCTCAATAGTAACTGGTAATGGCGCCTTGCTAGGTCGTAGCAAATGACGTAGCTGAAGGCTATGCTAACTATCGTCTCGGCAAATGAGACCGTATTTTGTCAGTGAACCATCGCTAACAAAGTCGGTTGAACAAGTCGGGCGAGTGCTAAGGAAGTTTCTCTAGACCTGCCGTATGGCGGCGCTCGGTCTGCAATCACTGATAGTGGCGACACGCGGGTCTGACGTATACTAACGGACCGCGGCCGATTTAAAGGCTACCACCTAGCAAGTGTGGTGTCTGGCTGTGACACCACAATGGCAAAGTCTCTAAGCCTTAAGAAAGCCTAGCAAGTGCGAACTACAACATTCCGCATGAATTACAAGCCTGAACTTTAAGTGGATTACAGTAAACCAACCCAACACGTCCTGGCCTCAGAGAAAGAATTCGTAGTTCAAGGGCCCCACAGAATCTGCCGCCATCCCTAATGGTTAGATCTCGCCTTATGACGTTACTGCGTGTCGGGTCAGACCCATAAATAAACCTGTCGTAATTAAAATCCAAATCGCGGAACTATTCCTCCAAACTCTTGTTGCAACAGCCTCGGAAGTGATACTTTACACTCTGTCCCATTGAGTCTGTTCAATGCGACAGTGGTATTCTGAACTGCGATAATCAGCTCATGTCTCGCTTGTCTTTTTTTTTTTACCACGCTCAGGCTTCGCGACGGCGATTCGCTTTTGGAACTGCGGAAACAGATTTTGGAAAAATAAAAAGAAAGCTGAACGTATTTATACATATTATGGTTTTCTGTCCTTTTAAGTTTTTTGATCATTATCGATAGGCGCATATTTGATGTAACCGGCTGTTAACACGCATGTTCGTGGTTCGATTCCATTGACCTCCTTCGTATTTCGGAGGAGGAAAAGTCCGGGATGTGTCTCTTCACAGACTCGTGATTTCATACAATCTAGTTTCTTGGGTGAATAATCAGTTAAAATGACACGTAAACTGCCCAAGAGGCGTCAAATAGAAAGGATAATGCCGAGCTCGCAGGCAGACGACATTTACTTAAGGGCAATCGTTAGTTGCTGTATGTAACAATTCTTAATGTTTGCATAAACAGTTGATAAATGCGGTAACTGTGAAACTGCTCAGTAAGGTTGGCACAGTTTCACTGTCATTGGCGCCCAAACATAAGATAGCCACGTTGAAATTGCTCATAAAAGGTAAGTAACGCATCTTTCCCATGTGTAGGTATGGAAACCGTTAACGAGGAAATAACTCACGAGACACTCAGCACCAAAGTCTTGCATTTTCTTTTATTCCCTGAATACAAACGTTGCGTTGATTAAGTGAATGTGGAATCTAGTCAGTCTTTCTCTATGTCCATTACTCAGAAACAAGTAGCGAATCTATTATACGTACAGACATCGCTATAAAACTAAAACTCATTCGGAATGGAATTTATAGAGGGCTGGTAATTTAAGCAACAACTCTCGCCTGGTAACAGTCGATATGAATTAGACCTTGTTTGCTTCCACGAAGGTTAGGCGAATAACGAATGAGTCCAGTTTGGTGCCCGTCAAGTAATTAAGCTAGCCGTGCGGTCGTTTAGCACCGATTCATACAATGGCAGAATTATGAGCGCCATTTCTTGGGGCAAGTAATTGCTGCAGAGGAGAGGAAGAAACAAACGAGGCGGTTTGCGTACGCTGTATGTCGGCTGTAATCGTTAAGAAAGAAATACGCTATCTGCATCCATTTACATCTACATCTACATCATCTACTTAGCTCAAGGCAGTTCTTCCTTTACATTACGCTCCCATATAAGTAGAGGTTGACAAGATTCATCAATGAAATCTACACAGCTTCCAGTATGAAGAACGTCTTATGCAATCAAATATATCTTCGGCGAGCGAATAACTCTTTTCTTTGCGCTTCATCCAATTTTTTGAAGGAAAAGAGACTAATAAATAAGTCAGCGCTGAAGAGCCTTTTCGAAAATTTACTTAAGTACAGGTAATAGATATTTTACGAAAGTGGCATTAATTCACTAGCGTCCCTCTTACAGAGTTGATATTTACCTTGAGAAAGAGAATCCACAAAACTGCTATGTGTGTTTCAGAGAGGTGTATTATATTTGTTACCGGTCGGTTCGATTAGTGTGAGGACGTTACGGAAATAGTCCTTGAGCTTAGATTAGAATCCTAGAACGGAAGACAAAGCTCTTTTCTCCAAACGCTGGTGAGGAAGTCCAGAGAACTGGCATTCGCGGCAGAATTCAGAGTTGGTTGATTTGGAGGAGGGCAACAAACGGCGAGGTAGTCGGTTCCATCGGATTAGGGAATGATGGGAAAGGAAGACAGCTGTGTCCTTTTCAAAGGAACCATGACGGCATATACCTGAAGCGACTTAGGGAAATCATGGAAAACCTAAATCAGGATGGCCGGACACGGGCTTGAACCGTCGTCCTCCCGAATGCGAGTCCAGTGTGCTAGCCACTGCGCCATTTAGCTCGGTGACAGAAAGCGGAACGATTCTGTTGTCTTCCACACTCATTGCGCATCAGAGCCTTAAGGAAAAAAAAAGGAAAATCAGGGCTCGTATATAGGCATACACGTAGTCTCTCTTTTTTTTTTTTGTGCTCCATTTGCCAGTACCGAGCGAGGTAGCACAGTGGTTAGCATACTCGACTCGCATCCGGGACGACGGTGGTTCAAGCCCGTGTCCGTACATTCTGAATTGGGTTTTCCGAGACTTCGCTAAATCGTTCCAGGCTAAAGCCGGAATGGTTCCTTTGAAAGAGCACGACCGATTTCATTCCCCATTCTTGAAACAATCCGAGCATGTGCTTCGTCTCTAATGACCTCGATGTCGACGGGACCCTAAACCCCAATCTTCCCCCTTCCATTTGTAGAACTGATAAAAAAAGGACTAGCTATGGTAAAACATACTTTCCACAATGCAGTGCGCAGAGTTTTGGAGAATAAGTGTGTAGTTGTTGATATGTGAAGTTTCATGCGTGGCATCTAGATTTATCCCACACTGAACACAACAGTCGGCCGGAGTGGCCGAGCGGTTAAAGGCGCTACAGTCTGGAACCGCACGACCGCTACGGTCGCAGGTTCGAATCCTGCCTCGGGGATGGATGTGTGTGATGTCCTTAGGTTAGTTAGGTTTAAGTAGTTCTAAGTTCTAGGGGACTTCTGACCACAGCAGTTGAGTCCCATAGTGCTCAGAGCCATTTGAACCATTTGAACACAACATAAAATTCAACTCACTAAATATTTGTTCCAAATTTCGGTCACAGTTCAGTCTTAGAAACGAAAGAGGGGTTCACATGGACTTTTAATGCTATAAACATTCAAGTTATGGGGAGATACATGTTAGGAATTGCTAAAAGTCACAGGAAAACAATCATATTGATCAGGGACAGACTGCATTGAAAGACATAATCAGATTATAATGAAAATGAAATGGAAGTAGGGTCAACACTTAGGCAAGCAATTGGACCCAGGATTCCAACTGATAAATAAAACACCGAGTCGATGACATAATGAAAGATGGGAAGACGACGGTAGGGGGAAAGCAAGGTCAGCAAGTAAACGTACAGCTAAAGATCAGAATGCATGCTAAAGTCTAGATGCCGGCTGTGGTGGCCGAGCGGTTCTAGGCGCTACAGTCTGGAACCGCGTGACCGCTGCGGTCGCAGGTTCGAATCCTGCCTCGGGCATGGATGTGTGTGATGTCCTTAGGTTAGTTACGTTTAAGTGGTTCTAAGTTCTAGGGGACTGATGACCTCAGAAGTTAAGTCCCATAGTGCTCAGAGCCAAAGTCTAGAGGAAGCCGTTACCAAGCAGCATACGATGTCGACGCCGAGAGTTGGCAACTAGACAAAATAATTTGTCTTTGATGTCCGTTAAGTGGCAACTCTGTCTTTTTAGTAGAAAAGGAGAGTTTTGCGTGATTTGTATTATGCAATGAAACATTATGGTCCATCGTCGTAGAACGAATACTATGGAAAAAATAAATCGATGATACTCGTGGAGGAGCTGAAAAGCTGGAGGCAGCTTCCTTGACACTGAAACCAGAGAGCAAGCAGCGGCTTCCTCGTTTCGCAGAGGACAGGAGCGTCCAGCTGCGGGCAGGAGCAAACGACCTCTGGAGAGTCCAGTTTTTACCGTAGACAACCTCTGGCGGCCATCCAGGGCAGAGCGGCCCGTTCAGCTGACCACGTGACTCAACAGCTACAGCCACTGTGCTTCAGACGGCTGCATACGCACTGAGCAGTCATGGAATCACACTGACGGGAAAAAAATCGCTACTCGGAGAAGGAGTTTGTGCGCTACAAAAGAAAGGTGCGGGGTGTTTTTCCACATGTGAAAGATGGTGTCTATTCAAATTTCGCACTAGTCGCATAAGAGTGGCGCCTTTGAGACTCGACGTGGCGAGTTGAAGTTAGTCAAGAATGCCTTTAAGGCGACAAGGACGCAGTTATTAACACTTCGCTGAGTTTCAACGAGGTCGTGTAATATGGCTACGAGAGGCTGGATGTTCCTTCTGCGACACTGCAGGAAGACTTGGCAGGAATGTAGCCACTGTACATGATCGCTGGCTGCGGTAATCATGAGAATGTACGGCCACGAGGAGACTGGGCACGTGGCACTGCCGTGAGGGAAGACCGTGGTTCTGTCGCATCGTAATGCATCTGCAACAGCAATTTAGGCAGCAGTTGGCACCACAGTGACACAACGAACTGGTATCAGTTACTTCGAAGACAGTTCTGAGCCAGATGTCCTGTAGCGTGCGTTCCGCTGACCCCAGTTCACCGCCAATGGTGTCAGGTGATAGCTCATTGGACAACAGGATGGAGGACTGTTGTATTTTCTGATGAAGGCTGGTTGTGCGTTGGTGCCAGTGATGGCCGTGTCTTGGTTAGAAGGAGATCAACTGAGGACCTGCAACCAACCTGTCTCTGTGTTAGACGCGATGGACCTACACCAGGAATTATGATCTTGGGTGCAACTTTGTATGACAGCAGGAGCTCTTTGACTGCAAATTTGTTCTTCAGAGTGGCGATTCGACCTGTTTTGCTGCCATTCATGAACAGCATTCCGGCAGGGGATCTTTTCAACAGGATAACGCTCGCTCACATATCGATGTTGCAACCAGCATGCTGTACTGAGTGTCAACATGTTAAGCTGACCTGCTCTACAGCCGAGCACTTATGGGACATCATCGGACGACAATTCCAGCGTCATCCGCAAACAGCGTTAACCGCCCCTGTACTGATCGACAGGAACTCCACAAACTGGCGTCCGGCACCTGTACAACGCAGTGCATGCACATTTGCAAGCTTGGATTCAACATTCTGGCAGTTACACCGGCTATTGATGAACCAGCATTTCACATTTGCAGTGGCTTATCTCGTGCTTACATTGACCTGTCCTTTTGCATGATAATCAATTAAATATGTTATATAGGTAAATGCATTCACAAAATTTCGTTACTCTACATTTATTATTTTTTGATGTTGCGACTTTTATCCGTCTGTGTACTTGTCCGGGCGACCGTTGCAACGATTCATTACACCTCTAGCAACGGAATTATTCACTGGACTTACGTGCTAAAGAAACATGATTGGTAAAATCGACGTTTTAATAATGTTTGGCAAATAATGAACAGTTGAGATTTGAAGGACTAGTACATTGATGCCCCAGTCGATCGCATTTGTTGAGTTCTTAACAGGTGTCTTAGTGAAGGCGCATCGGGGATGACAGCACGGCGAAAAGACCAAATCGTTACCGCGAGTGCGGATGCATGATGGTGGTACATGACTCTGGCGCTGAGCTTAACTATCAGTACTGTGACGTCCCGACAGAAAACTGGACTTAGGCCACCGCACCACCTATTGCTTGGCTGGAGGCCGTTCTCAGATGCAGCCAGTGGACATTCCCTCGTGGTGATTAACCAACGAGCATCAATTGAGTTACAGAAAGTTCTCGGTTCGCCTCCTTTGCATCAGATTTGTGATGTCACCGTCGCAGTCTTAGGCTGTGCCTCCGGAAAGTGAGTCTCCAAGCAGCAAGTGGACTGTGGATGGCCAAGAAGCCAAATAAAAGCTCTGTCTAATGAAATCACAGCTTCATTCACCACATACGTGCCACTAATAAATCGAGGTGGTCTAAGCGGCTCGAATATGCTAGCACGCTACCGGCCCACTGTATATCCTCGAAGTCTTTTGCTGCAGTGGCAAAATAAAATAATTTAGCTGTTTTCTGGAAGAGATGATTTACATCTTTTAAATACTTTTCAAAATTAATAATTTGGCACAATAGCTCTACGTCATATCTTTGTAGAAAAAGTTCGTAAACCGGTAGTGCTTTAATAGACAAGTGATATACATCAATTGAGCCAACCCTGATTTTTTAGAGTCTCTCGGTTGCCTTCCTGTACGTACAAAAATTCGTCCCACCTCTGGAATGTTCCGGACTCTGCTGCTTCGTGCATATAAGGACACTTTAAATCGCCGGCTGTCAATAATTACAACTTCTCAAGGCGGTGACGGCGACAACCGTTGAAACTCGAGAATTAGATAATTCGCTTGATGGGGCTCGAGAATCGAGGGGACTTTATTCTGTTTATCTAACTGCTACCGCGCCTCTGACGAAAGGCAATTGGCTAACCTCGAGCGTTTATACGCAACGCCACAGTATGGCGCGTAAAACACAGTGGGTGCTCTACCGCACACAAATATTGACTCTTATTACAGCAGTTTGCGTTTCGTGGTAGTCACAGAATTTCCTTGGCATATTTCGCTCTACAAATTGAACAATATACTTATACTGTAATAATAACGACTGTTTCAAACACACATAATGCAGTCTTTGTTTTCTTTCTCGCACCATGTTGGCATCCCACACTTAATGCGTCTGTTACGGAAAAATTCCAGTCCTTCTCTTTCGTTCGTTTATTGTTACACGGAAAACTGTTCCGTGAAGCTGCAGCTACAGAGAAAAAAAGATTTACCGTGTAGGGCATATCTGAATGAACGCACGATTCATGGAGCATTTTGGGTCCCGTTCATTAGTGGTCGACACCGCAGACGGTACGTACACGAGAATTTATGGTCTAGTCTCGCAGATACTAACAACGTCACCCGCTCCTCCCTTCGAGTCGTATGCGAAAATGATTCAAGCTGTGCAACGACCTGGCAAAATTGGGTTGTCGACGCCTGGCAAAAGTTCTGTAGTTAAAGTGATTGGCCATGACCCACGAACACACCACCATCCAGTTTCTTTCTTTCGACGTTTGTCAAAGATGTTGTTTACGTACTACCAATGCCCATGTTCTTTTATTTTTTTAATTTTTACGACGAACTATACGAGCATAATTAAGAACATAATCAGTTACTGTCCGTGGACAGTATGTCATGTTTTTCCAAACGACCCATGTTCATCGCTTATCGCACAACGCATGCACTGAAGCTCTTTGTTGCAAAAGTGCACTTGGTAGGACACCACACGACAATCGGATTTTTGTAACACCTCTAATTCATAATCCAAATTTACCTCTCCCAAGTAAGTCCGGGGCAACTCTCAAAAATTCTTGAGGAAATCGTGTTCGAAGTTTTCCGACCACTTTTATCATGCTAACGTAAGAGAGATATTTTTCGAGAAGCAGTGTGCCTCTGTTGCAGACTGTTCGCTCGCTGCCTGGGAGGGCAGGGTGGCTGAGGTCTATTTCACGTGGAATTAAATTTTTAAACAAAGGCCCATGTCCTTCGAGCACTTCCGTTAAGTGTAGAATATATAACGCGCACGAGAATGGTAATCGCTTGATAGAATCTCCTTTCGGTCATTACCATTTTCCTTTTTTCTGTTCAATTCAAATACCTATATCATTTAAACAAAAAATTCATCAAATGTATGCTAATTAACACACATAATAGCCATTTCATGAAATAAGTATTTGTGGTCATATATTGAACAAAAATCAATATTTCATTACAAACAAAAATTCTTAATTCTGTATAAAAGATAGTTAACGAAGGTTGTATAACTTAAAAAAATTACAATTTCAATTTTTTCTATCTTTTTGCTTTTACGCCTCGCTTAAGAGAGAACACACAGCGACAGAGCACTCTACCACAGGGCCACAATGCTTTTCGAAAAACAAAAATTTTTTAAAAATCTACCTTATTTTAGTATATTAAATTCGGTCGGAACCTTCAAAGTCGCTTTTCTCGAGAATTTTTGCATACAATTTGTGATTTAACAAAATAAAAGTGATGTTGTTATTCAATGGCAAAGTTGGAATTTGAGATTTTGCTTACTGTTTTATCAATCACAATTGGCGTAAGAATCATGGGTTGACCATTGCCATAAAGTATTGCATTATGAAATGTGAATGGTCTTTACTCGCAGTTTCGCGTTGCTCGAAGCAGTCACTGCTAGTGTGATATTGATTAAGAAATTGCATTATCGTCTTTCTAATTAGTTCATGATCGTAGATACGATCATACCCGGTCGTGAAGTTATTGTTATGACAAAACAATTTCCTAAGGGACCAGAAAGTTCTTAAGGGCGCAGAAACAACTGTAACATCACACAAAAGGGAAATTCAGTATTAAAGCTGATGCAAGAAGACGATAAAACAGTTTTCCTTTTGTCATTGTAACACGCACATTGGACTACTGATCTTGGTGTCTGTAATCTTAGCAAAATGCATAATTAAAATGAAAATAATACTGAGGCGATGATAGGAATGAGCACTGCTAAATGATTCAAAATTTACAGAACAAATATTTATTATAACTAAAACATATATCATACCTTATGAGTAGTACTACAATGACGGTAGATTTTTATGTCCTTTTCATGTCCATGGAGTGCTCTTTTATATAGCCATTGTCCTCTTGAGTCGCGCGTGTGTCGTCACGATAAATTATAACAGTTTATTTTTTTCTTTTTTTTACACATCACTCAAACTTAGACGGAACACGTTTTTATACATTTAGTAAAAAATTAGATCAGACTGCCACAAATCTGCGTCCGTCTTACTTAAGAAAAACAGTACAAGCGTTTAGCGCACAAGGTTTCATTCGTTCTCCAGCGAACAAAATAGTGAAGGATCGCATATCGATCCGTATTCGTCTGTTTATATTGCCGCCCAAAGACGACGAATTACATTATTTATGAAATTCCACCGTCGCTATAGCGACGGTCTTATTATACATTAATCATTCTTTATAAAGAATTATTTACCTTCTGGCTGAAAGTATTAACTATTTGCTGTTTTAATGAAGCCAAAAATAGCGGATATCACAAATTGCTTTGGGAGAGGTATATGAGTTCTGAACATCACGAACCAAAAATATAAAAAATTAAAAAAGATGACTGCCGTGCCGTCCTCTTGTTAGTATAGGAAGAATTTTGTTGTTGTGAGAGTGAGTGTCGTACCACCTAGAACGTACGCAACAGAGCAATGCGATTAACTCTTGAGAAATAGACAGAGCAATGCGTTTAAAGCTTGAGAAACTTGGAGAATGTCTGCACCTGGGGCGGGGTATTTCGGATAACTAAAACCAGAAACGCTCCGTAGGATGCGGGGCGCGAGTCGTTGACGCGAGTGCGTGGTCGGCGGTCGGCTGTCGGCATTCGGCATCCCCGTGGGAGAACCGGACAGGCTGCTGGAGCCTCCATATTCCAGCCGTGGCCTTCACTGGAGGCCCTGTTAGTCGTACACTCTTTCTTGGCAGGACAACTGTCGCGATCCAGAATTGATGTTTGCGCTGCGCTGTACACAGCCTTGGCGACACGGCGTATGAACCAATCGCTACAGGACTGCTGCAATTATTCTTCTAATTCTATAGGACTTCAGTGCCAAACTGATAGGCACACACTGTTACCCGTTCACTTCCATTAGACTCAGAGGTTATTCACTCATGCTTTCCTGAAGGCCCTGAAGCTTTTATTTCACGATGTCTCTGTCCTTGGCGATTAGCAGACACAATGAATCAGAGGCAAATTGTCGAACTTGCTAATTGTTGCTACCGTTGTGCTTGTTAACGGATGACCCGACTGTGGTGCATCATCAACCGCTATCTTCCGATCCGTAAGCCAAATGGTCCAAATGGCTCTGAGCACTATGGGACTCAACTTCTGAGGTCATTAGTCCCCTACACCTTAGAACTAGTTAAACCTAACTAACCTAAGGACATTACACACATCCATGCCCGAGGCAGGATTCGAACCTGCGACCGTAGCGGTCTCGCGGTTCCAGACTGCAGCTCCTAGAACCGCACGGCCACTTCGGCCGGCGATCCGTAAGCGCTCGAACCAATTGTAAACACATATTCTCCTCGGGGCTTCCGTTAAATACATTTGTATCAACTTCATCCGCAACCCTTGCTGCGCTTCACTGTGACACGAGATTGCCAATGCAGACGATGTTGCCTCAATTTAGTATGTTCAACGCGTTTCTGCATTTCTGATCACAATTACGAAGCAATCAACAGCTTGCATAATGCCTTGTTGACAACTTGGGCCCATGGTTTCGTGTAGTCTGCACCACACTCGAACCATACCATTACCAACTGAAGTTGGGACTCATCTGACCACTGTTTTCCAGTCGTCTAGGGCCCGATCGATATGGTCACGAAGCCAGGACAGGCACTGCAGGCGATGCCGTGCTGTTAGCAAACGCTCTCACATTAAGTCGTCTACTGCCATAGCCCATTAACGCCAAATTCGCCGCACTGTCCTAGCGGATGCGTTCGTCGTACGTTCCGCTTGATTTCTGCAGTTATCTCAGGCAGTGTTGCTTGTCTGCTAGCACTGACAACTCTATGGAAATTTCGCTGCTCTCGGTCGTTAAGTGAAGGCCATCAGCCACGGAATTGTCCCTAGAGAGAGGTAATGATTTAAATTTGATATTCTCAGCACATCCTTGACATTGTGGATCTGGGAATATTGAATTCCCTAACGATTTCCGAAATCGAATGTCCCATGCGTCTAGCTTCAATGACCATTCCGCTTTCAAAGTCTGTTAATTCCCGTCGTGCGGTCGTAATCACGTCGGACACCTTCTCACATGAATCTCCTGAGTACAAATGACGGCTCCCGCAGTGCGCCACCCTTTTATACCTTGCGTACACGATACTGCCGCCGTCTATCCCACGACTTTTGTCACCTCAGAGTATATACGCCGCAAATCACCGCACGATGCATAAGGAATAGGACCTGGAAAAAGGAGCAAGGGAAAGAACTGTCTATATGTATCCGTGCGAGCTCTGATTTCTCTATCTTGTCTTCGCGGGCCGTAGGTGAGATTTATGTTGGTGGCAGTAGGTCTGGCCAAGCAGTTATGTACGACATATCATCATGATATTTTACATCAGTATAGCGATCCTGTTGTAAGATGACTTGCAAGCACCTCTATAGCGTAGGAAATTCACCTTTGTGCTACTGATAAGGAAATTCGGATTCAACAGTGTTTAAACATTCGTTCTGTAATTTCCACAACGAAGGAGGGCAATAGGGATTTGAAGGTAGAATGAAGGCTTTACTGATGTGAGAGAATATTATGAGCTACAGGGGGTGAACAAAATTATAGAAACACCACAAACGCTACACATTATCATGCCTAACACTGTGTAGGAAAAACATTGGTATTTAAAACAGCTTCCAGTCACCTCGGAATGGATAAATATAGGTCCTGCATAATTTTCAAGGGAATCTTACACCATTCGTCCTGCAAATAGTGTCAAGTTCAGGTAAGAATGATGGACGTGGACAGCGTGTTACGCACCCTTCTCTCCAAACTAGACCACAAAGCCTCAATAATACTGAGACCTGGCGACTGCGGTGGCCAGGGTGCTCAGAAATCCAGCCCTGGACGATGCGCTCTGTGTGGACAGAGGCTCTGTCACCTTGGAACACGGCATTACCAGTGGGGAACAAACATTGTATCATACGATGGATCTGATGAGCCAAAACGGGTACGTAATCCTTGTCAGTAATGCGACCTTGAGAGTAACCGTGGAGCGATGGAATACCACAATATGGCTGCCCAAATAAGCAACGAACCCTTGCATGTTTCACTCTTGGGACGTAAACTCGGCTATAGTTGGAAACAATGTGTAACAACACTCATCCGACCAAATGACTTTCTTTCGTTGCGCCATAGTCCAGGTTTCGTGGCTGCGGCACCACGTTTTCATGTTACGGGCATTTGCATCACTGACAAGCGGTGCTGGAATTCCAGCTTGCCCTGCGATTGCCTGTTTATAGGTCTTCCTCAGTACTGTTTTGGTACTGACGGGGTTTGCTAGTGTGACATTCAGCTCTGCAAAGACTTTTGCAGCTGACGTCTTCTTATTTTTCGTCACAATCCTTCTCAATGATCGTAGCGATCACTCAGCGCATACTTCCGTCTGCGTTATTAGCGGATCACGCTTTTCCAGTTTCCCTGCACGCAGTGTAAACCTCCGATGTAGTGCCTCGAAACACCAAGCAATTCGGCTCCGTTACCAACGGAGCAGCAACAATTTTCCCACGTTCAAACTCACCTTGCTCCGACATAATCCACTCACGACTACACAGAACATTGTTCTAACCTCGATTGACACTGCGACGTTCTGAGGAAACTGCACGGCTCATTTTCGTGCTCAAGTACAACACCGCAACCTGCAGACCTGGCTAGCACCAGCGTTTATGTTCACGCGTGCATTTATCGCGGTGCTTCATGTTTTTGTCCAACCCCTGTATCTACGTATCTACATACTGGAAAAGTTAAAACCTATTGTATTTGAATGCTAGTGGCAGCCGGAATTTATATCCTCCCGTCCAAATAATCCGATAAAATATAGAAAGACTGGATAATGAGATAAACTTTATTTCTGAATAGCTAAGGTTTTCAGTGTGACGTCTAATGACTTTTGCGCGAAATAAAAACTCACTTCTCAACCGTAGATAGGAACGAAACTCTACACGGAAATTATTTTTCTTCTTGTATTGCGGTTGTGAATTTCATAGTTTAAACTACGTTAAGTCTTGTTAATAATCACAAAGATCATTAGGAAATAAATGTATTGGCTGGCGAGTGTAAAACTCGCTAGATCTCCGAAGCGCCATCTGCAAGGCATTCGTTTATCGACATTACACAATATTTTTATTTCTCGTTACTGTAAAGTAAATACTGTTTGTATAACAATACATTATGGCATGAAGAAACCATACTAGCAGTCCTACCTGCGAGTTAACATAGTGAGATACACTGAAGAGTCGAAGAAAATGTTACACCTGCCTAATATCGTGCAGGACTCCAGCGAGCACGCAGAAGTGCCGCAACACGACGTGGCATGGACTGGACTAGTGTCTGAAGTAGTGATGGAGGAAACTGACACCATGAAACCTGCAGGGCTGTCCATAAATCCGTAAGAGTAGCGGGGGTGGAGATCTCTTCTGAACAGCACGTTGCAAGATATCCCAGAAATGCTCAATAATGTTCGTGCCTGGGGAATTTGATGGCCATCGGGAGTGTTTAAACTCAGAAGAGTGTTCCTGGATACACTCTGTAGCAATTCTGGACGTAGCATTGTCCTGCTGGAATTGCCCAAGTCCGTCGGAATGCGCAAAGGACACGTATGATTGCAGGTGATCAGATACGATGCTTACGTGTGTGTCACCTGTCAGAGTCGTATCGAGACGTATCAAGTGTCCCGTATCACTTCAACTGCATACGCCCCATACCATTACAGAGCCTCCGCCAGCTTGAACAGTCCCTTGCTGACATGCAGGGTCTATGGATTAATGAGGTTGTAGTCACACCCGTGCACGTCCATCCGCTCGATACAATTTGAAACGAGACTCGTCCGACCAGATACATGTTTCCAGTCATCAACAGTCGAATATCGGTACTGATGGGCCGCGGCGAGGCGTAAAGCTTTGTGTCGCGCGGTCATCAAGGGTACACGAGTGGGCCTTCGACTCCGAAAGCCCGTATCGATGATATTTCGTTGAATGGTTCGCACGCTGACACTTACTGATGGCCCAGCATTGAAATGTGCAGCTATTGCGGAAGGGTTGCACTTCTGTCACGTTGGACGATTCTCTTCAGTCGTCGTTGCTCTCGTTCTTGCCGGATATTTTCCGGCCGCAGCGACGTCGTAGATTTGGCGTGTTATCGGTTTCCTTATATTCACGGTACACTCGTGGAATGGTCGTACGGGAAAATACCCACTTCATCGCTACCTCGGCGCTCTTGCGCCAACTTTAATACAACGTTTAAACTCACTTAAATCTTGACAACCTGTCATTGTAGCAGCTGGAACCGATCTAACAACTGTGCCAGACACTTGTTGTCAAATATAGGCGTTTCCGACTGCAGCGCCGTATTCTGCCTGTTTACCTATGTCAGTAGTTGAATACGCATGCCTATACCAGCTCCTTTGGCGCTCCAAAGTAGATTTTTAAGCGTACAGCAGAGAAAAGTGAGGGTTTTTGGATAACTCACCGTCGATCTGTTGCCGTTCAGTTTGTTATACCTCCCAGTGTCTAAAAAAAAAAAAAATTCAGACTCAGTTGCTGTGTATATGTAGGCCACGTGCGGAAATGGGGTCGCGCAGCGAGAATAAAAGAAAGACACAAGCTGTCGGCTGCGCTCCCAGAAGTCTTTTATGGCGGTTCTTGCTGCCGGACCGTCGGCAGACAGAAAAGGGCTGTCGTTGCCTTTCCCCTGCACACTCAGCGCCTTCTGCCGACTGTACAAGAGGACAAAGGGGCGCCTCCCCTTTACTTCCCCTTAACAGAGCAACTCTTTAAAGAAGGTAATGACACGACATAGTTACTGCTGGGTGAGGGGCGTAATTTTGTCTTTGTTTCATAAGCGTCTGATCCAACTAGCTGCACGAATCGAAAGTCAGCTGAGGCGAAAAAGTTAAGCGCCTTATTCTGTATACTTGATTCTCATCCACAACTACACAACACAGCAACAGTCGGTCACACTACTTACAAGTTACAGGAACAATATAGTTGTATTTCTGACTCGTCTAGCATACGACCTGCGTTCGTATCCGAGGTGTTAACGCAGTGCTGTGCGATGATGCTCAGCTAGGAGATACGCAGTTTGAATCCTGGTGGTGGAAGAAGTTTTCACTCTCAGTACTTGGTCGGCTTGGAGAGGAAAGATTTCGATGCCAAATTCATTAATACCGGACTTGGTTTCCAATATCCTAGATTAAATTACAAAACTTTCAACTTTTCAAACGTTTCTACAATGTCTCGTGGAGCAAGGACCTGTGACTTTGTGAAGGCGATCAGTCCGTCAGAAAGGTACTTAAAGAACGGAGCTCCCGTTGGCCCTGTCCGAAAGAATTAAGTTATCTATCGGAATCAGGCTTCAGTTTCTCCCTTCTTTTTATCATGACAAAACGGACACATGACAACACAGTACACAAATATTCAGTACAGCTATCTAAACTCAACACATACAGTTAAAACACAACTCTAATATTTTGCGCGAAGGCAGAGAACCATTTACGATTAATGTGGCTGACTTACCTCTCGGGATCTCTGATCCAAATATGCCATACAACTTCCTTTACTTTATCTCGCATATAATATCTGATCAAAAGTATCCAGACACCGCTACGTGATACGGAATCTACCGCTAGATGCCACGGGAGGCAGACCCACCAGTGCAAAAGGAGGCGAGATCTACTTTGTTATCAGAGAGAAGCAGTGGCAGAAGAATGGGCCGGTCACGAGGGCTCAGTGACTTCGAAAGTGGTCCAGCTACTGGATCTCACCTGACTAACAAATCCATCAGGGCCATTTGAAGCCTACTAAAGTTGCCCAGATCGACTGTTGGTGATACGATTGTCAAGTGGAAATGCGAAGGAACAACCACAGCCAAACGAAGACCACGCAGACTTGATGTACAGACAGTCAAGGAGCATCGAGCATTGCAGAGTGTGATTGCAAACAAAATCGTATGAAATGAGCGGAAGGAATGACTCGGGAGCTCCACAGTGCTGCCAGCGGACCAGCTAGCAGCTAAGTGTAAGAAGAATGGGGTACAATCCTCAAGAAGCCACACATTTTTGTAGTAAATGCTAAGCGACGCTTAAGGTGGTGTAACTGGACAGTGGGGAGACTGGAAACGAGCGATTTCGAACGATGAATGACGATACGCCGTGGGGCAATCCGATGGAAGATCTGGGTTTGGCGAATGTCTGAAGAATGTTACCTGCCATCATACATTGTGCCAACGGTGAAGTACAGAGAAGCTGGTGTTCCTGTATGGAGGTGTTGTTCGTGGTTAGGGCTCGACTCCCTTGTTGCACTTAAGAAAACTCTTAATCGAGTAGGGTGTGAACTCATTCTACAGCGTTGTGTATTGCTTGCAACAGTACCAAGTCGATGAGTGCTTGTATCAGCGTGACAGTGCACCGTGTCATAAAGCAGCACCTGTGAGGCAGTGATTTGTGGACAGTAACATCCCTGAAATGGATGTCCTACCCAGAGTCCAGACCTCAACCCAGTCGAACGCTCTGGGATGAGTTAGACAGTCGACTTTGCTCCAGAGCCCAGCGTCTAACATCGCTTCTCCGGGTTTCGGGTCTTGAGACAGAATGGGCTGCCATTCCTCCACAGAAATTTGGACACCTCACTGAAAGCGTTCCCAGCAGTGTTCAGGCTGTCATAAAGACGAATGGTGGACACATCCCATATTTATGTCCACTAACAGGTGTCCAGATACTTTTGATCAGATAGATAACATTTCGAAGGAAGCCTTTCGTCGTTCAATGCCTCTAATTCGAAACTAACTGGAGGAGGATAAAGGAAAAACCACCTCAATAGGGGCGTAGTAATACAATGAGGCGCGTTTTCGTATTTCGACTCGGACACGAATGCGCGCTCCGGACGCATGTGCAAGATACTCAGAGACTGTCCAGTGCATTACTGTTTCCTACTCGGTATTTATAATTAAGTTAATTTTTGCACGGAAAGGCAACAGTCTGACACTTCGCTCTGTATGAAATACATTATATATTTCCACGACTGCTATGTGGTGGTTATAGTTTTACTTTAGAATGAGTCGTTAGTCTACTGAAATAAAGAAACAGGCTAGTAGTACGTTCTGCTAGTTTCGTCCTAGACTATTATGAACAGGACGATGTTTTATCAATTATAAGAAATGCGCCCACAACATATTATATATTTAACTTTCCAACCTATCGAAACTGTGTGACAATTCAGGTCTAGAACACGGAACAATGTCCTTGGTGGGCAGTGCTCTTACCTACTGAGCTATACAAACACGACTCACGACAACGTAAACCACTTCAAGAGTGCCAGGATGGTTCCAGAATCAGTGCCGATTCCACTCCACCATCATAGCTATTGACCTCGATATCAACAGGACGTAAAACACGAACCTCACTGCTGTCTCTTTATCCTTTTTCTGCGAACGGAACAATACCTGTGCGTCTTGTTCTATTTCACTTAGTATTCATGGCACCGTTCGGACTACAAAAGTATCGTTGATGAAGCAGTTAATCACGCTCCACGCTGACAGAGCTGGAAGGCGTTGCATAAATAACGAACAATTAAGACGTGAAGTCCATTGTATGGCACTCGTGTTGGAGCTTCATTAAGTTGCTACTGCAACAGGGGCAATAAATATGTCCTGGAAAGATCAAATCAGCATCCGGTTTACGATCTGTGAATAAACAACGTATCCAACAGCTTCGTGCTACGCATTGGCAGATAATTTTAGAACGTGGATCGTACATCCCTAAAGCAGAACTCTGTTCTTCTCTAGCGCATTTCTGCGCCGAAAATAATTCAGAAAGTATACTTCTTTAAGAACGGGACTAGTTTGATTTTCTGCTCCCTGTGCTTTACATAACACGATTTTTTAAATAAATAAAATAATGGAAAATCCAGGATGGAATGTAACAATATTATGAAAAAGGAAGTTGCCACTCACCATATAGCGGAAATGCTCAGTTGCAGATAAGAACAGCAAAAGGACTGCCACAAATATAGCTTTCGGCCAGTAAGGCCTTCGTCGAAAATAGACGACAGACTTATACATACACTCACGCAAACGCAACTCACATACACGACTGCAGTCTCAGGCAACTGAAACCAAATTATTTTTAACGGCTCTTGTTTTAAAGTCTTTTATTTCAGCTCAACAGATATTTATTGACAATTTATTTTCGATTAGTAATTTGTTTTAATATTATGACTCTAACTCAAGATCCAGAGCTTTACTTACGAATTTCAAAAAACAGCAAGTATTTTCTAACCCAGCACAGTTATATTCGCTAAATAAACTTTTCTAACAATTTCTAGTTTTATTCGATAATTTTACACAAAACCTGCACATTTACTGGAACAAACAATTACCACCTGTGTCAGAGTTTTAACAGTTCACCAAAGAATGATCATCGCGTTTCAGAGATGAACAAAGGTATCAAGTATTATAGAATTAATGTCTTCTGATAATCAGACAGGCTCTGTAATGTAGATACGAGAGAGAGGGAACTGCGAACAATGAGCGGAAGAGTGGAACAAGGCGGCAAGTTGGCTAACCTGTTGCGTAGGCTGCAGGCAGCACATCGACGCGGAACTACAGATTGCAGACCGGCAGTTCATCTTTAATAATGAAGAGAATTTGTACCTCCCTCATGATTAACATCACGAGCTGTATATTTGAGATGCTTACTATTCCTAGAGTACGTGCGCTCTCGTTCAAGACTGGCGCAAAACACGAGAACCATTGTGGTGGACACTTCATGTGTTAGCCCCTCCAGAAAGTTATGAAATGAAAGGACGGGCGTTCGTAAGTAAAGATTTAGTTCCAGGTGAAGTAAGGAGAGGGCGTGAGGGTCAAGATTCACTCCCATCTCATAAAAAATTGTAGAACGTTTATATTTTTCCAGATATCGATTTTTAGGTTTCACAAATAACTTTCGGACAACAAAGTAGCATGAAGGAATGGCTCTGAGCACTATGGGACTTAACATCTATGGTCATCAGTCCCCTAGAACTTAGAACTACTTAAACCTAACTAACCTAAGAACAGCACACAACACCCAGCCATCACGAGGCAGAGAAAATCCCTGACCCCGCCGGGAATCGAACCCGGGAACCCGGGCAAAAGTAGCATGAAAACTGTCTTGAAAATGACAATAAAATTCAGAAATCTCCGCATGTTAATAAATTGAATTTTCCCGTCATGTTTTTCTGTGTCTATGTGAAGGCTATTCTGGGGAACCACTGTGCTAATTCAGATACAAGTTTCAGTAACTGCTGGACTGATACACGAGGAAGGCTTGTGTATATAATTTATAAATATTTTGTGCAAGTTGACTGAATGGGTAGACAACATAAGGTTTTCCGGTGTTCGTGTTAATTATAAACTATGTGGTAGAAAAGTAAAAAAAAAGTCCATAAAAGAGATGGAAAGATAATGTATGGAAACGGAACAGGCTCCAACCCTATTCCAAAAAGTGCGGAAGATCAGTTGACTAGGCAAACGGCCTTGTCTTTTGCGTTATGCCGGTAGTTAAACCTTGTTTAGAATATGAGATCGACATGTCGAGGGAAAGTCTGCACAGCAACGCCGAACCTCTTAGAGGGCGCTGATTGACCATCCTTCTCGGCTGGTATCACCTACCTACCCACTAAGATGCGAGGATTTTCCTACTGATACCAAGTAAACATTTCGCGGAAAGTGCGGCATCCGTCCTTCGTTTTTCTGCAGCCTGTGTGCTCCAGCTAAGGCAGACCACTTCCTCATCCGTTGCCCACTTCACTTGTGACGGAAGCGGGCGAAGCCACATACAGTACAGGGCGTGGCCCCACCTTGCAGGCCGCTTTAACTATCAGGCGTCGCCGGTCTCTTAGTCAAGACAGGTTCCGGTTCTTCAGGGTTCAAGTCGAGACCTACTGTATGGATTGCCTTCTTTTTCGTACCGGGAATTAAGACAGAAATTTCCGCGAGGATGATAAACTATGTAAAAAGTAATTGCTACTTTCAAACATGGATTATCCGATATGTTGATATAAAATTCCGTTACAATCACAAATGTTGTTAGTTATTTCCGTATTCTGTGGACTATATTTGCCGCAATTAGCTATCATGTGAAATGTGTCAGTAGGTTGTAGCTTAAATTTTCTCCTTGAAAACATGGCTACATGTTGTCCAATTACGTAACTTTATTTTTATTTTCATCTTAATCAGTGAGAAAATTTGATAAATGTAGCCAATGCTTATACTTGGGCGTGTGCTCTGAGGCGTCTTGTCACGGTTCACGCGGCTCCCCCGTCGGAAGTTCGAGTCCTCCATGGGCATTGGTGTGTGTCTTATCCTTAGCGCAAGTTAGTTTAAGTTAGATTAAGTAGTGCGGAAGCTTAGGGACCTATGACTTCAACAGTTTGGTCCCATAGTCCTTACAACAAATTTCTAAATTTGCATTATACGAGGTACTTACAGGGTGTTTCAAAAATGACCGGTATATTTGAAACGGCAATAAAAACTAAACGAGCAGCGATAGAAATACACCGTTTGTTGCAATGTGCTTGGGACAACAGTACATTTTCAGGCGGACAAACTTTCGAAATTACAGTAGTTACAATTTTCAACAACAGATGGCGCTGCAAGTGATGTGAAAGATATAGAAGACAACGCAGTCTGTGGGTGCGCCATTCTGTACGTCGTCTTTCTGCTGTAAGCGTGTGCTGTTCACAACGTGCAAGTGTGCTGTAGACAACATGGTTCATTCCTTAGAACAGAGGATTTTTCTGGTGTTGGAATTCCACCGCCTAGAACACAGTGTTGTTGCAACAAGACGAAGTTTTCAACGGAGGTTTAATGTAACCAAAGGACCGAAAAGCGATACAATAAAGGATCTGTTTGAAAAATTTCAACGGACTGGGAACGTGACGGATGAACGTGCTGGAAAGGTAGGGCGACCGCGTACGGCAACCACAGAGGGCAACGCGCAGCTAGTGCAGCAGGTGATCCAACAGCGGCCTCGGGTTTCCGTTCGCCGTGTTGCAGCTGCGGTCCAAATGACGCCAACGTCCACCTATCGTCTCATGCGCCAGAGTTTACACCTCTATCCATACAAAATTCAAACGCGGCAACCCCTCAGCGCCGCTACCATTGCTGCACGAGAGACATTCGCTAACGATATAGTGCACAGGATTGATGACGGCGATATGCATGTGGGCAGCATTTGGTTTACTGACGAAGCTTATTTTTACCTGGACGGCTTCGTCAATAAACAGAACTGGCGCATATGGGGAACCGAAAAGCCCCATGTTGCAGTCCCATCGTCCCTGCATCCTCAAAAAGTACTGGTCTGGGCCGCCATTTCTTCCAAAGGAATCATTGGCCCATTTTTCAGATCCGAAACGATTACTGCATCACGCTATCTGGACATTCTTCGTGAATTTGTGGCGGTACAAACTGCCTTAGACGACACTGCGAACACCTCGTGGTTTATGCAAGATGGTGCCCGGCCACATCGCACGGCCGACGTCTTTAATTTCCTGAATGAATATTTCGATGATCGTGTGATTGCTTTGGGCTCTCCGAAACATACAGGAGGCGGCGTGGATTGGCCTCCCTATTCGCCAGACATGAACCCCTGTGACTTCTTTCTGTGGGGACACTTGAAAGACCAGGTGTACCGCCAGAATCCAGAAACAATTGAACAGCTGAAGCAGTACATCTCATCTGCATGTGAAGCCATTCCGCCAGACACGTTGTCAAAGGTTTCGGGTAATTTCATTCAGAGACTACGCCATATTATTGCTACGCATGGTGGATATGTGGAAAATATCGTACTATAGAGTTTCCCAGACCGCAGCGCCATCTGTTGTTGAAAATTGTAACTACTGTAATTTCGAAAGTTTGTCTGCCTGAAAATGTACTGTTGTCCCAAGCATATTGCAATAAACGGTGTATTTCTATCGCTGCTCGTTTAGTTTTTATTGCCGTTTCAAATATACCGGTCATTTTTGAAACACCCTGTATAATATCTGTTAAGAAATTCATTTATAATATAAAAATAATTGTCAAGCTCAAAAGTTATAGTTTGTTTTATAAATGTCATTAATTACGAACATCATTAATTCACAAGGGAGGTGTGAAATATTTTAACGGTTGTATGCTGCATTCCGTAAGTTCAACATAGTGGAAGACATTTTTGTTCCAGATATTGTATTTTTGAATGTTGCTATTGCATGAAAGTCTCTGTGGCACGCAAGTAGATGAATTGGTTGTTGTAGGACGAATTTTTCTGGTCTGGATCTTATAGAACGTTATGCCGTCGAAGATTTGTTCCACAACGAGCATTACATCCGGCAGTATGGCCGAGAGGTTTTAATGCAGCCTACGAACACACAATGCTAACATTATTTTCAGAATTGATTGCTTCTTCACAACAAATTGTTGAGAGAGAAAATATATTCTAAGGCTGCTTTTATTGTGCCTAATTTTTTTTTAAACGTTATCTTCGTGAGGTTTGAGGATGGACACCAGATTGTAAGGTTATGGCACATTTCTATGTAAATAATATTTTGTTTCTGTGTGCAGAATTGCCCCCAAATTTATGTCATATCGCGTTAATGAATGCAACTAAAGCCTTTTGATGCTTTTATCAAAACAAAAAAGAAAAAAAGTCTACGTAGATCAAATGTTATTGAATTCGACGTTTTCCTCTGTAATAAGGGGTTCCCGTTGCAAATTTGAAGAATATGCACATTCAGGAATTTTGAACAATCAGTTTTACATATTTTCTTTTCCCTCTGCTCTATTGTTACTGACGATGTTATACCCTTAATTGACTCAACTACGGTAATTTTTTTATCAATGAAATTCTTTGCCAAGAGTGACTCAATATTTTTCTGATTTTCACTTTTTGTTCCCTCTGTTGTTACATTTCTAGAGTGGTTGATTATCATGCTTTCATCACCAGAAATTGTCCAAATGGCTCTGACCACTATGCGACTTAACTTCTGAGGTCATCAGTCCCCTAGAACTTAGAACTACATAAACCTAACTAACCTAAGGACATCACACACATCCATGCCCGAGGCAGGATTCGAACCTACGACCGCAGCGGTCGCGCGGTTCCAGACTGAAGCGCCTAGAACCGCTCGGCCACTCCGGCCGGCACCAGTAATGAGAACTATCTTCGCTTCGTCAGTTTAAGAGGAAAGACTATTGATACTTATGAAGAACATGACCGCTCCCAATACTGAACTCTATGGAACTCTGGTACTAATTTGTTCTACTCAGAGAAAATAATTCCTCATAAAAACTGTATGAGTTATCTAATTGAACCTTTTACATCCTGATGATGAAGTCTTCTTGGGTTATCGGCCGAGTCAAGGCATCGTTCTGTGACTTTTCCATCCTGTCTGTTAAATATTAAGTGAATTACTTTCTCATTATACCTCGAAAACCATAAACTTTAAGTTCCTCGACAACTGGAGAGGAGGAGATTAGTATTTAACGTCCCGTCGACAACGAGGTCATTACAGACGGCGCACAAGCTCGGATTAGGGAAGGATGGGGAAGGAAATCGGCCGTGCCCTTTCAAAGGAACCATCCCGGAATTTGCCTGAAGTAATCTAGGGAATCACGGAAAACCTAAATCGGGATGGCCGGACTCGGGATTGAACCGTCGTCCTCCCGCATGCGAATCCACTGTGCTAACCACTGCGCCACCTCGTTCGGTCCTTCCCCTCACAATATTTCTATGTTTTACACAGTCCAATGGTTTAGAAAAATCACAAAAAACTTCATTAGGTGAAGATTGACGTTCGTATGTTTTAATACGCTGTCGGAAAAGTGGTAAATTCCATATTCATTGGAGAGACCATTTTGAGATTCAAAATGTGACTGAGCCGTAATATAACACTTTCGTATATGTTCATTCTTACGTAAATTATCTTCTGCATAACTTAAGCAGTAAGTTAATACTGAAGCAGGTTGATAATCATTAATATAAGTCCTAATAAGATTCTTAATGAGCAGTTTAACATTGCCACTGATGGTTTTGAAACGTACCTTCCGGAAGTAATATCAGACGGACGTGCTTTATCAGGACTTAAGCTTTTGATTAGTTTTATATTTTTCCTGTAAGAAATTGCAGGATCTCAAATCGATAGAATACACACGGCGTTGATTGTTGGACTGTATAAGGCTAATAACTGTAGGAGACAGATTCCTTCAGTGAGTGCCACTTACTCTGAAGGAATCCCCTAGGACTCTATATACTCCCTCCACAAATAAGCGTGGGTGCAAAGACGTTCTTTCCAGCCACAGAACTGGCGATCCGAGTACTCACCAGCTGATGCTGATAAGCAGATCGCTCGCAAGTCACTTAAAGATCCCATTTCTATGAATGTTGGACGAAGACAAACGCACCTTGTAGGCTTAATTTGAGTAAGACGTATGGAGCACAGCGTTGTACAATAAGTGAAAGCTCGTCGAAGAGAATCGAGGCGTTTGAGACGTGGTGCTGCACTGACAAGGTGAGGAATGTGGGGGTTCTCCGCAAAATCGGCGAGGATAATAATAAGTGGAGAAGATTGACAAGAAGAACGGAGAGGGTGGTAGGACATGTTTTAAGACATATGGTTGAAATCTGGACAGAGCGGATCAGGTTGTGGAAAGGGGCCAAGGTCAATTACTGTTAGTTACACAAGAACACACGCCGCTTTATTCCTCAAACAAACGCACAGTTTTCTCTTTAAAACAACAAAGACCAGTTCACGGCTGAGGACCCAAGTAACGTCCCCAGAATAAGTTTAAGTGATTGCCTTTAAAACACCAGGATTTAGAGTAACGCCTGAAGGCCTTAGTTAAGTAAAATTACAATATCTTCTCGGCTAAAGGCCGAAATAATATTTCAGATCAGCTAAGGAAACTCTTTAAAAGCCAAGCATTTACAAATTCCGGCTAAAGGCCATATTAAGGAAAATTCAAGTTAATTCTTCGGCTGAAAGCCCAATTAAAAAAAATTTTCTTTACATAATAAAAGAGAGACGTTAAAGATACGCTTTTACACAGTACGGTCGAGCGGTTCTAGGCGCTACAGTCTGGAACCGCGCGACTGCTACGGTCGCAGGTTCGAATCCTGCCTCGGGCATGGTTGTGTGTGATGTCATTAGGTTAGTTAGGTTTAAGTAGTTCTAAGATCTAGGGGGCTGATGACCTCAGAAGTTAAGTCCCATAGTGCTCAGAGCCATTTGAATTTTTAAACAGTACAACAGAAAAACATCTTAAGAGAACTTGAAGTATCTGGTGGGCTGCAGGCCCAAACAATTACTCGAGAATAATTAAAGACAACCTTAAGATAAACGTTTACAGAACACGGCTAAAGGCCGTTTCAAGAATTCAAAATAATTAAAGAGAAACCTTACAGACAAGGATTTACATATTAATGCCACAGATTCTGAAACAAACGCGGCTGAAGGCATAAATAAAGAGCAAACAAGAATTTGAAATGAAACACGGCTGAAGGCCTAACCTAAGTTGTTATGAAGTTCGGCTGAAGGCCATATACTGAACATAAAACAGACAATATCAATACATGGCTGAAGTCCTGGTACAGTACCTGCAACCAAATAAAATGACAATCACAAACAACAAACAGTGGTGCTCAGAAGTTTTCCAAGGGTCGGCCTGGGGAGGAAACTCTAACATCAGTTTAGGTGAGACAGGCAGCCAAGCGTAACACTAAAAAAAATCAGGTTGCAGCACGACCTAGGGACGACTGAAGAACCAACCAACAACCTAATCAATTCCCTCTGTCGCAACGAACTAACTGCCTACTCCAGTACGCAGACAGCATCCATCTGCTCAGTGTAAATCACAGAAGCTACACACGGTTCCACGTAAACACACACTTGCACTCGACACTCGAACAATCGTAAAAACAATCACTGTGGAACAACAAGGACGAATCAATTCGACACACAGAGAGTTTCCACAAGCGGTCGGCGATGAGATGATCGACCGAACGACCAACCCAGATCGTTCCCACTCAAGTTACGTGTGTCGGCAACGATCGGTCGAGTCTTCGCTGCCCGAAGCTGACTGCAGCTCCAACCCGACTCAACTCCATGTCCGTTCCGAATTCGGAGACACGGCGACCCGGGCACACTGGTTCGGACCCAGCCATGCAGACGTAACTCTTTCCCATTGGTCACGACATCTCCGCACAAGGAAGGGACCGACCCACGTCCGGGAAGACGACCAACTGACGAGGCCCAGAAATGGTCAAAAGACCAAATACACATCGTCCGTTGAGACGACCAACCAACGGTCGTCCCGCTCCAATCTCCTTCCGTCGGACAGTTCACGTGTGTCGCCAGCGGCCGGCGAGCACTGGCTGTCCGCACCTCGCTGGCGCTCCGTCCCCGGCTCCAGCTTCATCCCCCACTGAGCTCCCGTACCCAACGACCCGGAAATACTAGCGGTCGCTCCAGAGATGGTACGACAGTGCACCTATCCATAAGCACTGCTGCTACCACACACGGCCAAGCAGACCAGAAATGTAGTGACGCCAGTAAATCGAATTAAAAGAAAAAACGAGGCGACAGAACCACCAAAACAAGATGACGAGCAATAAATGGCATGACTGCGAGCTCAATGGGAATAACTTCCATAGTACTGGGGCGAACTGTAGAGGGTAAAAACTGTAGCGGGAGACCGAGATTCGAATTCATCTGATAAATAATTGAAGAGATTGGCACAGGCTAGGAATACGTGGCGAACCGCATCAAACTAGTGAGATGACTCATTAAAAAAATGGGGAGGGCTGGCGAGTTTGAGCATCCAACGACTGACAACACATACATCTCATGACTTGGCCTATTAGTGCAGTCGTGGAAGCTACTGTCATGCTTCCATCTGACCTGTCGTCTGGTACATTACAACTTGTTATTGTAGTGTCAGATCGCTTCATACTGCCACCCCTAGGTATTTAAATGACGTAACAGGTTCTACAAGGTTACCGCTTACGATGTAACCCGACGTAGGCGTTTTATTTATTTATTTATTTTTGTACCCATTAAGTTAAATTTTACCTCTTTGCACGAGACATGGAAAATCAGACGTAAATAACGCGAGACGGGTTATGAATCATCGGTGCTTCCAGAGTCCACGCTGGTGGCTCAGAGCTGCTCATAGATCATGCACGCCGCTGTTATTGAAACTCCCTCGCCACTCGCAAATGATTCACGGCGCGATGTATCTGTGGGCCGCGACGACGGCCTGTTCCGTTAGCTGACTGCTGGACAAGGTTTCTGTAGTGTGGCGCGGGGACTGTTGCCAGCCCACTGGTCGCTCGCAGCTTTATGGCCACTTCGCGGCTTGCGCCGTATTCCGGTTTGTCGTGGAGAGGTCCTTATCCGCCGCCCTCTTCTCCAGTGTATCACACTCAACGCAAACCGACTTCGTCATACCGTTGTTTGCGGGCGGCTTTGTTTCACGACATATTTATCGGCACACCAGTTCGAGGTTACCGGGACAAGTAATGGCGACTGGCCAGGACACTGTTCTCACGCGACTTACCGCTCTAGTCTGTCCAGTCACGCGATCGTCACCAAGGTCCACCTCATCTCTCCCCCTCCTCTCTCCTCTCTCTCTCTTCTTCTTCTTCTTCTTCTTCTCTCCTGTCTCTGTAAATAGGCTGGCGGAAATTCGTATTATGTTTAGTCCCAAGTGTGAGATGACTTTTCGTTGCCATCGTGTAGTCATAATACGATTTCAGGCGTGGATCCAAGAGGGTGTCCTGGACATCATGGACCTCCCCTGCAAACAACATTTTACTAAAAGACTTTTTACTTTCTAAGACAAGAACATAACACACCACGGAGGAACTGAAATGTGTAGATGTGATGCTGAGATTGAAACGTCCCCTTTTGAACATTTATACAAGACTGTGCTTAAACTGAGACACAATATTTTCAGCGCAACGCAATCTGACTTTCAGAAATCCCTACAAAAGAACGGCCCTGACTAACATTAACCTATGCGTTTCACAAATCGTTAACCTCACAAAAATCTTGGTTACTCGAACTACTGCAATACAGCGAGCGCTACTACTGCCAGCTAAATAAAAGATTCAAACTACGGAAGGCACTAACTACTGATAGGCATAGTTAGCAAATGAAAGATTTTAATAGAGAACAAACAATGTATTTACCTTAATAGTCATAATTGACATCCAATCTTACAAATTTCAAATCTCCGCCATCTCTCTCTCCACATCCACCACTGCTGGCGGCTCACCTCCAACTGTGCAATAGAGTTGTGGCGATTCGTGAATGAGTCGTTCATTTGAACGACTCTAAATAAAGAATCGTAAGAATCGAATCATGATACTGACGAATCGTCGTTCAAAAGAATCGTAAGAACGATTGTGTGTTTCCGAGTAGTGACGATTCCAAGTTCCAACGATTCATCGATTCTTAGTACGCTATGCTTCGAAGGCAACTTCCGAATCACGCCGAGTCGTGCCGAATGATTACGGCCGCCAGATGGCAGTCAAGTAGAGGACGCGTGTCAACAAAGCTCGAAACAAACAAACGAATTTCGTGGGCCGTAATATTACGCGTGAAAACCAAGGTGACACTTGGCAGTGTCGTCTTCTCATGTAAATAGTTGTGCCAGTGGCAAGTTCTCAGACAAATTAAAAGCAAAATACCTATGCTTCGTATTTAGACGACATGAAAGTTAAGCTAAATTTGCCTTGTGGAAGGGCTGTCAGCTGCGTTATGAATTGCAAGAGTGATATGGACTTGGAAAGACATCTTAGCACAGAAAAACATAGGATGATATGAGCCAAATCACGTCTGCCTCACTGCTAGATTTTGTTACTATAAAACAGACGTCCGTAGTTAGATACGTTCAAGCCACAAAACCAAACTGGCATACCACGTAATTTTGCACCACCTTTCGCACAAATCGACTCCTCTTTCCTGGCATACTGAAATAAAACAATAGATGCAATCAAATTAAACGTGACGTATAAATCGGGAATCACACTTGTAACGTCATTTGCAAGTTTACTCATAAATAAACTATTTATGGCATATATTATCATGACACAGTTCGATTCTAACCCCATCGACAATTTCAGACATGTCCTGCCATCTGTGAGTAAGATGTAGAACTTTTTGCATTCCGTAAGAATCGTGCCATCGCAGACTAGAATGAATCGTGAACGAATCGTAGGAATCGATTCGCAATGTGAGATTGAGTCGTAGGAATCGAATCGGGAAAAAGAATCGTGTTGCCCAACTCTACTGTGCAACGCTTCGCGCTGTTAACATCCAGCTGCCGCTGCCCAACACTACAATGGCAGACAACAATGCAAACTAGCCACAGACTGCACACAGCACAGCCAGTGATTTTCGTACAGAGCGCTACGTAACGTTGCCAATAAGAAAACATAAACAGCCTACTTACAAGATAAACAAATGATTACAATTTCAGAAAAATTGAACGAGAAAGGGCTTTACAAATTGAGCAAGTCAATAACGCGTTGGTCCACCTCTGGCCTTTATGCAAGCTGTTATTCGGCTTGCCTCTGATTGACGGAGTTGTTCGATGTCCTCCTGAGAGATATCATACGAAATTCTGTCCAACTGCCGAGCTGGATCTTCGAAATCAAGAGCTGGGTGCAGGGGCTGTTCGTAATGCTCCAAACGTTCTCGTCAGGGGCGACTTTTCTGGCCAAAGTAGCGTTTGACAAGCATGAAAACAAGCAGTAGAAACTGTCGCTGTGTGCAGACAGGTATTGTCTTGCAGAAATGCAAGCCTAGGCTGCTTTCCCATCGCCGTCTGGGGCGTCTCCAGACACGTGTTCGCTGGTCACCAGGTCTCAGTTCGAAGCGGGACTCATTACTGAAGACAATTTTGCTCCTGTGAATGAGACTCCAGGTCCAAGACGTGTCTGGTGACGCCTCCAGACAGCACTAGGATACCAACCTGACTGTCGCCCTCCATACGGCCTGACAGCCAGCAGTGGTGGTCTGCAGCGTCCTTTCTTTTCGTATGGGGTCCCGGGTTCGATTCCCGGCGGGGTCAGGGATTTTCACCTGCCTCGAGATGACTGGGTGTCTGTATTGTCCTCATCATTTCATCATCATTCATGAAAGTGGCGAGTCTGGACTGAGCAAAGGTTGGGAATTTGTACGGGCGCTGATAAACGCGCAGTTGAGCGCCCCACAATCCAAACATCATCATCATCTTTCTTTTCATAGCAGGACCCTGTTGGTTGTCATCCACGGAACCTTCACAGCACAGCGCTACGTCGACGATATTTTACCCTCTGTTTTGTTGCCTTTAATTCCAAGCCAACCTGCACTCACATTCCAGCAAGATAATTCCCGCCCACGCGCGACGAGAGCTTCTATCGCTTGTCTTCGTGCTTGCCAGACCCGATCTTGGCCACCAAGGTCGTCAGATCTCTTCACAATTGAGAACGTTTGGAGCTCTCTAAGCAGGAACCTCCTATCAGTTCGGGATTTTCATTATGTAACGCGCCAGTTGGGCAGAATTTGGCACGATATCCGCCAACTCTGTCAAACAGTACCAAGCCGAATAATTGCTTGTATAAGGGCCAGAGGTGGACCAACGTGGTACTGACGGCTCAATTCGTCAAGACGTTTCTCTCGAATAAATCATACGATTTTTCTGAAACTGTAATCATTTGTTTGTGTGTACACATACATCACATCTATCGATTTAAGTCCCATTCGGGTTATTCCTTCGTGGTGTGTCTTTTTGTCTTGGGGCGTACTTTTTTCAGCTAATTTTTGGAAAGTGAAGTAGCTTGGAAACTAAGTGTCAAAACTGACAGTTCTAAAAAAAAACGCAAGTTTCGTTTAATGAACCATACTCTTGGCTTGCTCCCCGGAGGATTAGTTCATGTGGATTGGTTCGCGGTCTCACTAGACGCAGGGAAAAGCGTTCATTCACATCCTGACTACACCTGGTGCCGACGACAGATCCGAAACGGTCGACGAGTCCACATATAGAACCGGAGGACCACACCAAGTTGAATAAGGCGAGACGGAAGGGGACGGAGAATTCACTAGGAAAATAAAATAGTAGAAGGCGGAAACGACACAAAGGTAACAGCATTTCCTCACTTACATTCTCGTGTAGCCGTAGTGTGTAAACCTGTGTTCCTAGTTCTACTGCTAAGCGGAAAGCTGATAACGCTGCGTGCATAATGTCATTTCATTCCGTTTAAATTATAAAGGTGTGATAGTTTGTTACTATTATAATTCTTAACTCAATTGCGTCGTACAAACTTTTCTCAAATACGAAGGGTGTTCAATAAGTAATGCAAAACATTTTTTTTGTGAAAGCAGTTTGTTTTATTCAGGATTCCAAAACACCATACGATTCCCCACTCCTTTGGCTACAAAACCGTATTTTTCAACGTAATCTCCGTTCAATACGACGTCTTACACACCTTACTAGGAGGACACGTATGACCGGATGGTAGCAGTCTACTGGTCGAGGTCTGAGCCAACGTCTTGCTGCATCTATAACCTCCCAATTATGAGCGTACTGCTTCCTGCGAAGTGAATCCTTCGTTGGGCCAAACAGATGGATGTCGGAAGGTGCGAGCTCCGGGCTGTAGGGTGGAAGAGAAAAAAAAATTCCAATAAAGTTTTCTGAGTTCTTTTCGGGTGCGAAAACTTGTTTGAGTCCAGCTGTGCAACGAGGTGTTTGGTTGTGATCCGTCGACCACCTCGAATGAGAGTATCTGCACACTGAGTGTTTGAACGTTCCAACGTTGCAGTAGTCAAAGCTGTGTGCTGCCGGCCGGCCGGCCGGCACGCGGGAGATGGGACAGGTTTGCGCTCGACGACTCACTGTGCTTTTGTTCACTGTCAGGTCACCGTAGGCATTCTGCAGGCGCCCATTAATATCTGCGATGCTCTAATTTTCCGCCAAGAGAAACTCAATGACAAGTCTCTGCTTGAAACGTACCTCCGCTACAGATGCCATTTTCAAGGCTACTTAATAGGGCTGCCACCTGACGGAACTTCATGAAACTATAGGGGCTGAAGCGGAGATATTCCACGAAGTCCCACACCCAAATTCCGCATTTTTTTCAAACGAAATTGGCCGACAAAAAGAAAGTGTTGCGTTACTTATTGAACGCCCCCTCGTTTTTGGAAAAATGCTTTTCTCTGACTTGTCTGACTTGCAGTTTCTTGGAAAGCATGGTATGTAGCACTGATATAAACAAATTATTATTGTCGTGGTTAATGTATGAGAGCATTTTACATATTTTATTGTTATCATTATTAAAATCTCATGAATCGATGCATCGTTATACTGGCTGTCCCAGGAGAAATGGTCAGTATCCAGAGATATTGCAGGAGAGATGCAGATGAATGATCATCCAAAGCAAAAAATTCTAGTAAACATGCGCTCTACAATGCGTACTTTATGAGCTATGAGCGCTAATTCAGTACAACAGATGTCTTTCACACAAGCGAAGATGAACAAATGCTCATAGTTCTTAAGGTACGCATCCTAGAGCCCATATCTGGTAGAATTTTTTGCTTCGAATGATGGTTCCTGCGATATCCCTGAATTTTGATCATTGTTCCTGAGACACAGTATATTTAGGGGAGGAGGTAAATAAGACAGTGGACCCGCCCCTTCCCTACCCCCAGAACCAACCCCTGAAATCACACACGTTTGTGTGATTTCAGGTGTAACTCGCAATGGACACCTCTGTGAAGAATGAATATCGAAAGTGACCTTATACTTGTATTGCCGTTGCTGATGTGGAAAAGAAGGTAAAATATACTGAAACGCATTGTCTTTTACAATACTGTGGGACCACCTTCAACGGCAGCTACCCACTCCAGTTTGTCTTGTGGAAGTAAAGCTCATTGTAGTAGCGACAAACTTATTCACACGAAACTAGAGAAATTTGGAAATATCTGCCATACTATCTGTCGCAAACTAAACAAAATGTCCAGATAGGACGTACCAACAAAATTTTATAAAACAGTGCCTTTCGCTGTCATTATTTTGGACCAATCTCAGAGCTGGAAAAGTTCATTTCATTCGGCCTTATCAGTCTGCTTAACAGTCATTTCATACGAAAAAGATCGGACGCTTCGTTTCCGATAAAAAGTGCCTTACGATAGGTCTGAAGAACCTTGTATAAATAAAAAAGCAGTTTATCGTAACGACGACGCTTCAGAATATAGGAGAATGACAAACAGCTGCTTTGTAGGACGCCTGTTGAGGGTTCAGTTTGCTGTGATTAGGGTCCAGGGTGGGCGCAATCTGTCGGTGACCCCGTGTCGGTGGCGCGGTGCCTGGGCGATGTATCTCGTTCGTACCACCCCTCACAACAAGACTGGGGCCACAGGGCGCATGCGACAGCAAGTGCCATAAATCACACTCCGAGTGTGCATCGTGAGGCTTCGAACAGATCAGCTGCCGCCCAGTAATCGCGGGGTCACGGCCCATCTGCGGCTGGTAGTTGGCGAGCAATTTGCCTCCATCGAGACCGCTCGCGCTATTGCTTGTGCAAACACACAACCCACTCGAACGGCCGTTCAGTTGACCTACATTGAGACATCACGTAATAATATTACAGTATTCACCTTGAGGTAAAAGATCACTTTCTATGTCAGCTTTCGCTTCAGTAAATGTATAGATTCCGAAGAAATATTCTTTCTTTTTCACTCGTACATACTGCGGTGACATTTCAACATCGTCAATGGCTTCTCTTTATTTGTCTCTGGAACAAGTAAAATCGACATATGAGTTTTCTGGGTGTGGTACTGCATCGTAATGTATAAAACTACTGCTGCTGGAGAAAAGCCAACGATTCGGCCACGGTTGCAGCGGTCCTCTTCTGTTACTGACCGAATAGGCAAACACCTTCGCCGGGTTGGGGTGCAGCCTGTCTTCTATAGTGGTCGCAGGATCCAGGACGTGCTAGGCTCCACTAAGAACCAGGTGGACGCATTACACACTGCAGGCGTGTACAGGGTGGAGTGCGTATGTGGAGAGGCATACATCGGCGAGACTGCCAGGCCAATAGCAACGCCCATTCGGGAACACGTGCGCTATGTTCGTCTAGGGCAACATAACAAATATGCAGTAGCAGAACATCAGCAAGACTGCGGAAAAGAAATAAAATTCAGCGAAGCCTCTGTGTTGGCCAAGCAGCCGGTCATGACGATAAGCAAAACAAGAGAGGCCATCGAAATACTTAAACACCCTAATACCATGAATAGAGAGAATGGACTTAGGCTAGACCTATCTTGGCAGCCAGCAATCAGAGCCCAATAGATCGCACTGTCAACACGAGGCACGAGCACTACCGGCGTGTAACTGCAACACCAACTCAAAGGAAGGCCTCGGCGCTTGTTGGTGACGTCACGTCAGCTAGGTACGGCGAACGACAGGTCTGTTGCAGGCAGAAACGCCTGGGCGTGCTTATCACTGTAAATCTCTTAATTTTGGACAAAAGTTTGGTATTGTTTTGGATTCTGCAGTTTTATTTACATGAAAGATTTTCTTACTATCGTAAAGCTACAAATGAAGATCATAGTTCTGTATTACTGAATCCTGTCGAAACAAACGTAGATCAATATGAGAAGATGCTTTGCCCCATTGCAAGCTTCGGAAATTTTACATTCAAGTAACTATATTTACTTGACCTATTTTGTTATCGAAACTTACCGCAACCCCCTTACAATGAACTCGGTTCTTTTATTTATTTATTTATTTTCGTTTGACATCGTCACTGGAAATGTGAATTAATTTACATGTGTAAATGTCTAACTGTTGCCAGTCATTAGATTACAGTCGTTTTCAACGAAAGGAATTCTAAACAGGAAACAAAATAGCTTCATAGATCGAAAATACTGCTGAGCTTAAACTTTTTTAAACAAGCACATTAGAAAAGATAAATATTCCCCTCTTGCAACTGAAAGGAAAACCTTAATAAGATAAAAAAAAATTTATTTGACAAAACAAGTATCTCTCTTTTGCCTCTTCTTCTGTCCCTCACCCCCTCCCCCAACGTCTACAATCGCAAGATATTTCATTAACATTCAGTGCTCCTCACCCCATAGTCAACCAAGATACCTAAAGAAGAGCACCAATATGTTCACAGTTTCTTGTAAAAGCAACCCAGTACAAAGGTAACTTCCTCAGATTTACAAATAAGGTAAAGAAGCACGAATTCTGTTACTGCTGGGCCATGAAGTTGTTTTTGTATGTCAATCCTTAAAACAGGTGGAAATTTAAGTTCAGGAGTACACTATTTGTTAAGAAGTGTAATGAATTGCACAATTAATTGATTGTAGAAATCTCTCAGAACAATGTGTGTTGGTCAACTGCAGCCAATAGTTCACATTTTCCTGTGTCAGAGAGGGAGACACCACCATTATGAGTATGCCTGCAACAGACCTGGCGTTCGCCGTGCCTAGCTGACGTGACGTCACGAACAAGCGCCGAGGCCTTCCTTTGAGTCGGTGTTGGTAACTGCCACCGCGCGGCCGACGTCCAGCATTTGGTAAACAGCAGCCAACTTCTCATTCGACGGTGACCACCAATCATGGCACGTAACACAAGAGCCAGTAGACAACAGAGGTTACGTTCTCCCTCCTCCGCAATAACCTATTGAAATGAAGTTCTCTCTCTCCTTCTTCCTTAAGTGACCAATGAACTTTCTTCTAAAATTATGACGTAATGGCATGCGCAGTGAACAGTAACAACAAAATATAAGAGACCCTGCATAGCTAGAAAGCACCAGTAGACCCAGAAGAAGGCCGCTGCAACCGTGGCCGAAACGTTGGTTTTTCTCCAGCAGCAGTAGTTGTATACATTACGCCGTACCATACCCAGAAAACTATTATGTCAACTGACTCTGGCCCCGGAACCCTACGCAATTATAATAACAAGTAAAATGTTACATGAGAATACATAAAAATATTTTTGGGATTATATTCAGAATCGTTTAACAAAATATAGACCTAATTGCACACAGATTATGCTGGCTATTTAACTGTCTGTCATCTGCAGTACAGCTGATATTTAGGTACTCTTTGTCAATATCTCCGGTATTTTCGTTTACATAGAAGTAAACATTGTGGCGTAAAATGAGACTATTTGTGTTTCGGTTTCTTAACGCTTTGTTAACGTCACTAATTTATTTAATCAAGTCAGAGGCATACACGTAGGATTCTATAAATTTACAGATTCTGGAAAGGAAAGAGGAGGAATTTATATGTACACACGGAAAGAAAATTGAAGTCGAACCGTCTTTGCCCAGACATGGACAACTGCTACAGCATTTTCTTGTATCTTGACCAATTCGTCCTCTTTGCAAGAATGAAGGCAACATAAACACTGACACATATGTTTCGTTGACTGTGATTCTACACAATGACACCGTGCTGGTCCTTTTAAGTAATCGTATTTATATAGACTGTCCTTAGATTTGTCACCGCCCTTTCAGTGATCTTCATGTGGTCCAGTCCAAGCTGTGTCGGGTGGTAACCACTCTGCTGGCTTTACTCCTACTTAGAGATGATTTATTTTAGTTGCCCACTGTTTATCCCTCATTTTCATGGCTGATGTCTTCAGTGAAAATGTTGACTTTAAAAAGCTTTTCCTAAGACCTCAACCATGGTCTTGAAGAAGTACGGTCATGCAGTGGGTGTAACTCATTTTCCTCGACTTTCTTTTTTTCGGTATTTGCGGCTGCTTCCTGGAGAACGACAGTTTATGAATAGGAGGCGGTTTCCGATATCCAGTAATCAGCCTTGCAGTTTCATTTAGGGCTACGACTACTTCTTTCGTTTGGGAGTATTTATGCCACACTGGACAGGCATATTCACCAACCTAGAGACAGAGTGCCATAGCAGAAGTACGGACCATCTGGGGCTTAGCAGCCCAATTACTCCAACAAGTTTCCGGATAAATGTTTATCTTACTGCATCTATTAATTATGTTTATCGTTTGTTTAGGGTAATTCAGAACAGTTTAGATAAAATATCCGCATAATGTAGCGCATAAGGAAAACAAACTCGATGCCGGCACATTGCCTACCCCTCTCGAATAACACCAAGTGATCGCCGAGCTTAACGTTTCCATACGACGGACTGATCACCGTCAATACCGTCACATATTCTCGCTCCATTGGACATTGCAGGTAGGTTCGACATTTATTCAGAGCGTTGGCACAAATTCTTTTGATTAGGAACTTGACACCGCCAGTTTCACTACCGAGCTACGAACGGGAGCCTTCCAACTGCTACAGGGATCTGCACCCTATGGACTACTGAAAGGCAAATCGCTCTCCAAAGAACTCAGATACAGGATTAAGAACTGTGCGCAACGAATCTGACGATAGTCCCGGTAAATAGGTCCTGGGGGTTGGGCTTGGCAAAAATCACTGAAGGTGTACTGCTGGAAAAAAGAGATTGACTAACCACTGAACTAAAATCTTGGACCAAATGAATCTACGTTTCTCGTAATCATTCTGTGTGCATATGTCAAGCGTATCACTAACATGAATCTCAATTGGGTACACGACAAAAACAACAGTTAATTAGGACAGATAATGAGATACAAGAAGTATTTCGCAACTTGGCAAAGTTCTTGGACTAGGAATCATGGACTTCAGAAATACGAGGTGCATTCAAGTTCTAAGGCCTCCGATTCTTTTTTCTAATTAACTACTCACCCGAAATCGATGAAACTGGCGTTGCTTCTCGACGTAATCGCCCTGCAGACGTGCACATTTTTCACAACGCTGACGCCATGATTCCATGGCAGCGGCGAAGGCTTCTTTAGGAGTCTGTTTTGACCACTGGAAAATCGCTGAGGCAATAGCAGCACGGCTGGTGAATGTGCGGCCACGGAGAGTGTCTTTCATTGTTGGAAAAAGCCAAAAGTCACTAGGAGCCAGGTCAGGTGAGTAGGGAGCATGAGGAATCACTTCAAAGTTGTTATCACGAAGAAACTGTTGCGTAACGTTAGCTCGATGTGCGGGTGCGTTGTCTTGGTGAAACAGCACACGCGCAGCCCTTCCCGGACGTTTTTGTTGCAGTGCAGGAAGGAATTTGTTCTTCAAAACATTTTCGTAGGATGCACCTGTTACCGTAGTGCCCTTTGGAACGCAATGGGTAAGGATTACGCCCTCGCTGTCCCAGAACATGGACACCATCATTTTTTTCAGCACTGGCGGTTACCCGAAATTTTTTTTTGGTGGCAGTGAATCTGTGTGCTTCCATTGAGCTGACTGGCGCTTTGTTTCTGGATTGAAAAATGGCATCCACGTCTCATCCATTCTTACAACCGACGAAAAGAAAGTCCCATTCATGCTGTCGTTGCGCGTCAACATTGCTTGGCAACATGCCACACGGGCAGCCATGTGGTCGTCCGTCAGCATTCGTGGCACCCACCTGGATGGCACTTTTCGCATTTTCAGGTCGTCATGCAGGATTGTGTGCACAGAACCCACAGAAATGCCAACTCTGGAGGCGATCTGTTCAACAGTCATTCGGCGATCCCCCAAAACAATTCTCTCCACTTTCTCGATCATGTCGTCAGACCGGCTTGTGCGAGCCCGAGGTTGTTTCGGTTTGTTGTCACACGATGTTCTGCCTTCATTAAACTGTTGCACCCACGAACGCACTTTCGACACATCCATAACTCCATCACCACATGTCTCCTTCAACTGTCGATGAATTTCAATTGGTTTCACACCATGCAAATTCAGAAAACGAATGATTGCACGCTGTTCAAGTAAGGAAAACGTCGCCATTTTAAGTATTTAAAACAGTTCTCATGCTCGCCATCTCTGGGACGTATTGACAATGAACGCGGCCTCATTTTAAAACAATGCGCATGTTCCTATCTCTTTCCAGTCCGGAGAAAAAAAATCGGAGGCCTTAGAACTTGAATGCACCTCGTAATTAATATACTAACAACTTAAGTGCGGCAAACATTACCTCTGGTGATTACACAGTGACTGTAGGGAATGGAGACTGGAAAACACACATGCAGCTACTCCCATTCTCCTGGTCGTGTATGAGCCCAGATGAATTTGGTTGATGAAAACCTGATCTTCACTGCTGCGTAAACAGCTGATGCCACCAGATAATCTCACCATAATCGGCGTGTAGAGATGCGAGCCACGTACCGTCCCAATGGCTACCATCGCCACTCGTCAAGCAGCACAAAGGCTGACTGTCAGAGCGAAAGTTTCGCTCACTTCTGCATCTCATCCCTGAAACCTCTAAATTTCCGGTCTTAACTCGGAACGAGCTTACTCTTCGAAATCTTAGCACCAAGTCTTCTCCACCGAGTCCTATCACAATTGTAAGTGAATCTCCACCGCGTCTCCTGTCCTTGCTCTGAGCAGTGTCCGCGCCACAAATCACACAAACCTCCAAAGGAAAAAAGAGCGCCAAATTCTGGCCATTGAGGTAATTGTTAAGGCGCTATCTGTTCTCCCACCAAAAAACCACTGCAAAATGTTCTCTAATCAGCCGGCTTCCCACCAACGCCGTTTCTAGAACGTTCTACCTAGCTATCCTGCATCATAAATTTCTTTTTTACTGCGCCAGTCTCTTGTTTTCCTGCGTGGAAATGTCCAGAAAGTCTGCTCCTAGTATCCAACTCTAGAATATTTTTTCAGAACGCCCAGTAAAAACACCTCCCACCTTTTGCTGAATAAATCTTCATACCACCACGGATCGTATCACGCTGACACAACCTGCTTTCTCCGGGAGACCGAACTCGCATAAACATAGCTGAATATCTTCGTTTACCTCGGTGCAGCAGGAAACAGAAATCTGTTAAAACTGCTTCCCATTCCACCTGCTTTCCGAGAAGTCAATGGGCTGAGCACAGTGCCCTATGCGAAGCGAGCTTTGACTGACCTTGGCCTTGGTTCTAAAACGGCCATTGACTTACTGCAGACCACTCTCTCCACTTATCATCGCTTTCTTTGCGGGACCCATGCGGCGTGCACAGTCTTCCTACAGCTCATGGTAACAAATTTGCGAGTCCACCAGAACGGCGTTCAGCAGAAAAATGCTGGTCGGCAACTCCCCAGATCAAGGCTCACAAGTGACATTCACTGTTCCGCGCGAACAAGTTCCCAGTCACAATAGAGAACTGTTCCGCGTGTCCAAGTTCTCAGTCAGAATAGAGAAGGTGTTTTCTTTCTTTTTAGTCATCAGCCCTCTGACTGGTTGGACGCGACCCGTCACGAATTCCTCTAAAATGGTTCAAATGGCTCTGAGCACTATGGGACTTAACTGCTGAGGTAATCAGTACCCTAGAACTACGTCCCCTTAGAACTACGTAAACCTAACTAACGTAAGGACATCACACATATCCATGCCCGAGGCAGGATTCGAACCTGCGAACGTAGCGGTCGCGCGGTTCCAGACTGTAGCCCCTAGAACCGCTCGGCCACTCCGGCCGGCACGAATTCCTCTCCTGTGCCAACCTCTTCATCTCAGAGTAGCACTTGCAACCTGCGTTCTCAATTATTTGCTGGATGTTCTCCAATCTGTGCCTCCCTCTAAAGCTTCCTCTAGTGCCGTGGAAGTTACTCGCTGATGTCTTAACGTAGGTCATATCATTTGGTTCCTTTTCTTGTCAATGTTTTCCATATATTATTTCCTCTCCGATTCTGCGCAGAATCTCCTCATTCCTTAACTTATCACTCCGCCTAATTTTCAACATTCATCTGTAACGCCACATCTCAAATGCTTAGATTCTCTTCTTTTCCGGCTTTCCTTGAGTCCAAGTTTCACTACCATACAATGCTGTGCTCCAAACATACATCCTCAGAAATTTCTTTCTTAAATTGAGGCCTACGTTTGATACCAGTAGACTTCTCTTCGCCAGGAATGCCCTTTTGGCCAATGATAGTCAGTGTTTGATTCCTTGCCCCGTCTGTCAATGGTTATTTTCCTGCCTACGCAGCAGAATTCCTTAACTTCATCTATCTCTTGACCGTCAATCCTAATGTTAAGTTTCTCGCTGTTCTCATATCTGCTACCCCTAAATACTTTGTTCTTGAGACTGCTCTCAATCCATATTCTGTACTCATTAGACTGTTCATTCCATTCAGCAGATCCTGCAATTCTCCTTTCACTCACGCTAGCAATGTCAGCGGTGAATCTCATGATTGATATCCTTTCATCTTGAATTTCAATTCCACTCTTGAACCTTACTTTTATTTACATCATTGCTTCTTCGACGTACCGATTGAACAGTAAGGACGAAAGACTACATCTCTGTCTTACACCCTTTTTAATATAAGCACCAGCCGGCCGCGGTGGTCTAGTGGTTCTGGCGCTGCAGTCCGGAACCGCGGGACTGCTACGGTCGCAGGTTCGAATCCTGCCTCGGGCATGGGTGTGTGTGATGTCCTTAGGTTAGTTAGGTTTAAGTAGTTCTAAGTTCTAGGGGACTTATGACCTAAGATGTTGAGTCCCATAGTGCTCAGAGCCATTTTTAGCCAATATAAGCACCTCGTTCTTGGTTTTCCACTCTAATTATTCCCTCTTGGCCCTTGTACATGTTGTATCTTACCCGTCTGTCCATGTAGCTTACCCTCGTTTTCCTCAGAATTTCGAACATCTTAAACCATTTCACATTGTCGAACACTAGGTCGACAAGTCCTGTTAACGTGTCTTGATTTTTCTTTAGTCTTGCTTCCATCTGCATCCGCGACGCTAGAACTGCCTATCTTGTTCCTTTACCTTTCCTAAGGCCAACTGATCGTCATCTAACACATCCTCAATTATGTTTTCCATTCTTCTTTATATTACTCTTGCGAGCAGCTTGAATGCATGCTGATTGTCCTATAATTTTCGCACTTATCAATTCTTGCAGTCTCAGAATTGTGTGAATGATAGTTTTCCGATAGTTAGATGGTATATCGCCAGACTCATACATTCTACACACGAACGAGGGTAGTCGTTTTCTTGCCACTTCTCACGATGATTTTAGAAAATCTGATGGAATGTTATCTATCCCTCCTGCCGTATTTGACGTTAAGTCTTCCAAAGCACTTTTAAATTCTGATTCTAATACTTGATGCTCTATCTCTTCTATATGGACTCGACTCCTGTTTCACCTTCTATCACATCAGACAAGTCTCCCCCGCATAGAGGTCTTCAGTGTACTCTTTCCACCTTTCTGCTCTCTCCTCTGCATTTAATAGCGGAATTCCTATTGCACTCTTGATGTTACGAACCTTGTTTTTAATTTCACCAAAGATTGTTTTGGCTTTTTTGGATCCTGAGTCAGTCCTTACGATAGTCATTTATATTCGATTTCTCCACATTTTTCGTGCAGCCATTTTGCCGTAGCTACCCTGCACTACCATTTTACTTCGTTTCTAAGCGACTTTTAGTCCTGTACTTCTGAATTTCCCTGATCATCTTTGTACTCCCTTCTTTCATCGATCAACTGAACTATTTCTTCTGTTATCCATGGTTTCTTCGCAGTTACCTTTTTTGTTTTCCCTTCCAAATTCTGTGATTGCTATTTTTAGAGATGTCCATTCCTCTTCAACTTAAATGCCTATTGAGCTATTCCTTATCGCAGTATCTACAGCCTTCTTAGGTTAGAGGGTCTCAGGAAACAACAGAAAGGGAGTCCGTCTAAAAGAGAGCAGGTAAAACACAGTAAGGTACTTGTAGAAACGATCGGTATTGTAGTTGTAAATTGTCATAACCAAATTTAAAAGAACGCAAAATCCCCAAGATTGGCAAAATTTTGCAGAAGTTCGAAATATAGTGCGTACTTCAATGCGAGATGCTTTTAATAATTGCCACAACGAAACCCTGTCTCGGAATCTGGCAAAAATCCAAAAGAGTTTCAGGTCATATATAATGCTCACCAGTGGCATGGCGCAATCAGTACCTTCACTGCGCGACAACAAAGATGAAGTCACTGATGACAGTGTCACTAAAGCAAAGTTATTATACACGGTTTTCCGAAACTCCTTCACGAAAGAAGACGAAGTGAATATTCCTGTATTCCAATCAGGAACAACTGCCAAGATGAGAAACATAGAAATAGATAGCCTCGGTATAGCAAAACAGCTTAAATCACTTAATAAAGGCAAAGCCTCCGGTCCAGACTGTATATCAGTCAGGTTCCTTTCATAGTACGCTGATACAATAGCTCCATATTTAGCAATTATTTACAGCCGCTCGCTCACAGAAAGTTCCGTACCTAAAGACTGGAAAATTGTTCAAGTCACACCAGTACCCAAAAAGGGAAATAGGAGTAATCCGCTGAATTACAGGACCGTATCGCTAACGTCGATTTGCCATAGGCTTTTGGAACATAAACCTTGTTTGAAAATTATGAATTACCTCGAAGAAAAAGATTTATTGACACATAGTCACCACGGATTCAGAAACATGGTACTTGTGAAACACAACTAGCTCTTTATACTCATGAAGTAATGAGTGCTATCGACAGGGGATGTCAAATTGACTCCATATTTTTAGATTTTCAGGGGCTTTCGACACCTTCCTCACAAGTGTCTTCTAACCAAACTGCGTGCCTATGGAATATCGCCTCAGCTGTGCGACTGGATTCGTGATTTCCTATCAGAAAGGTCACAGTTCGTAGTAATAGACGGGACAGAAGTAATATCCGGCGTTCCTGATCTATATTAACGACGTAGGAAACAATCTGAGTAGCCCTATTAGACTGTTTGGAGATGATGCTGTCATTTACCGTCTTGTAAAATCATCAGATGACCAAAACGAACTGCAAAATGACTTAGTTAAGATATCTGTATGGTGCGAAAAGTGGCAATTGATCCTGAATAAAGAAAAGTGTGAAGTTATTCACATCAGTACTCAAAGAAATCCGCTAAATCTTAATGCACATAGGACAAACATGCAGAAACTTCAAAACCAGATATCCAGAACATCTCAGAGCTTTAAAAAGCAACAGCATATTTGTTGACCACCTTATAGTCCGCAATCACCACCCAACTACAATAGAAACAGACTTAAGAATAATGAAACTCAGCCACAGCCTGTACAGCAAACTGATCATTGAGGAAAACTTCCACATACAAAAGGCTTTAGTAGAAGGAAAACAGCTCATAAATGAATAAACTACACTCTACAAGGGCACACTATTTAACACATTGAAGCAATTTTACAAAAAAATACAACGCAAACAGATAAAGTCTACCCGCCCACCCACACACGCACGCACACACACACACACACACACACACACACACACACACACACAAGCGCGTGCGTGCGCGCGCGCGCACGCGAAAAATGGATACACTACATTCTGCAAACACACGCCATTTTACATAGAAAAGGAACAACATGTAAGAGACAACACAAACAGCTAAGAAGCGTACAGAAAACACACATACACACAAAAAATGTAAGATGTAAACAAAATTCAATTTTGGCGCCGAACTCACTGGTGAACAAATGAACACTGGCTGGGCTGGGACACACAACAACCACAATTACACTGCGTTTTGATGAAGTGCAAAGTTCTTTTACGACCTTATTTGTGAAAATACGTGTTATATTTACGTGTGCATCACGACACCTCACCATGAAGCTGAGAATAAAAGGGCTTGCCACACGAAAACTTAAGTAAAAACGAATATAGGCTTGAAATATCGCTACAAACTAATTTACGTTTTGAGCATAAAATGAGAGGTTAACTCCAAACAAAATTTCTCATCGGCATCGTTTGGTTGCAGATGACAAGCTACCTGTAATAAATAATACACAAGTGGTCCTGAAAAGTCATGCACCTCAAGTGTAAAGGTACTAACAAAAAGAAACTATTTGTTGTTTGAACTAAATATCCATATAATTTTGTAATCATTTAGTTAAAACGTTCACATTACAGATTAAATAAAACGGAAACCCACTGATGATGGCACAGTGATGCTGAAACATGTTTGGGAACTTGGAAAAAATGGTGTTTTGTATAACTGGCGGACCTTACAACCTACAATTTTAACTTCAAACACGGTAAACACAAGGAGCTTTAAATCCTAATGATGAATAAATCTTAAGGCTGTAAATGAACTAAATACTTAGGTATTACAATTATAAATAACCTAAGTTGGAACGACAGCATAGATAATGTTGTGGGTAGAGCAAACCAAAGACTGTAATTCATCGGCAGAACACTTAGAAGGTGCAACAGATCTACTGAAGAGACTGCTTACACTACACTTATCCGCCCTATTCTGGAGTATTGCTATGCGGTGTGAGATCCGTACCAGGTGGGACTGACGGATGATATTTAAAAAGTTCAAAGAACGGCGGCTCGTTTTGTACTATCGTGAAACAGGGGAGATAGTGCCACAGACATGATACGTGAATTGGAGTGGCAATCATTAAAACAAAGGCGTTTTTCGTTGCGACGGGATCTTCTCATGAAATTTCAATCACCAGTTTTCTCCTCCGATTGTGAAAACATTCTGTTGGTACCCACCTACATAGGGAGAAATGATCATCACGATAAAATAAGAGAAATCACGGCTCGCACAGAAAAATTTAAGAGCTCGTTTTTCCCGTGCGCCGTTCGAGAATGGAACGACAGAGAGACAGCTGGAAGGTGGCTGACTGAACACCCTGCCAGGCACTTCATTGTGAGTAGCAGAATAATCACGTAGATATAGATGTAGAGAACTTCAAGCGTATCTTTTCATTCCTTAGTACTTCCGTATCCACCTTGTTTGCGCATCGATTCTTCCTAACTAGTCTCTTAAATTTCAACCTACTCTTCATCACTACTAAATTGTCATCTGAGTCTATATATACTCCAGGATAAGCCTTACAATCCAGTATCTGTTTTCGGAATCTCTGTCTGACCATGATGTAATCTAACTGAAATCTTGCCGTATCAGCCTGCCATTTCCAAGTATACCTCCTCCTCTTGTGATTCTTGAAGAGAGTATTCGCTATTACTAGCTGAAATTTGTTACAGAACTCAATTAATCTTTCTCCTCTCTCATTCCTTGTCCCAAGCCCATATTCTCCTGTAACCTTTTCTTCTACTCCTCCCCCTACAACTACGTTCCATTTCCCCATGATTATTAGATTATCATCTTCCTTTACATACTGAACTACCCGCTCAATAACCTCATGTAGTTTCTGTGGTGTCACCGCCAGACACCACACTTGCTAGGTGGTAGCTTTAAATCGGCCGCGGTCCATTAGTACATGTCGGACCCGCGTGTCGCCACTGTCAGTAATTGCAGACCGAGCGCCACCACACGGCAGGTCTAGAGAGACGTACTAGGACTCGTCCCAGGTGTACGACGACTTCGCTAACGACTACACTGACGAAGCCTTTCTTTCATTTGCCGAGAGACAGTTAGAATAGCCTTCAGCTAAGTCCATGGCTACGACCTAGCAAGGCGCCATTAACCATATCTAGAGAGAGTCTCACTTGTATCATCAAGAATGCTGTATACAAATGATGGATTAAAGTTAAGTATTCCATCCTCTACGTACTTTTCTTTATAGCATTCATTACGTATCCTGTTTCAGACCTAACGCCAGCCGGCGTGTGTAAACGCGTGCCTTTCGGTTACCCGTCACTGTGGACTGGCTGTCTTGTCAGTCCACTACAATTTCTCTCTATCTTCACTTCAGCTTGCGACGTTGCCTTGTATATCTGAACTATCGTTTTATGTGTTGGTTTGCTGTCGAGTCTGATAAGAACAACCCTATCACTGAATCGTTCATAGTAACTGACTCTCTGCCCTACCTTTCTATTGCCGGCCGAAGTGGCCGAGCGGTTCTAGGCGCTACAGTCTGGAACCGCGCGACCGTTACGGTCGCAGGTTCGAATCCTGCCTCGGGCATGGATGTGTGTGATGTCCTTAGGTTAGTTAGATTTAAGTAGTTCTAAGTTCTAGGGGACTGATGACCTCAGATGTTGAGTCCCATAGTGCTCAGAGTCATTTTTTTAACCTACCTTTCTATTAATATTGAATCCTACTCCAGTTATACCATTTTCTGCTGCTTTTCGGGTATTTTAGCTTCCCTACCACGTTCAAACTTCTGACATTCCACGTCCCGACTCGTAGAACGTTTTCCTTTCGTTGGTTAGTCAATCTTCTTCTCATGGTCAGCTCGTTCTTGGCAGTCCCTTCCTGGAGATCCGAATGGGGGACTATTCCGGAATCTTTTGCCAATGGAGAGATCATCAAGACACTTTTTCAATTAGAGACCACAAGTCCTGTAGATAAAAATTATGTGTCTTTAATGCAGTGATTTTCATTGTCTTCTGCATCCTCATGCCGTTGATCATCGCTGAACTTTCCGTCTTTAGGGTCAGTTCCCCAGGGGCAAGAGTATGACCTGAACCTCTATCCGCTCCTTCGCCCTCTTTGACAAGGCCTTTGGAAGGTTCAAGTTAACTTCATATGCCGAAAGCCTTCGGCCGCCATTGCTGATGATTTTTATTCAAAATTTAGGCGGTGGCTGGGGTTGAACCCCTTAAGCGAGGACATTTTGGTTACTGGTTAAATACGCTACCCCTAGATCATAGATGAAGGCCGATAAGCAGAAAAAATTGCTTTGCCTTTCCAACCACTGACATTATTGTTGTAGTTAGCAACCAGAATAAAATGAATGGTAGAAACGTGATTGCAACTGTGATTAACGGAATTTACGGAATTAAAATGAAATGTCTCCGTCTGGAAACAAACTAACGCCTCTCAATTTCTGCTCCCCTTGTCGGCCAAATACTGGCGCCAGAAACTTCTACCACTTCCAGGATTCGAACCGGCTTAATTTTGAGTCCAGTGTCACTGCACAGAGTTGCATTGGCGTTCTCAGCCAAAGAGGCCCATGATGTAATGCCAATCTGATTAATATGTGGATACATATATGCTGAACCGTGTGATCAGAAGATAAAAATCCAATAAATTTGGAGGTCCAGATTCACAGTATGCCGCCACGCTGAGTGTAATCCGTTAAATTCGGTGGCTTCATGTTGCGGACAGATATCGTGTACGGAAAATGTATGAAATCAGTTGTAAAGAGAACAAATGGGTGACTTAGAGTTATTGGGAAAATTGTGAGAAAGTGTTGTGGATATGCATTCGTGAGCGCATTCGATCCAGTCATGATAATTGCAGATATCGAAGAAATCCAAAGCGTCTTCTCATGTTTCCCGCATAGATTGGCTGCTGAATAATTTGAATCATTTAAAGTTTTATTTAAATTTGGATTACATATTTTATCAAAGTATCTTTCCTATACTCGTTGGGGAATGCACCAACAGAGAGATACCGAACTGCAGTTTGGGTAAATTACAAGCACTATGGATTGCGGTAGCTTACCTTTCGAACATGTACGATATGTCCAATGCATCATTACAGTAATAGGCAACTATTTTAGGCGTATCTTCTGATTGGTTTGTTGAGAGCCGCCACAAATTCCTCTTCCTTACCAACAGCTACATACCTCTGTTTTCCCATACATTTTTTACCCTCTACGCCTCCATCTAGTACCGTGGAAATTATTCTGTGGTGTCTTATCACACGTCTCACGAGCCTGTCCCTTCCTGTCAATGTTTTCTGTGCCTCATTCTTTACCTAATCAATAACTGTTATTTTGAACATCCTTCTGTAGCAGCATATGTCAAATGTTTCGATTCCATTCTTTTACGGTTTCCCACTGTCCAAGATTCACTTCTATACAACGCTGTGCGCCAAACGTATATCCTCACAAAAGTTCTTCATTAAATGAAAAAAGATGTTTGATACTAGTAGGCTTCTTTTGGCCAGGAATGGTTTCTTTACGTGTGCTAGTCTGCTTTTTGTGTCCTTCTGGCTGTGTCTGTTGTGTGTTATTTTTGCTTCCAAGGTAGCACAATTTCTTCACTTCATTTACACTCCTGGAAATGGAAAAAAGAACACATTGACACCGGTGTGTCAGACCCACCATACTTGCTCCGGACACTGCGAGAGGGCTGTACAAGCAATGATCACACGCACGGCACAGCGGACACACCAGGAACCGCGGTGTTGGCCGTCGAATGGCGCTAGCTGCGCAGCATTTGTGCACCGCCGCCGTCAGTGTCAGCCAGTTTGCCGTGGCATACGGAGCTCCATCGCAGTCTTTAACACTGGTAGCATGCCGCGACAGCGTGGACGTGAACCGTATGTGCAGTTGACGGACTTTGAGCGAGGGCGTATAGTGGGCATGCGGGAGGCCGGGTGGACGTACCGCCGAATTGCTCAACACGTGGGGCGTGAGGTCTCCACAGTACATCGATGTTGTCGCCAGTGGTCGGCGGAAGGTGCACGTGCCCGTCGACCTGGGACCGGACCGCAGCGACGCACGGATGCACGCCAAGACCGTAGGATCCTACGCAGTGCCGTAGGGGACCGCACCGCCACATCCCAGCAAATTAGGGACACTGTTGCTCCTGGGGTATCGGCGAGGACCATTCGCAACCGTCTCCATGAAGCTGGGCTACGGTGCCGCACACCGTTAGGCCGTCTTCCGCTCACGCCCCAACATCGTGCAGCCCGCCTCCAGTGGTGTCGCGACAGGCGTGAATGGAGGGACGAATGGAGACGTATCGTCTTCAGCGATGAGAGTCGCTTCTGCCTTGGTGCCAATGATGGTCGTATGCGTGTTTGGCGCCGTGCAGGTGAGCGCCACAATCAGGACTGCATACGACCGAGGTACACAGGGCCAACACCCGGCATCATGGTGTGGGGAGCGATCTCCTACATGGTGATCGTCGAGGGGACACTGAATAGTGCACGGTACATCCAAACCGTCATCGAACCCATCGTTCTACCATTCCTAGACCGGCAAGGGAACTTGCTGTTCCAACAGGACAACGCACGTCCGCATGTATCCCGTGCCACCCAACGTGCTCTAGAAGGTGTAAGTCAACTACCCTGGCCAGCAAGATCTCCGGATCTGTCCCCCATTGAGCATGTTTGGGACTGGATGAAGCGTCGTCTCACGCGGTCTGCACGTCCAGCACGAACGCTGGTCCAACTGAGGCGCCAGGTGGAAATGGCATGGCAAGCCGTTCCACAGGACTACATCCAGCATCTCTACGATCGTCTCCAAGGGAGAATAGCAGCCTGCATTGCTGCGAAAGGTGGATATACACTGTACTAGTGCCGACATTGTGCATGCTCTGTTGCCTGTGTCTATATGCCTGTGGTTCTGTCAGTGTGATCATGTGATGTATCTGACCCCAGGAATGTGTCAATAAAGTTTCCCCTTCCTGGGACAATGAATTCACGGTGTTCTTATTTCAATTTCCAGGAGTGTACTTCGTGGCCTCCAATATTGATAGTAAGTTTCTCACTAATGTTATTTATGCTGCTTCTCATTATTTTCATCTTTCTTCAGTTTACTCTCAATCTATATTCCATACCTTTTAGACTGTACTTCGTACATCGAGAAATGGTAAATGGTGAAAATGGCGACCATAGACCTGACGATGCCATGCAAAAACTGTGACTGGTGTAGATCTCTGACTGATATTGATTGGAAGTTCTTTATTTGAAAGTGTAATTCATGCCCAAATGTAACCTCTGACTACATTCTCATGCGAACTATTACTGAATATTGTCCCTCAGTCTGGAACCCATACCAACTTTGATAAAAATCGTGGATAAATCAATAGGAGAGCTGGCCATTTCATCATGAGTTCCTTTAGCTGACGCGAGAGTTTCACAGAAATGCTAGTTACTACCAGTGGAAGATGTTATATGCAGACACTGGGCTCACATATATTCTGACAGGTTGTGAGGCGACACGTGTAATCACACACCCGAATGAGACGTGCCTTGTCGATTCAAGTATCAGTTTTTATAGCGGCTACTTTGTGATCCAGTGGAAATCACAAAAAACTAAACTCCACAATAACAGACCATGAAGGCCCAACAGTACCGACCGGTCGCCGTGTCATCCTCAGTCTACAGGCGACACTGGATGCGGGTATGGAAGGGCATGTGGTTCAAATGGCTCTGAGCACTATGGGACTCGACATCTGAGGTCATCAGTCCTCTAGAACTTAGAACTACTTAAACCTAACTAACCTAAGGACATTACACACATCCATGCCCGAGGCAGGATTCGAACGTGCGACCGTAGCAGTCTCGCGGTTCCGGACCGAAGCGCCAGGAACCGCTCGGCCACCGCGGCCGGTGAGGGGCATGTGGTCAGCATACCATTCTCCCGGCAATATGTCAGTTTACGAGACCGGAGCCCCTACTTCTCCATCAAGTAGCTCCTCAATTTGTCTTACAAGGGCTGAGATCCACCCGCTTGCCAACAGCTATCGGCAGACCGGATGGTCCCCGATCCATGTGCTAGCACAGCCCGACAGCGCTTAACTTCGGTGATCTGACGGGACTACCGTTAAATAATTAATTTCATCACAATTCCTTATTGTTATACCGTAGTCTAGAATTTATATGCAAGTAATACGCTTATTGTAGCGAAGTTATAATGGGCTATAGCTTCTTTGAATAACGTACACCGTATTTATGTTAGGTGCGTGGATGTATCCATAAATAAATGTTCTTTTCATCATGATTACTTATTACACCTCATCAAGAATGTAACACAATTATTGTTCCTTTCCGCAAAAACATATTTACATGTTTCGTTGTAGCGTTGAAAGTGCTTGGTAGAAGATTAGTAAAATAATGACGTAACTCGAATGAAATAGAATGAAATTTTCACTCTACAGCGGAGTGTGCGCTGATATGAAACTTCCTGGCAGATTAAAACTGTGTGCCGGATCGAGACTCGAACTCGGGACCTTTGCCTTCCGCGGGCAAGTGCTCTACCAACTGAGCTACCCAAGCACGACTCACGCCCCGTCCTCACAGCTTCACTTCTGCCAGTACCTCGTCTCCTACCTTCCAAACTTTACAGAAGCTCTCCTGCGAACCTGCAGAACTAGCACTCCTGAAAGAAAGGATATTGCGGAGACATGGCTTAGCCACAGCCTGGGGGATGTTTCTAGAATGAAATTTCCACTCTACAGCGGAGTGTGCGCTGATATGAAACTTCCTGGCAGATTAAAACTGTGTGCCGGACCGAGACTCGAACTCGGGAACTTTGCCTTTCGCGGGCAAGTGCTCTACCAACAGGAGAGTTTCTGTAAAGTTTGGAAGGTAGGAGACGAGGTACTGGCAGAAGTGAAGCTGTGAGTACGGAGCGTGAGTCGTGCTTGGGTAGCACAGTTGGTAGAGCACCTGCCCGCGAAAGGCAAAGGTCCTGAGTTCGAGTCTCGGTCTGGCACACAGTTTTAATCTGCCAGGAAGTCTCGAATGAAATACATTGCAGACTTTTAGTCCACCAGCTTAGCCGGTTGCGCTACGAGGTGCATTCAAGTTCTAAGGCCTCCGATTATTTTCTCCGGACTGGAAAGAGATAGAAACATGCACATTGTTTTAAAATGAGGCTGCGTTCATTGTCAATACGTCCCAGAGATGGCAGCATCGTACGGCAGATGGAATTTTACCGCCAGCGGCGGGAATGAGAACTGTTTTAAATATTTAAAATGGCGACGTTTTCCTTACTTGAACAGCGTGCAATCATTCGTTTTCTGAATTTGTGTGGTGTGAAACCAATTGAACTTCATCGACAGTTGAAAGAGACATGTGGTGATGGAGTTATGGATGTGTCGAAAGTGCGTTCGTGGGTGCGACAGTTTAATGAAGGCAGAACATCGTGTGACAACAAACCTAAAAAACCTCGGGCTCCCACAAGCTGGTCTGACGACATGATCGAGAAAGTGGAGAGAATTGTTTTGGGGGATCGCCGAATGACTGTTGAACAGATCGCCTCCAGAGTTGGCATTTCTGTGGGTTCTGTGCACACAATCCTGCATGACGACCTGAAAATGCGAAAAGTGTCATCCAGGTGGGTGCCACGAATGCTGACGGACGACCACATGGCTGCTCGTGTGCCATGTTGCCAAGCAATGTTGACGCGCAACGACAGCATGAATGGGACTTTCTTTTCGTCGGTTGTGACAATGGATGAGACGTGGATGCCATTTTTCAATCCAGAAACAAAGCGCCAGTCAGTTCAATGGAAGCACACAGATTCACCACCACCAAAAAAATTTCGGATAACCGCCAGTGCTGAAAAAATGATGGTGTCCATGTTCTGGGACAGCGAGAGCGTAATCCTTACCCATTGCGTTCCAAAGGGCACTTCGGTAACAGGTGCATCCTACGAAAATGTTTTGAAGAACAAAGTCCTTCCTGCACTGCAACAAAAACGTCCGGGAAGGGCTGCGCGTGTGCTGTTTCACCAAGACAACGCACCCGCACATCGAGCTAACGTTACGCAACAGTTTCTTCGTGATAACAACTTTGAAGTGATTCCTCATGCTCCCTACTCACCTGACCTGGCTCCTAGTGACTTTTGGCTTTTTCCAACAATGAAAGACACTCTCCGTGGCCGCACATTCACCAGCCGTGCTGCTATTGCCTCAGTGATTTTCCAGTGGTCAAAACACTCCTAAAGAAACCTTCGCCGCTGCCACGGAATCATGGCGTCAGCGTTGTGAAAAATGTGTACGTCTGCAGGGCGATTACGTCGAGAAGTAACGCCAGTTTCATCGATTTCTGGTGGGTAGTTAATTAGAAAAAAAATCGGAGGCGTTAGAACTTGAATGCACCTCGTACTGTAGCTCTTCGGCAGCTGCAGCTCCCGTGAGGAGAATTTATGGAAAGCGCTTGACAGGTTCATCGTTATAAAGCAGTATTTGTTAATTCCAAGTATGTACCACATCATTGTGAAGGATGAGCAAAATCGGTGACCTGCTGTTTGTGATGGTGGACGACTCTGCGGCTGCGCCTTTGTGTGTCTCCCGGCCTGACGACAGGCGTGCTTTGGTGTTACAGAGGCGACGCGGCAGCTGACGGAGGTCGTGAAGAGCGACAACCTGGTGATCAGCCTGAAGCACATACGCCCCCGCAAGAGGTCGCGCGGCTCCATCGAGACGCTGCTAGCCGTGGACTTCCCAGGCTCCATGCAGAAGTTCGTGCTGCTGCTCGACCGCCGGGCCAAGCGTGGTGAGTACCTTTTTTCTCACTCAGTGTACCACACACGTCTCTCTCCAGCTGTTCTACAGTCTCTGGAATCCATTTGCCGCACTCCTATGTTGAAAACTTTACAGTATCGTGTCAAAGACGTAGAGAGTGGCGTCTGGGAGGCGTCGTTGTGTGCATGGAATTGATTTACAGTTGATGTAATTGCAGTTTGTCCTGCTGTCTGGAAGAAATGGCGTTATCCTTTGTTCAAAAAAGCTCTACTTTCTTACCTTCTTGTGTGAGAGGTTCAGCCGGCCGCGGTGGCCGTGCGGTTCTAGGCGCTTCAGTCCGGAACTGCGGGACTGCTACGGTCGCAGGTTCGAATCCTGCCTCGGGCATGGATGTGTGTAATGTGCTTAGGTTAGTTAGGTTTAAGTAGTTCTAAGTTCTAGGGGACTGATGACCTCAGTTTGTTATGTCCCATAGTGCTCAGAGCCATTTGAACCATTTGAGAGGTTCAAGCCTATATATTTGATAGCAATAGCCACCGTACCTACTGTATGTGTACAGGTATCTCAATCCGCCCAAATATAGCCAGCACAAAAATGCATCTTGATATTGTGCATTGTTGTACATGTTGTCGTCGTGACTGCATTATTTGATTAAAACAAGAAAACATACACTCTTCAGTAACTAATCGTGATTTTTATTTCTATGCACATGCATTTCGAACCTTGAGGGCTTATTTTCAGGTGCTTGCCATCAGTTTATATCAATTTTTAAAAACAGATTATAACCTCGTTCTGCCCATCTCCACCGATAATGACAGTGTTATATCTACCATGATTTTATTTTATTTCTGACGACTATGATGCTTACCTTTGTTGAGCAATAATCTTAATTATGATGAATCAGGTTACCTATCTAACCAAATCAGTAACACCATAAAGGTGAAATACCATTAATTCATACAAATTCACTTGAAATCAGCTTCACATTAGACCTTACACTTTACTTTGCGACACGGTGCGTCATAAACTAGAGCCGTCTTGCTGCACCACAGCTAGCTGACAACTGCTCTTACCCACATCAAATCTAATTCACAACTCATCTTTGTACGCCACGCGCTCCATTGCGCATTGTTGGCGTCAGCGATGTTATATACCAACTTGTAAGAATACTGTTCCGTTACATATCCATACCAAAATTAAAACTTTAACTTTTAATATTCTGAATTTAGTGGCAACACAACGTTTGTATTGAAAGTTAATAACAAGAGAAAAAGACAAAACTTTCAAAAATTAAAGAAAAATTTCTGCTAACAAATCTCATTAGGTAATTACCCTTAATGAAATAATAATTAGTGTCACAGATGAGTATCAGTTCGTATGAACTAGTTTCATGCTAAGTGCAATGAAAATATTAATGATTTTTATTGTTAATATCATTGACTAATTGTTTAATAACGACACAAGTATGCACTGTTACAGCATTAATTCTCATCAGAGATGATACTAGAAATTATGAGAACAACTCATTTTCAGAATATGAAAAAACAGTAAGTCATATGACAAAAATAATGTTAATTAGAGCAAAATTTGCATTCTTGTAACTATTACTTATGTCTCTCACATGGGGCATATACTCTGCGTATGTCCGTCATAGCTAACCCATATGACATCAAAGTACAAAAGCATGCTTATGAATGAAATTAGCAGTACAAAAAATATTAGACGATTTGTTCAAACCTATATTTCACTACAAAATCATTTGTCTTAGTTAACAAATTATCAAACGAAGACCAAGTATCCTGTACATAAGTAACAAACGGTGCTGTAACTATATCTAATTAGCAAGTCGTATTACTCATTTTCATTGATGCATTAAAGTTCACGGTTTACCGCATACACTATAATAAAATTAAAATGGTATGAGAAATAACACCGTTTACATTAATGAGAGTAGATACAGATAAAATGATTCAAGTAAACAGATGTTAGAATTGAGTAAAATATTGACGTAACAACACTAGAATATGCCTATTGAGCAAGTGTAGAGGCTGTGTACATGCTAGATTTATAAGAAATGCATTGTTGCAAATAAGTAAGTATAAACACGAATAATTGTTACTTACGGTACTGTCACACCTCAAAGGAAATTTCACACTAGCAAATGTTTATGTTATTACCCTATAAAGGCATATTAGTGTCATATATAAAGGCAGATATTCGTCTAAAACTGTCATACGATAAAAGAAATTAACTACCTTAGCACACAGTGTGCAATCTACTCACCCAGCAGAAGTGACACTTTTGCACATAACTTGGCATGATCATCCATTGTGATACACCTGACAAAAATTTAATCATATTGCTCATTATGAGACACTGTTAGTTATTGCACTTCACAGAACTGATGTTAACCATTTCATTAGGCTGTCTGCTTTTGCTCCCCACGTACTTGTTAAGCCGTACTTGACACGTTGTTACATTGTCGCCGCTGGGGACTAAAGATCGCATTAAATCGTCATAAACACTTCACTGGGTGTTTTGCTTTTTTAAAACCATTCAAAATGCTTAGTTGTAATTCGCATGCAATTATGTGGTTTCTCGAAGTAATGGGCTACGGCATCGACGCCGTATGGGACCGACGATCATGTTACAGTAGTTGGAACAGCGAAATATCTCCAGCGTCACTGCTTCGTCATACATCTTAGCTTGTTGACAAACAAAGTCATTCGTCAGCCTTCCATAGTTCTGCGCGCCACCCCAACGGCGTTCCATTGGACAGTTCGTCAACATGAATGCACAGGATTTTTTTTAACGGCAGCACTGACAACATAACACAGTCACGATGCGTGCGTATTGCACCACGTTCTTGTCTCCCTGCACGTAAACAACACACACACTACACGCCCTACTGTTGTTATCTGCAGCAGCCTGCAGCGACTCGAGCGGTTAGGCGACACACTGTTTGAAAAATGTCACACAGCACGTAACTCACTGCGGCTAAAAACTACAATTCACTACAACTTTATGTTTTTTGCATGTTGAAGGCTGTGATTTTTCCAGATTTTGTCATCTCCACTTCAAAAGAATTGGGGTGAACGATGTTCCCAATTTTGAATGGTCCATGATAGTAGTGATTAAACTTCATTATTTCTTTAGACATGCTAGATGATTTCGTATGCATTCGGATTAGGATCAAGTCATCTACTTTATACGCAACTGGCTTTACTATTTTATCATGTGCAACTATCCTCTCTTCTGTTCTTTCTGACATCATCTCTGACGCGATTTTAAGTCGTTTTCCTGCATTATCACATTCTCCCGTGAAAAATTAATGTATTCATTGAAAATATTTTAAGGTTTCTTACCAAAACAACGGTGCATGGTGGTAATCCTGTTAAATCATGATACTAACTATTGATCAGTCTGTTTAAAACCGCCTAATCTTTCAATCCATTTCTTTTGCTTTTTTCCACTGTACGCATGGAATAGACGTCCAAATTCACGCATAATCCGCTCTGAGGACTTTGACACATCACAGTGTGTCGAATTCCTTCTCGCTGCTTAAAATCTGTCTATAGATTCGAACGAAACTGCGGACCGTTATGTGACAAAATGCTATCTGGCTTGACTATATTGACGAAACGCTCCTCTTTCAGTTTTCTAATTCTAATTTTGTTGTTTGTTGGCTTTTCTGAGTGGGTGGAGTCGTATAAATTTTTAAAATACGTCCATAATAACCACAATTTGGGTGAAGTTTCCCTTAGATCGAGGCAAAGGCCCGCACAGGACTAGATATGAGATTTATCCAGGTTTCTGTGGTATAATGCTGTGCATGAAGCCTTTATGCTGAACAGTAGATCCTTTAGTCTTCTGACACAGATTACAAGGCATCTGTATTGATCTGACTTTCTGAACCATGTTGATGAAAATAACATTCTCTTGCATCTTCAGCATACACTTTCACAGCTCAAAGTGAATGTAGCTAATGTAAACATACTTTGTTAGTTCTTCTACATCCTCTAATTATTTGAATTCACGTTAGTTCTCCTCCATAACACATCGTCACGTTTTAAATAATACAGGGGTATCTTGTCAGCAGCCTCTGTGCCAGGAATGTCATATTTTTTCTGTAATCATTTTAAGAATTCACGCACCTCCTGCTCACGTCTGATGTTACGTAAGAATTTTCGTACAAAACGTTCGCGTTCTACAGATATCATGAACTGAATTCTCACTTCCTTCTGCTGGGATGCGCAACACGAATGGATTCGAATTCCTCTGACAGTCTTGAAAGAGCATCCGATTCAACATGTATATACTAAATCTCTAAATAATACTCCTGAAGTGCTACACTCAGCGGCTTAGTCTGTTGTGCATTAGTTTGCAATTTAGTAACAATTCAGTGCAATGACAAGTGCTTCTCTTTCCGTGCCTATATATTTTCTTTCCCAGTCAGTAAGTCTGTAACTCGCGAATGCGACAGCACGATGTTCAGTGGCTCTGTTAACTTCATTTAACTGTTACTATTCTGCATGCAGTGCATGATCACTAGATTCAGTATCGAGATGGAAGTTTTCGCTCAAATCAGGATGATGAAGTATTGATGCCTCACACAGTTGTCTCTTAATTAACTCAATCGCTTCTTGATGTTCCTTATTCCATTTCCATCAAGTACCCTATAGAAGTTCGAAAAGTATAGGTGCAGGCAGATAACATCGAGGAACTAAACGACGATAGAAGTTGCAGAAGCCGAGAAAAGATTTCATTTTTTATGACACTTTGGTGCTGGATCATTTCTCACTGCTTCCATTTTCGTTGGGTCAGTTCCGCGCCAAAAATTACCTGTCCAAGGAACTTAATCTGAGACTTAACGAGCTCTGATGTATCCAAGTTGACTGTGATTCCATCTCTTCTAAAAGCTCCTAGCACTCGGCAGATAATATCTAAGTGTTCTTCCCGTAAGGGAGTACTTATCAGAATATGGTCTGTGTAGAGTGTTACATGTATCAACAAGTCCAGAAGAACAGACGCCACGCATTCATATAACTGATTCGCCTCAGTGGGCAATGAATCCGCAAGCTCAAGTGCGGATGCACATTTACGTCCAACTTCCAGAGGGAACCTAAAGATTAGCGAGCATGGACGACATGGATAGAAATGCGAAACTATTAGTATATTTCGTGACGCCTTCTACACTACCGTACCAAAGATGAACACCGTAGCGTTAGTTTATCCCTCTAAAAATAATGAAACTTGTGAACAACAAGGAAGCATATCATCCGTATGAGGTGGCAAGGTGGTAGTGCAAGAGTGTCAGCACCAGTCTCACTACGGCATACAATTTTAATGTGTCAGGCAGTCTTACAACAACGTCAGCCTCGCCGCATAGTAAAAGATTCATTCCGCGGACTAAGTAAAGCTGAACGAGACTGCTTCGTTATAATGTACTCATCATCGATGGTTCAACATAATGAAGCTAAATACACTCCTGGAAATGGAAAAAAGAACACATTGACACCGGTGTGTCAGACCCACCATACTTGCTCCGGACACTGCGAGAGGGCTGTACAAGCAATGATCACACGCACGGCACAGCGGACACACCAGGAACTGCGGTGTTGGCCGTCGAGTGGCGCTAGCTGCGCAGCATTTGTGCACCGCCGCCGTCAGTGTCAGCCAGTTTGCCGTGGCATACGGAGCTCCATCGCAGTCTCTAACACTGGTAGCATGCCGCGACAGCGTGGACGTGAACCGTATGTGCAGTTGACGGACTTTGAGCGAGGGCGTATAGTGGGCATGCGGGAGGCCGGGTGGACGTACCGCCGAATTGCTCAACACGTGGGGCGTGAGGTCTCCACAGTACATCGATGTTGTCGCCAGTGGTCGGCGGAAGGTGCACGTGCCCGTCGACCTGGGACCGGACCGCAGCGACGCACGGATGCACGCCAAGACCGTAGGATCCTACGCAGTGCCGTAGGGGACCGCACGACCACTTCCCAGCAAATTAGGGACACAGTTGCTCCTGGGGTATCGGCGAGGACCATTCGCAACCGTCTCCATGAAGCTGGGCTACGGTCCCGCACACCGTTAGGCCGTCTTCCGCTCACGCCCCAACATCGTGCAGCCCGCCTCCAGTGGTGTCGCGACAGGCGTGAATGGAGGGACGAATGGAGACGTGTCGTCTTCAGCGATGAGAGTCGCTTCTGCCTTGGTGCCAATGATGGTCGTATGCGTGTTTGGCGCCGTGCAGGTGAGCGCCACAATCAGGACTGTATACGACCGAGGCACACAGGGCCAACACCCGGCATCATGGTGTGGGGAGCGATCTCCGACACTGGCCGTACACCACTGGTGATCGTCGAGGGGACACTGAATAGTGCACGGTACATCCAAACCGTCATCGAACCCATCGTTCTACCATTCCTACGCCGGCAAGGGAACTTGCTGTTCCAACAGGACAATGCACGTCCGCATGTATCCCGTGCCACCCAACGTGCTCTAGAAGGTGTAAGTCAACTACCCTGGCCAGCAAGATCTCCGGATCTGTCCCCCATTGAGCATGTTTGGGACTGGATGAAGCGTCGTCTCACGCGGTCTGCACGTCCAGCACGAACGCTGGTCCAACTGAGGTGCCAGGTGGAAATGGCATGGCAAGCCGTTCCACAGGACTACATCCAGCATCTCTACGATCGTCTCCATGGGAGAATAGCAGCCTGCATTGCTGCGAAAGGTGTATATACACTGTACTAGTGCCGACATTGTGCATGCTCTGTTGCCTGTGTCTATGTGCCTGTGGTTCTGTCAGTGTGATCATGTGATGTATCTGACCCCAGGAATGTGTCAATAAAGTTTCCCCTTCCTGGGACAATGAATTCACGGTGTTCTTATTTCAATTTCCAGGAGTGTAGAATCAAAGCGAACAGTAACTTACAGGGACACTTGAAGACCCTTACAGGAATAACTAAAAACGGGGGGAAGAGTACAATTAACTATTAGAGAGCAAAACACGTGCTTATTTGATATCGGACAAGATTTGCGTCTGGATTCAGGACTTCCTTGCAATTAGAACTCAAATCGTTCCTCTTAACGGAACAAAAGCTACAGATGTAAAGGTAATTTCAGGAGTACCTTAAGGATGCGTGATAGGACAGTCACTGTTTATAGAGTATATACACTACTGACCATTAAAATTGCTACAACAAGAAGAAACGCAGATGATAAACTGGCATACATTGGACAAATATATTATACTAGAACTGACATGTGATCACATTTTCACGCAATTTGGGTGCATAGATCCTGAGAAATCAGTACCCAGAACAACCACCTCTGGCCGTAATAACGGCCTTGATACGCCTGGGCAGTGAGTCAAACAGAGCTTGGATGGCGTGTGTAGGTACAGCTGCCCATGTAGCTTCAACCCGATACCACAGTTCATCAAGAGTAGTGACTGGCGTATTGTGACGAGCCAGCTGGCCAGACGTTTTCAGTTGGTGAGAGATCTGGAGAACGTGCTGGCCAAGGCAGCAGTCGAACATTTTTTGTGTCCAGAAAGGCCCGTACAGGACCTGCAACATGCGGTCGTGCATTATCCTGCTGAAATGTAGGGTTTCACAGGGATCGAATGAAGGGTAGAGCCACGGGTCGCAACACATCTGGAATGTAACGTCCACTGTTCAAAGTGCCGTCAATCCGAACGAGAGGTGACCGAGACGTGTAACCAATGGCACCTCATACCATCACGCAGGGTGATACGCCAGTATGGCAATGACGAATACACGTTCCCAATATGCGTTCACCGCGATGTCGCCAAACACGGATGTGACCATCATGATGCTATAAACAGAACCTGGATTCATGCAAAAAAATGACATTTTGCCATTCTTGCACCTAGATTCATCGTTGAGTACACCATTGCAGGCGCTCCTGTCTGTGACGCAGCGTCAAGGGTAACCGCAGCCATGGTCTCCGAGCTGATAGTCCATGCTGCTGCAAACGTCATCGAACGGTTCGTGCAGATGGTTGTTGTCTTGCAAACGTTCCCATCTGTTGACTCAGGGATCGAGACGTGGCTGCACGATCCGTTACAGCCATGCGGATAAGATGCCTGCCATCTCGACTGCTAGCGATTCGAGGCCGTTGGGATCCAGCACGGCGTTCCGTATTACCCTCCTGAACCCACCGATTCCTTATTCTGCTAACAGTCATTGGATCTGGACCAACGCGAGCAGCAATGTCGCGATACGATAAACCGCAATCGCGATTGGCTACAATCCGACCTTTATCAAAGTCGGAGACGTGATGGTACGCATTTCTCCTCCTTACACGAGGCATCACAACAACGTTTCACCAGGCAACGCCGGCCAACTGTTGTTTGGGTATGAGAAATCGGTTGGAAACTTTCCTCATGTCAGCACGCTGTAGGTGTCGCCACCGGCGCCAACCTTGTGTGAATGCTCTGAGAAGCTAATCATTTGCATATCACAGCATCTTCTTCCTGTCGGTAAAATTTCGCGTCTATAACACATCATCTTCGTGGTGTAGCAATTTTAATGGCCAGTAGTGTAATTGATCTGGTGGATAACGACAAAGCTCCATGAAGCTGGCTACAGATGATGATGTTGGCTATAAGAAGGCAGCAACGCCAGAAGACTGTAGGGAATTATAGAAACACCTGCAGAGGATCGATGAGTAGGACAGGGACTGGCAGTTGACCCTGAGCGTAAATAAATGTAACGTAGTGAGCATAAATTGGTGACGAAACCCATTAATGTACGATTACACTACTGAAGACAAATCACTGGAAACAGTGACTTTCGTAAAATACCTAGCTCCATCGACAGCCACCTTATGCAGAATGGCCAAATAAAACAAACTGCAGGCAAAGCAGATGCCAGGATGAGAATCGTTAGAAGAAACTTGAGGAAATGTAAAGCATCCACAACAGAATTAGCTTACAAAACACTTGTTCGACTGGTTCTCGAGTATTGCTCATGAGTCTGAGGCCCATGTCAGGTTAGATGAGTAGGTGAAATAGAGAAGACCTATAGGAGAGCGGCACACTTAGCCACGGGATCGATTAGTCAGCGCGAGAGTGTTACAGATGTACGAAGGTAGTTTAGCCGATGCGAGAGCGTTACAGAGATGCTCAAAAAACTACAGTGACAGACGCCACAAAAAAGGCATTGTGCATCAAGGGAAAATACCGAGACACTGAGTTCCTTGGGGTTGGGCAACACATTACTTTCTTCCGCATATGTCCTACGAAACGACCATAACGAGCGAGAAAATACAAAAATTAGATCTAACTCGGAGATTTACCGACAATTACTCTGAAGTGACAAGTCATTGGATAGCGATATGCACATATATAGATGGCGGTAGTATTGCGTAAACAAGGTATAAAAGGGCATTACATTGGCGGAGCTGTCATTTGTACTCAGGTGTTAGGTGTGAAAAAGGTTTCTGTCGTGATTATGGCTGGCACGACGGCAATTAACAGCGTTTGAACGCGGAATGGTGGTTGGAGCTAGATGCATGGAAACCGTAAGGGAACTCAATAGTGTACTAATAATACCAAATTTCAGGCATTACCTCTCACCACGAACAACACAGTGATCGCCGGCCTTCACTTAACGAATGAGAGCAGCGGCGTTTGCGCAGAGTTCTCAGTGTCGATAGACAAGCAACACTGCGTAAAAAAATCAATGAGGGACGTACGACGAACGTATCCATTGGGACAATACGGCGAGATTTTGCGTTAATGGGCTGTGGCAGCAGACGACTTAATGTGAGTGGCTTTGATAACAGGACGACATAGCCTGCGGTCCTCTCCTGGGCTAGTGACCACATCGATTGGACCCTAGACGATTGGAAAACAGGTTCCTGGTCAGAAGTGTCCCGACTTCAGTTGGTAAGACCTGATGGAAGGGTTCGAGTGTGGCACAGACCCAAGTCGTTAAGAGGGCACTTCGCAAGCTGGTGGTGGTTCCATAATGATGTAGGCTGTGTTTACATGACGTGGACTGTGGTCCAACTGAACCGATCACTGACTGGAAATGGTAATTAGAATTGATTTAATACCTTCAGCTGCTGACGGGCGTTGATATACACTCCTGGAAATGGAAAAAAGAACACATTGACACCGGTGTGTCAGACCCACCATACTTGCTCCGGACACTGCGAGAGGGCTGTACAAGCAATGATCACACGCACGGCACAGCGGACACACCAGGAACCGCGGTGTTGGCCGTCGAATGGCGCTAGCTGCGCAGCATTTGTGCACCGCCGCCGTCAGTGTCAGCCAGTTTGCCGTGGCATACGGAGCTCCATCGCAGTCTCTAACACTGGTAGCATGCCGCGACAGCGTGGACGTGAACCGTATGTGCAGCTGACGGACTTTGAGCGAGGGCGTATAGTGGGCATGCGGGAGGCCGGGTGGACGTACCGCCGAATTGCTCAACACGTGGGGCGTGAGGTCTCCACAGTACATCGATGTTGTCGCCAGTGGTCGGCGGAAGGTGCACGTGCCCGTCGACCTGGAACCGGACCGCAGCGACGCACGGATGCACGCCAAGACCGTAGGATCCTACGCAGTGCCGTAGGGGACCGCACCGCCACTTCCCAGCAAATTAGGGACACTGTTGCTCCTGGGGTATCGGCGAGGACCATTCGCAACCGTCTCCATGAAGCTGGGCTACGGTCCCGCACACCGTTAGGCCGTCTTCCGCTCACGCCCCAACATCGTGCAGCCCGCCTCCAGTGGTGTCGCGACAGGCGTGAATGGAGGGACGAATGGAGACGTGTCGTCTTCAGCGATGAGAGTCGCTTCTGCCTTGGTGCCAATGATGGTCGTATGCGTGTTTGGCGCCGTGCAGGTGAGCGCCACAATCAGGACTGCATACGACCGAGGCACACAGGGCCAACACCCGGCATCATGGTGTGGGGAGCGATCTCCTACACTGGCCGTACACCACTGGTGATCGTCGAGGGGACACTGAATAGTGCACGGTACATCCAAACCGTCATCGAACCCATCGTTCTACCATTCCTAGACCGGCAAGGGAACTTGCTGTTCCAACAGGACACTGCACGTCCGCATGTATCCCGTGCCACCCAACGTGCTCTAGAAGGTGTAAGTCAACTACCCTGGCCAGCAAGATCTCCGGATCTGTCCCCCATTGAGCATGTTTGGGACTGGATGAAGCGTCGTCTCACGCGGTCTGCACGTCCAGCACGAACGCTGGTCCAACTGAGGCGCCAGGTGGAAATGGCATGGCAAGCCGTTCCACAGGACTACATCCAGCATCTCTACGATCGTCTCCATGGGAGAATAGCAGCCTGCATTGCTGCGAAAGGTGGATGTACACTGTACTAGTGCCGACATTGTGCATGCTCTGTTGCCTGTGTCTATGTGCCTGTGGTTCTGTCAGTGTGATCATGTGATGTATCTGACCCCAGGAATGTGTCAATAAAGTTTCCCCTTCCTGGGACAATGAATTCACGGTGTTCTTATTTCAATTTCCAGGAGTGTATATCAACGGGGACAGGTGAAAATGTGTGCCCCGTCTGGGACTCGAATCCGGAATCTCCTGCTTACATGGCAAAGGCTCTATCCATCTAAGCCACCGAGGTCACAGAGGATAGTGCGACTGCAGGGAGTAACTCGCACACGCCTCCCGCGAGACCCACATTCTCACCTTGTATGTCTACACACTACATTCGTAGTGTCCCACCCCAACACACTCATTACTCGTGGAAGACATTATTACCAAGTCCCGTAAGAGTTCGGGGAATATGTGTGCTTCCGCACAGAAGAAGGAGGTCATGGCCGGTATTGCCAGGACTACACCATTGATGACCTGCAGCCGTCTAGAACGAAATTAGAATTAATTTAATACCTTCAGCTGCTGACGGACCTTGATATATATCAACGGGGACAGGTGAAAATGCGTGCCCCGACCGGGACTCGAACCCGGGATCTCCTGCTTACATGGCAGACCGTCTATCCATCTTTTTTTTTCACTTTGTCGGTATTGTTCGTTGCGTTTGGTCTGGACGGACGTCACGAGACATCCGTTCAAGGTGATCGTTGATTCCTTTACTCAGTCACACGAACACGCTGAGCTACCGTGCCGGCCATCTGAGCCATCGAGGGCACAGAGGATAGTGCGACTGCAGGGTCTATCTCGCGCACGCCTCTCGCGAGACCCACATTCTCACCTTGTATGTCCACACACTGCATTCGTAGTGTCCCACCCCAACACACTCATTACTCGTGGAAGACATTCTTACCAAGCCCCGTAAGAGTTCGGGGAATATGTGTGCATCCGCACAGAAGAAGAAGGTCATGGCCGGTATTGCCAGCACTATATACTTATTTGGATAAGGTGTCTGTTCTTTCGTACATGTCCGAAAGAACAGACACCATATACAAATAAGGAAATGGTAATGTTCAGCTACCTGGAGACCATTTGCAATCGTTCAAGGACTTCTTATTCGCAAAAAACGATGGAATTTTTATGGAGGACTTTGCACCGTATCACTGAGCCACAATTGTTTGCGATTAGTTTGAAGATATATTTTGGACACCCCGAGCGAATTATTATGCACACAGATCGCCCATCATGAATTCCATCGAACATTCGTGGGACGTAATCCAGAGATCAGTTCGTGCACAAAATCCTGCACCAGCAACACTTTCACAGTTATGGACGGCTGTAGAGACAGCATTACTCAGTATTTCTGCAGGGGAATTCCAACAACTTGTTGACTTAATGCCACGTTAAGTTTCTGCACTATACCAGGCAAAAGGAGGTCCGACACGATATTAGGAGGTACCTCATGACTTTAATCACCTCAGTGTTTTCTGCCCAAGGACCTTTTGTGGGTGAATCAGTGGAGAGGGGAGAAAGATAGTGGTACCCGAAGTGTCCTCCACCACACACCGTAATGTGGCTTGCAGAGTACACATAAGTCCGCCCCAGAGGCTCAATGGTGAGCATGTCTGACTGCTTTGCGGAGGACTCGGTTTCGATTCCCGGTACTGCCAGGGATTATTTTCTTGGTGTTGATTCGAACGGGGTACACTCAGCCTCGTGATGCTAACTGATGAGCTACTCGGTTGAGAAATAGCGCATTCACAGCTAAAGTAAGCCGACAACAACCGGAAGAGCTGTCAGCTGATCCCAGGACCCTCCATGCCGCATCAAAATGACGTCACTGTCAGAGGACGACATGACGGTCGGTCTGACCTGAACTTTGGTTTGGTACTATACATATGTAAATGTAGACGTAGATTATTACAACAAACCACGAAGGGACAATCTACCTCAAAGACAGCTGAGCCCAGTTTGCTTGCTACACTTCAGTATATTAATTGAAACAGTTTGGTTTAGACCACAGGTTAGAGATTAAAATTATACGTTGTATTCACCAATTACATAATTTACGTTACTCGCTGCTTACAAAAAAATTGAAACTATTGTTTTCAAACGCGCAAATTTTCACTGCGGAGTATTCGTTCCCTCCACACATTACGGCCATAATCAGCCCTTCCGTATGAGGGACAACTAGTGATGTGTACGCAGTCCTAGAGACAAACCGGTCGGCGAACACCTGTGCAGGATTTCCCCACAAAGGAACACAGAGTGGCCGTGCGGTGTACGGCGCCTTATGGAAGGGATTGTGACGGCCCTGAGTCACAGGCCTCTGGTTCTAATTAGCAGCGCATTGCGGAACTGGATAGCTCGGATGTGGGTGACGTATGTCAGTGGCGGCCCGGCGGGGAAAGCTGGCGCCACTGAACTATGTGGGGAAACTTGTGCGGCGCTATTCTGCCACGCAGCGTGTTCTCGCTACAGACGCACGTCGGCGAGTCCGTAAACGCGTTCCGCCGGGAAATATGTGAGGTCACTACCATGGGTCCCCGGGCTGCAGCCTGTACCAGAGGAGGTTAAAAGTCACTGCCTTCAGATATTAAGTTACTTAGGTCATAAATCTCTTCGTAGTGGTAGTTTCCCAGGCAGACGTAAATACGCTGTAATGAAGCCTCTTCACAAAACGGAGCTAAAAGCATAGTAATGGACTGTCGACCACCTAATTTTTCAAAACCTGTTCTTTGATAATGTGCAATAGAATTTATATACCGGTGCACTTCGTACATAAAATATACTCTGTGAGAAACAATTTATATTTCTGACAGGACTGACAAATTAACAGGGTCAACTCATCTTAATAGAGGATAGAATCAATATTTCGGAAATTATTACTATAAGGAACACCTTATGAATCAGCTCCTCCTGAGAAATAGTCTTCACAGCAAGTTCAGAACTTACTTGCGCATAAGAAAGCAATGTCTGTCAGTTATATGTTCATCGTATTCTGAATTTGAGAAATAAAAGTATTATCTACTACCAGTTTCTGTCTTAAGGATTTGTGTCGTTTCCAACAAACATTAACTAGCTGCAATGCCCAGTATTGCCCGGATGCTTAATATCTGCCACACAAAGCGACTGGCCTTTTGCCATGTTGATACTCATACCTTATAGCACTTTAAATCAAATCAGAGTAAACTTGGATTTTTTTAGAAAAAGACCAACCCGACAAAAACTTTACAAGTTGCTGGTAAACCTTTCGTGATGTGAGGTCGTGGTCGAAGGAACTATTCTGTTCCTGATATTTCGAAAGTCTTACCAGCATCTATATCATCCGGTCATGAAAGCCTTAATTCTATGACCTAACAAGTTGTTACCAATGGTGCCGGCCGCTGTGGCCGAGCGGTTCTAGGCTCTTCAGTCCGGAACCGCGCTGCTGCTGCGGTCGCAGGTTCGAATCCTGCCTCGGGCATGGATGTGTGTGATGTCCTTATATTAGTTAGGTTTAAGTAGTTCTAAGTTCAAAAATGGTTCAAATGGCTCTGAGCACTATGGGACTTAACAGCTGTGGTCATCAGTCCCCTAGAACTTAGAACTACTTAAACCTAACTAACCTAAGGACATCACACACATCCATGCCCGAGGCAGGATTCGAACCTGCGACCGTAGCAGTCGCACGGTTTCGGACTGCGCGCCTAGAGTAGTTCTAAGTCTACGGGACTGATCACCTCAGATGTTCAATCCCATAGTGCTTAGAGCCATATGAACCATTTGTTACCGAAGCATGAAAAAAGCTCTGAGCATCGAAAACACTACTGAGAATGGAAAACTCTTCAAACATCACTCAAAGGACATGGTGTCAAAAGTAATCTTCAATACTGCAGGGCTGTGTTTGAAAACGACTCGAAATGCTCGAACAGTTTACATCACAGTTCGAGAAAACTCGGGCTCTGTTCGACCTTTTGATCGGCCCGCGGTCTAGCGACTTGTTGGTAGTATATCCCGACCTTCCTTAGCGTTTGTACGGCACTGTGGAATTTAAATAATTTTCTAGGGTGTATTTCGTATGTAACAGCGGCAACTAATCAATAAATAAGAGTATGGAATCGCCTTTCTTTCAAATTCTCCAGCCTTCGCTCGTGTCGCGATCTTGTGACGCGTATTTTCGCATAGGGATTACAGTCAGTTTACCGCGATATATTTCATTTATTAGACATTTAGTGTTTCTTTACGTTTCTTCGTTGTTTCATCTGACGGTAGTAAACTGAATCGGCCAAGAAGTTTGAAGTAAATCGGTCAAGAACTTTTCGAGATGTTTGGTAACAACATTGGTTAATTCGTTGATTTGGGGGAGGAGGCCAAACGGTAAGATCATCGGTCCCATCTGACTAGGGAAGGATGGCGAAGGAAGTCGGGCGTGTCCTTTCAAAGGAACCATCCCGGCAGTTGCCTTAAGCAATTTAGAGAAATCACGGAAAACATAAATCAGGATGGACGGAAGCGGGTTTGAATCTTCTTCCCGAATGTGAGCCCAGTGTGCTAACAAAGTTCTCCTTTATATTAAAACAATACATAGCCTATGTTCGCCCAAATGTTCTTTAGGGATTGTGAAGAAACTTGAAGTACATCGGCCAAGACCTTTAGACGTAACCATACCCGTTTATACATTACATACATATATGTTTCAACAGTGATCTTCTTCTTGTTTTGAAGGTAAAGCGTGCAAAATTTCATCAAGGTCGTAATAAAACAGAAGATTTGCATGAATTACATATATTATTTTCCAGCTGCTCCGTCAAAAAAAATTGTCCTTTCTTTTGATCGTGTGATACAGATATCGCGATACAATGCGGTACTGACCCTCTTGCTGAAAGGGCAAATAATAAAATGTTTGGTAAAGTTAACATATCCTTCATACCAGACGTAGTATCACAAAACTATAACAGAATTCAATACTTCACTCTAACAGAACTTCTCAGAGAACCCTACAACATGCAACTAATATATTCAAGCAATCGAGAGGATGATGGCACCAAATTTTTGAGGTTATGAAGACATATATAGTTACATAAAAATAATGAACTGTATGGCAGCTGCGTTTGCAGTTTTAATGGTAAAAACTACAAGTGATTTAACGATGAAGAACGACGAAGAAAAAACTACAGTCAATCCTAGGATTTGTATCTATCACTTACCACTTCTTTCACCTCTGGGAATATTTGTTGACGTGAAAAATGCTGAGTTGCACTGTGGCCCGGAATCGACGTTAAATTTTAGGTCCATCTATATTGGCTGGGTACAAGGCCGGGTAAGTTAGTTCAGAGGTCGTAGGAAGGCAAAATGGCATACCTTCTCGAACCCGAGCATAGCTAGTAAAGCTCTGCGGTGTTCAAAACAATCTTCGGATTGAAGACATCATTACCTTTTTAATGACTTATAGAATCATTTTTGGGAAAAATGGACATATAAATGTGGATTTTTGAATGACAGTATCAAGTTACAAGCATATTTTTCAATGACGGTAGCGAGTTACATGTATTTTACCTGTGTTGGTCTTAGAGCGTACTGTTAAATGCGAGACATCGGGTGTGAAGAGATGCAGGTGGTTAGTAGCAATGTTCACGTAGTCCATGACTGTCGTGGTGGTTTTGATTAATAATCGTCCCATGGACGCCCAGATGAGTCTCCGTCAAAGCATGCCAGTGTCCGTGGCACTGTGCGTGTTTCAACAGGCCGTTCGCCTGGACGACTGATACTGTTATCGACCTAGTGTGAGAAGTGAACGTTATTGATCCCACAGGTTGCCTCCACATGGATCCACAGTCCGAGCTCGAAGATCCTGTGCTCACAGCTACGGTGTGACGATGCCGTTGGGTCAAAACTGGAACACATAAGGGTCGCCTACGTTCAAAAATGTTCGCTGGGTGGTGTGTTCCGAAACAGCATCGTACTCTCAGTAAACCTTTGTGTATGAAGTAGACACTATTCGTATATACGAGGGCTGGACCTTTGGTAGTGGCAACTATTTCTTTAGGCTCGAACAAAATAGATACGTGTTTGTACTGACCTTCAAAGTAGTCAGGAGCATTTTGTGTTACCAGTTGCCAGCGATGTGGAAGACGTAGGATACTCTTAGCAGTGCCAGTTGTGTTGACAGTTCGAGAGGCGCAGTCTATTGCCCGATGAATTTGTAGCAGTTCTGAAGCGAATGTTTGAAGTGTTTCCTATAGTTTAGAAATCGAGTTGAACTTACGAGGGCTTACGTCATGGGAGTGCAGCCCCACCAGTCAAACAAATCAGTAACAGGTTGCACTGTACGTGCTTGAGGACTGTCTTGCAAAATGATGGTCAGGTCCTGCAGAAAGTGTCATCACTTCTGTCTCTATGCTGTTCATTTTTGGAACACAACCTACGACCAGCTTAATGGATGACACGGGTTTCTCGCGCACCCATTTCCTTTCCTTCCCACTTTCGACACAACAGACACTACTTGTTTACATACTCACTAGCTTAAGGCCCGCTGCTTTACTCGCATAGATGTATGGTCTTCACAGATCTTCTTGTTTTTCTTTAATCGAATTTTTATGTTGTTAACAAATTGCAACACTTTTCACGCTAATTAGGGCCACATAAGCATGGTCTTTTGCGAATGTATTTCTGAGCAAAAAGCGATTCTGGTAGCTGGAGTCCAGTGTTCCCGTTAATCATGTCTGTTGCGTTCTTTTGGTGATTTTTCCATAGAATCTTCCATCTCCTAACATATATTTTTTTACATCTAAACGAGAAGTGAAATGTCATGTTTCATAGACTTAGCTTTTTTAATGCAAGGAAATATTTTGTTGAAAATTTTCATTCCTTTGTTGGTTGAATTTCCAAAAATAGTGAAAAACGAACGTTTCTGTTCCTAACAGGGAAGCCATATAATGTTATTCAGAGATTTAGCTTTAAAAATGTTTTGACAATGAAATATTTTCATAAAACGTTTTACCCCCTGTTTCAGCCCCTTAGGGGCTGTATTTCCAAAAACAGTGAAATGCCTGTTTTTCATTTCTAAGAGAGTGCCCAAATACAAATTGTCATAGATCTAGCTTCAAAAGTGCTCGCATAATGAAATATTTGCATAAAACATTTCATCCCATATTTCACATCCTTAGAGGTTGAATTTCCAAAAAAAATGTGATACGTATTTTTTATTTGGAACCTGGATCTCAAATACCAGTTTTCATAAATGTACCTTAAGAAGTATTGTGGTAGATCTTTTATGATGACTTATATTCAAAAACAACAGTCACCCACTATTTCACCTCCATAGGCTCCAAATTTTCAAAAATGCTGAAACACGTATTTCTTTATCTCTGGCCAAGAAACCAAATACCACTTTTCATAGGTCTCGCCACAAAATTGCCTTAAAGGCGACGTATTTTTTTTAAAGATCTTTCATCCCCCTTTTCTCCCATTTCGGGACGGAATTTCAAAAAATTCCTTCTTAACCGTTTCAGACCCTCTGGCTACAATTGTGTACATTTACTGTGTCTTAGCTGCAACAGAAATATTTTTCCCCAATGGGAACTCGAGGTATATGTTTCTGAATGTTCAACCCTTTTATCAGGTGCAAGTGCTGCCAACTATTGGGCACCACTACGAAAATATCCACAGGTCAATGCAGCAGTGCACAGCAGCTCTTGACTAGCTCGTGGCCACCAGAATACACGGTTGCTGTTCGCTATATTCCACTGTATAACTGAATACTGTTATTGTTATTTTGCACGGGAATTGCTGAAAGGTCACTTTGTTTATTAGAATAGAGAATATTTCGTAATTAGTTATTTATTTTGTCATTAGTTATTTTAGTCCATAAAATGAAGCCAAGTATAGAAAGCATATTTTGAAAACTGGTACATATTTTAGTCTAAACATTCCACCTAAAATCATTTAAAAATCACGTAAGAGCATTACCACATAAAGAAAAAATTTCCTTCCTCCAGAAAAAAATCAGAGTTAAGCGACGGTTAGTCGGGACTTTGCCTTTTATATATAGAGATTAAATCTGTCACAGGTCGCCACCTGTTTTGCTTTATAGAGCGAGCAAGGCTCTGTCCTCTGCGTTCTGTGACCAGCCGTGTACGTCCGACGCCCTTTTCGCCTGCTCGTGGCTCCGTCGCACTTCAGCCATTTACCGCAGAAGCTTGTTCTTTCTAAAAGTTTTGTTTGTTATGGAATTCCATCGATCGGCAATGGAACGATGGAACAGGAATCGCAATTATTGCAAAGATTGAGAGTTTGTACTATGTGCTTTCCACGTTTTGAATTAATTTCATACGAAAAGAACTTTGAAAATACTGAAACCCTTGCACTACCTTTATACTTTAATCTGCCATTTCGTAGGATACTATATCCCCAGTTTAACACCTCGTACAGTGTCTAACCCATATGTGAGTAAATGCAATACGACTAACTTTGTTTATAAATTTCGGTTTTGTAAGAATTTTTCCATCACGCAACGGAAGGTTTAGCAAGAGTTGCACTAAGACAAAACAAACCACATTCGTAACAACAGACGCCATGCTGCTGCTCACTAAACGTTTGTACGACTTACACTTTATGGTCGCAATTCGTGCGATACAAATGTCTTTGCGCTGTGTGTTGTATAACACCTGGTAAGACCTGAGCTAGTGTGAACGTAGAATTTTATCTCGAAGTCTCCATCTGCCCAAGTACGTGCCCAATAAAAGTGAAAGTAATATGTTCGTGAACGTAGTTCTTAATGGAACACATGATAGTAACTTTAAAAAAGATCAAAGTGGTGAAAAGTTAGTTCGTAAGAACCAAAATTATATCAACATTTAATATATTGTTCACAAATTGAATATAAAATCTCATGTTTCATACACAAATGCCATCATGTGGCTTTAGATGACCATCCACATCCTCTGACAAAGACAAGCATCATATATTAGCATCAGCGTTACAGAAATGTTAATTGGTGCTGCTGGATAAACGATATAAACTCGAAAGCTCGGATCACTGAATAAGTGATTCTCATGTGTTCTAACGAAGTTGTGAACTCGAACAACGACCTAACGTAGTCAGTTCTAAATACAACTGCAAAGTGTCTTGCGTAAGGAAATCTGATGCTCCACAATCTGCAAACTACGTTAGGTATCTGCACTGGAAGCAAGCAAGCCAGCAACCATCCCGCCATAGTACGGAACGAAGTCGCTTCATTTGCCCACATCATTAATTCAAGACTACGTGTTTTTACTAAATTGGTTGGTACGTCCTCACGCCAGCAAGCAGAAAAAGTCAGCATCAAGACGAGCTTGACCCTTTGTCCGCTGTCTACGTGGGCTTTGCTAACCTATTCTGCCTACCTAGCTTTTCCATTGACTTGTTCACGTCGAAGATTATATGACTTGGTAAGACAAGTCTTATGGTTTTCACCCAACCACATACTATTCGGCAGACAGGTAGATGACTATAGGTTTTCTAGGACAAACACGTGCCTGACGGCTTGCATGAATACATGGCATGGGATGTGCCTGACGGCAGACGGCTTTCAGTGTGTACCTCTTTATTTCATGATGATAACAAATCCGGGCCAAATGAAACACAAGTCACAGTGAAGGGTTCCCAAACAGTCGTATCAGTAAACAATGAACCCCCTCTGGCGGTAACGCAGAGATGTATTCATGCATCCAAACTATCATAAAGGTTTCGACGGCATCCTGAGACAGGTAGTTCCAAGCGTCTAGCGCCTTTCGTTAGAATTCGGGAATGTTTTCTATAGTGTAAGGTGGCGCGGTCTCCTGACCTTCATTTCTTACATCCCGACCTCACCATCGTATTCTGCGTATCAAGACGTTTCATTCAAGCCCATACTCGATAGGGTAGAGTCAAATTTACATATTTCCATTTCATATAATATGCAAATCTAATAAATAAATCGCAAGTGCGCACCGAGATTAAAAAGTCGAGGCTGGTGTACACAAACATTCAAGACACGACGGCCACAGGAGTTTTTGTTTGGCGGAAGCAACCAGCCCGCTGGAAAGTCTGTAGGAGGGTGAGTTAGCACGAAGCTGCACCCGCTGGCCGACCACCCATGGACCAAAACAGTTTTTGCCAGAGAAAAGAGATAGTGGCCTGCGTGTTCACCTTAAAAGCAACACCCACTCCATTGTTTGGGAGAGCCTCAGCATACACATTTTTTTGATGGACCTAATGTTTCAGAGTTCTCACAAGTGGACAGTAAATGCCTAATGCAGATGCTATATATTTCTGGATTGGTTGGATTAGCCATCCTCCCGTTTGTAAGAGTAATGCTAATTGGTGGACTATTTCTGACACAATGAGCCGGAGGAGTGAGGGAAAGACAGTGGATGATATGCCCTTTCGCTTTTTGCATGGAGGGAAGTCGTTCTGGTGATACTCTTGTATCAGGAACATGTAGCGGGAGCGAGTGCGCTCGTGCGTGTACGCAGAGAGCGAGGAACAAAGTCTCTACTCAGTACTGCACTGAGAGAGCACCTCTGTCGCTAGCGAATCGGAGTGATACTCTACATTGAGTCGCTCGCGATTAAGCATTTGTTCACTGTCTTGGCCGCGACACTTAATGTGCGGTGTGAACACAGACAGAATATTAGTTAGCGCCTGTGAGCCGACATTGAGTGGCATCGCAGTGGACTGGTTATCTGATCGGTGTACCACGCCAATAGTTAGACTAGGGGCAGATAGGAGTCTTTGACTTCATCAATTGAAGTTCGATTGGCGAAGGTCAATCCAGATAGAAAGAGATAGTTTTGTTATTTTTCAGCGGCGAACGACGCAGGCAGCAGTCGTCGCAGCTCATGGTATTGTGCGCTACAGCGTAGGCGATCCCCATCTTTCCTCCATTAGAAATAACATACTTCATTCACGTCACTCCATTACATTTCTCACTCGACCGTACTTAGAAAAATTCAATCGGATAATTATCCAAGTTGAGTAGGCGCGGCTTTCAGCCATTCTGCTGAGTAAATAACATTCTTAAAGAAAAGGAATAAAATATCTTTCCCACGCTTTGTATATAAATGTCATTAACAGGATTCCTATCAATAAGAGGTAACCTCCTATACCGAAAAGAACCCGGAAATTTGTGTATCAGTTTATAAATAAAAGTTTCAATTGATTTTCTTAAATTTTGCAATAAATAATATTTTCTGTTCGTTTAATGTTTTTCTTACACTAACTAGCAATACTCCAGTACCCAAGTACGACACTAGTTACGTAAGAAAATAGAATATTTTTATGTCTTTTCCTTACAGTGGACGACTCCAGAAGATATTCATTGCTGAAAGTTTTTCAGGCATTTCTTTTGTTGTGTCTAGACAAGACAGTCTAGACACAAGGCGAGGAAGCCGAAAGGGCACGCGTCAACTGACGCCGGTTGCGTTAAGTCTGAAACAGGATACGTAATGAATGCTATAAAGAAAAGTACGTAGCTGCTGGAATACTTAACTTTAATCCATCATTTGTATACAGCATTCTTGATGATACAAGTGAGACTCTCTCTAGAAATGGTTAATGGCGCCTGGCTAGGTCGTAGCCATGGACTTAGCTGAAGGCTATTCTAACTATCTCTCGGCAAATGAGAGAAAGGCTTCGTCAGTGTAGTCGCTAGCAAAGTCGTCCGTACAACTGGGGCGAGTGCTAGTCCGTCTCTCTAGACCTGCCGTGTGGTGGCGCTCGGTCTGCGATCACTGACAGTGGCGACACGCGGGTCCGACATGTACTAATGGACCGCGGCCGATTTAAAGCTACCACCTAGCAAGTGTGGTGTCTGGCGGTGACACCACATCTTTTTGGCTGGCCGTGGCGGCCGAGTGGTTCTAGGCGCTACAGTTTGGAACCGCGCGACCGCTACGGTCGTAGGTTCGAATCCTGATTCGGGCATGGATGTGTGTGATGTCCTTAGGTTAGTTACGTTTAAGTAATTCTAAGTTCTAGGGGACTGATGACCTCAGAAGTTAAGACCCATAGTGCTCAGAGCCATTTGAACCATTTCTTTTTGGTACATTAGGAGAGTCTGTCTGACTTCTGCAGTAATGTGAGGTGGAAATTGCTTCTTGGAGGAGCCAAAGGGTACTTGTCAGATCAATCCATTGCGCAGCTCGTCAACATAACACCCACACACTGACAACAGGCCCTGCAAAACGAGTAAGTTCACGCCTCATCATGTCGAGAGGTCAGGTAGTGTTGTTGGCCAGTGCAGTTGTACACACCATGTAGAGCTCGTTGCGCCGCAGCAGCCGCATGTAGACGTGAGTTGTCCTGCTGTTCTTGTCGAAGAAATTGCAGTTTCGCGGGGACAACAGCCTGTACATTGGAGCGGACACTGGTTAGTTTACCAGCCACAAAAAAGCGACCTCAAGTTGTAACTGATGTCCCCCCACACCATGAAGCTCTGGAGACGGCAGGTGTGTCGTAGCGAGTGCACTCTGGGCTAGGCAGCTTACCAGATCTACGCCATACACGTGTATGTCCACCACTACTACCATGCAGACAGAACATACCCTGATCAAAGAAGACCACAGATCCACTTTACACTCTCCAGCCACTCTTTTGCGACAACGTAGTAGCTACGTTTGGCAGTGTCGTGGTGTCAGTGGTAATTTACTCATCTTACCCTGCTGCGAGCAGTCTTTTCCAATGGTCCATGACGACACGGCAGGAGGATGATGTGCGGTCGGCTACCATTGCTCGCACAATGCGTCTATCTTGACGTGCGTCTGTACTACGCGGACGTCCAGAACCTGGTCTACAGTAGTGGGAATGTTCCACAGACCACTGTTGAAAGCAGCGACACATCATCGGCACTTTGTGCCCAACATGTGCAGCAATCCACCGATATGTCCCTCGTGCTTCCCGCAGGCCCACAATGCGACTCCATTCAAGTGGCTAACAGTGTTCCAAATGTGTGTGAATTCCTAAGGAACCGAACTGCTGAGATCATCGGTCCCTAGACTTCCACATTACTTAAACTAACTTACGTTAAGAACAACACACACACCCATGCCTGAGGGAGGACTCGAACCTCTGGTGGGAGGGGCCGTGCAATCCGTGACATGGCGCCCAAACCACGCGGCCACAGTATTCAACAGAGGCATGTTTGTACGCTAGAGTGAATGTTGCAAACACTGTTCACCTGTAAAACTCAGCACTGTTACTGCCTGCAGGGTCAAAACAGACGGTGTACAGACAGGCCTACAGAGCGTCATCTGATCATCGTGACGAATCAACGACTAACACTGTAAGCCCTCAGTATCTACATCTACATCCATACTCCGCAAGCCACCTGACGGTGTGTGGGGGAGGGTACCTTGAGTACCTCTATCGGTTCTCCCTTCTATTCCAGTCTCGTATTGTTCGTGGAAAGACAGATTGTCGGTATGCTTCTGAGTGGGCTTTAATCTCTCTGATTTTATCCTCACGTTCTCTTTGCGAGATATACGTAGGAGAGAGCAATTTACTGCTTGACTCCTCGGTGAAGGTATTTTCTCGAAACTTCAACAAAAGCCCGTACCGAGCTACTGAGCGTCTCTCCTGCAGAGTCTTCCACTGGAGTTTATCTACCATCTCCGTAGCGCTTTCGCGGTTACTAAATGATCCTGTAACGAAGCGCGCTGCTCTCCGTTGGATTTTCTCTATGTCTTCTGGTACGGATCCCACACTGGTGAGCAATATTCAAGCAGTGGGCGAACAAGTGTACTGTAACCTACTTCCTTTGTTTTCGGGTTGCATTTCCTTAGGATTCTTCCAATGAATCTCAGTCTGGCATCTGCTTTACCGACGATCAACTTTATATTATCATTCCATTTTAAATCACTCCCAATGCCTACTCCCAGATAATTTATGGAATTAACTGCTTCTAGTTGTTGATCTGCTATATTGTAGCTAAATGATAAGGGTTCTTTCTTTCTATGTATTCGCAGCACATTACACTTGTCTACATTGAGATTCAGTTGCCATTCCCTGCACCATGCGTCAATTCGCTGCAGATCCTCCTGCATTTCAGTACAATTTTCCATTGTTACAATCTCTCGATATACCACAGCATTATCCGCAAAAAGCTTCAGTGAACTTCCGATGTTATCCACAAGGTAAGCACATATTATATCCGGTGCCACTGAACACAGTCCTCGAAGGTTTCAGTACTTCTTATAATTATTGACTCGAATTAGAAATTAAGATGCTACCGTTATCTGGTCATTGAGAGGTATAATTTCATATTGAAAAACTAACTCAGAAAGACAAGCATTACGGTTAGGAAGAGTGTGTAAGTCTTGAGGTAGCAAAGGTTACGACGGGCAAATTACCCACACTATATTTACTCAGTGTTTGAAAATGAGAGCCTTAAGAGTGAGGAGTAATATGGTGTACTGGAATCCAGAATAAAACCAACCTCGCTTCCGAAAAAATGTGTTACATTACCTATTACCCCTTGCATTATCACTGAATGTACAGCCTACCTGCAAAATTATGTCATTGTGTGCCACATAGGTCGGGAGATGTGCTGTCCTAATCATTGAGATCTGTGAAAACTAGTTGTTGCTTAAAATGGAGTACAAATGACCAAGATTATAGTCATAGAGTGTTTGATAGTGAGAGCACCTAGCGACTCCCGACGGACTTCGAACATAATTTCAAGCCTTTTTCAAACTTCTCCCGATTACACGCTTAACGTAAATTATTTAACGTATTAACTCGTTCGTAAACTAATCAGACGTTTGAAGCTCTTTTAACCATGGGAGATGGATTCTTTAGAGAATCGAGGGTTTGATTCCATATCTTTAGATGTCCTTCCAATTTTTAAATTTCCAGAAGACTTTTGACACCGTTCATCACTAGCAACTTCTAATCAAATTGTGAATCTACGGAGTATCGCGCCAGTTGTGCGACTGGATTCGTGAATTCCTGTCAGCAAGATCACATTTCTTAGTAACTGACGGAAAGGCATCGAGTAGAACAGAACTAACATCTGGCGTCCCCCAGGAAAGTGTCATAGGCCATCTGCTGTTCCGGATCTATATAAACAACATAGGAGAAAAAATTGTTCAAATGGCTCTGAGCACTATGGGACTTAACATCTGAGGTCATCAGTCCCCTAGACTTAGAATTACTTAAACCTAAATAACCTAAGGTCATCACACGCATGCATGCCCGAGGCAGGATTCTAACCTGCGACCGTAGCAGCAGCGCGGTTCCGGACTGAAACGCCTAGAACTGCTCGGCCACAGAGGCCAGCCAACATAGGAGACAATCTGAGCAGCGCTCTTATACCGTTTGCAGATGATGCTGTCGTTTACCGTCTTGTGAACTCATCAGATGATCAAGATCAATCATAAAATGATTCAGAACATATATCTGTGTGGCAATTGACTCTAAATAATAAGAAATGTGAGGTCATCTAGATGCGTACTAAAACCAATCCGATAAATTTGGATTACACGATAAATCACACAAAACTAAGGATGTAAATTCAAGTAAATACTTAGAAATTACAATTACGAATAAGTGGTACTATCACATTGGTAATGTTGTGGGGAAAGGAAACCAGACTGCGATTTACTAGCAGAACAGGTGTACTGAAGAGACCACTCTTGTCAGCCCTCTTCTGGAGCAATGCTATGCCGTGTGAGGTCCGCATCAGATGGGGTTGACAGAGGACCCCCAAAAAATTTCGAAGAAGGACAGCAGCTTTTGTATTATCGCGAAATAGGGAACGAAGTTCTGCGGACATAATACGTGAATTGGTGTGGCAGTCATCAAAACGAAGACATTTTTCATTGCGGCGTGATCTTCTCGTGAAATTTTCCTCCGATTCTGTTGGCGTCCAACTACATAGGGAGAAATCTATATCTACATCTACATTTATACTCCGCAGGCCACCCAACGGTGTGTGGCGGAGGGCACTTTACGTGCACTGTCATTACCTCCCTTTCCTATTCCAGTCGCGTATGGTTCGCGGGAAGAACGACTGCCGGAAAGCCTCCGTGCGCGCTCGAATCTCTCTAATTTTACATTCGTGATCTCCTCGGGAGGTATAAGTAGGGGGGAGCAATATATTCGATACCTCATCCAGAAACGCACCCTCTCGAAACTTGAACAGCAAAATGCACCGCGATGCAGAGCGCCTCTCTTGCAGAGTCCGCCACTTGAGTTTGCTAAACATCTCCGTAACGCTATCACGCTTACCAAATAACCCTGTGACGAAACGCGCCGCTCTTCTTTGGATCTTCTCTATCTCCTCTGTCACACCGACCTGGTACGGATCCCACAATGATGAGCAATACTCAAGTATAGGTCGAACGAGTGTTTTATAAGCCACCTCCTTTGTTGATGGACTACATTTTCTAAGGACTCTCCCAATGAATCTCAACCTCGCACCCGCCTTACCAACAATTAATGTTATATGATTATTCCACTTCAAATCGTTCCGTACGCATACTCCCAGATATTTTACAGAAGTAACTGCTACCAGTGTTTGTTCCGCTATCATATAATCATACAATAAAGGATCCTTCTTTCTATGTATTGGCAATACATTACATTTGTCTATGTTAAGGGTCAGTTGCCACTCCCTGCACCAAGTGCCTATCCGCTGCAGATCTTCCTGCATTTCGCTGCAATTTTCTAATGCTGCAACTTCTCTGTATACTACAGCATCATCCGCAAAAAGCCGCATGGAACTTCCGACACTACCTACTAGGTCATTTATATATATATATATTGTAAGATGCAATGGTCCCATAACACTCCCCTGTGGCACGCCAGATGTTACTTTAACGTCTGTAGGCGTCTCTCCATTGAGAACAACATGCTGTGTTCTGTTTGCTAAAAACACAGCTGGTCTGATATTCCGTAAGCTCTTTGTTTATAAGACGACAGTGCGGAACTGTATCGAACGCCTGCCGGAAGTCAAGGAAAATGGCATCTACCTGGGAGCCTGTATCTAATATTTTCTGGGTCTCATGAACAAATAAAGCGAGTTGAGTCTCACACGATCGCTTTTTCCGGAATCCATGTTGATTCCTACAGAGTAGATTCTGGGTTTCCAGAAATGACATGATACGCGAGCAAAAAACATGTTCTAAAATTCTACAACAGATCGATGTCAGAGATATAGACCTACAGTTTTGCGCATCTGCTCGACGACCCTCGTTGAAAACTGGAACTACCTGTGATCTTTTCCAATCATTTGGAACCTTCCGTTCCTCTAGAGGCTTGCGGTACACAGCTGTTAGAAGGGGGGCAAGTTCTTTCGCGTACTCTGTGTAGAATCGAACTGGTATCCCGTCAGGTCCAGTGTACTTTCCTCTGTTGAGTGATTCCAGTTGCTTTTCTATTCCTTGGACAGTTATTTCGATGTCAGCCATTTTTTCGTTTGTGCGAGGATTTAGAGAAGGAAGTGCAGTACGGTCTTCCTCTGTGAAACAGCTTTGCTCATAACGATAAAATAGGAGACATCAGAGCTCGCACAGAAAGATTTAAGTGCTCGTTTTTCCCGCGCACTGTTCGAAAATGGAACGGTACACAATTGGCTTGAAGGTGGCTCGATTAACCCTCTGTCTGGGACTTATTCGTGAATTGCAGAGTAATCGTGTAGATGCAGATGTACAGGCTATGCAGCGGTGAGGGGCGCGTAGACGACGATTCCGCCGCTGCTGATGTGACTATTGCTGGCCGATGTTTACGTGCAAGAACGTGGGATCGGACTATTGTCCACAAAGACAGCGGAGCAGCCCGACCATGGGGTCGACGATTTGTCCGAAATTTTGTGTGGTGAAAGAGGACCTCTAACACCTCACGTGGTTAAAATATTAGGACGCACTACCAGGAAAATTCCGGGAAAAATCGAGCCACAGTTTCTCAGGTGTCTTAAGAGTAGAAAATGTTAGTCCGTTGCCGAGCCGCCGACTGGCGTAGATGTTCAGGCCTCGGAGTCTTACGCCAGAGGTCTCGTGTTCGATTCCTCTTCCGGCACTTTTTTTTTCATCTGTTTCATTTTCTTTTGTTATTCCACCAATAATTCAGTAAGTTTCCCAAACGTACATTATCTTTAACAAATTAGTTACATTATTGAATAAAAATTATTTTCTTTTTGTCCAACAACAGAATTCATGGCGGTGGGTTTTCCATTTTTAATTGTAAATTATATGGGGGGAAACATTGGGTTTTTAATCGGAATAACAAAGTCGATTGGGAAAAATTTAGTTTTTATACATATAATAATTATAAACAAGAACCGCAGTGGTGATTATCGTAAAAACAAACAAAGCAATAATTTTTGCCACATCTTGTGCAACATATAAAGGCGGATTTTATTTCAATCACAAGGCGTTTGCAATAAATCTGTACAAAAACGTGCCCCATTGACATTTATGAATATGTTTTGAGTTTATGATAATTTTGAGACAAACCAGGCATATTGAATCATGTCTCGGAATATTGGTGACGGTAATTGACCGTGAATTATAGAATGAATTTTTATACAGTCTTCCCGGGAATTAATTTCACGATTTTTCTGTAACAATGCGCTGCAATTTTGCAAGCAACAGAAGAAAAATAAGTGCCGGAGGAGGAATCGAGCCCGAGACCTCTGGCGTAAGGGTCCGAGCGCTAACCATGTAGGCCAGACGGCGGGTCGGCAATGGACTAACATTTTATACTGATAAGGCACCTAAGAAACTTTGGATTGATTTATCCCGGGATTTTCCGAGTAGTGCGTGCTAATATTTTAACCACTTGAGGTGCTAGGGGTCCTCTTTCACCACACAAAATTTCGGACAAATCCCCGACCCCACGGTCGTGCCGTCTCCTTGTGAGATGCGACTTCCGCGACCAGCACCGCAGCTGGTCGTTCGAGGTCCCCCGGCTGCTCCTTTCGACGCCCGCCGTAACTGGACAGGGAGGGCTGTCTGCGTGGGCGGCGCGTTGTAAACCTGGCGCTGGTGGCGCCGGCCCCCTCCTGGCAGTAAACGTCACGCCGGCGGACAGGCTGGCCACCTTTACAGCCTCGCCAGTATAGGTACCGGCCGCTTCGAGAGCCCCTGCAGCCACGGGGTTACTGTACCACTCCTCCTGCCGCTGCAGGCATTTATGGCAGCCTGAAGTCCTTTCGAGTGGAAGACAATGTTATACCGAAAAATGAAATACTACAATATTCGTGAAATTTACAACACTCAGGAGGACGCACGTGACCCTCATGAACTTGTAAGCGTCTAGTGCTTTTTAAACTCGATTTTATTAGTGCAAGGTATACCTGTCTTGCCCTCAAAGAAGAAACAACGCCTTATAATGAATCCAATAATGGCCCACGTAAATTCTCATAAGGGCGATATAGCGAAAAACACAGAAGGTTACAGAAAATCGCCGCGCGGGATTAGCCGAGCGGTCTAGGGCGCTGCAGTCATGGACTGTGCGGCTGGTCCAAGCGGAGGTTCGAGTCCTCCCTCGGGCATGGTTGTGTGTGTTTGTCCTTAGGATAATTTAGGTTAAGTAGTTTGTAAGATCAGGGCCTGATGACCTTAGCAGTTAAGTCCCATAAGATTTCACACACAGTTAAACAGTTACAGAAAATCGCACAGCGTAATGAAAGCAAACATAGTATCGTTAATTGAACCTATGTGATACTGAAAAATCGTAACAAACTTGTTTGCAAAAAACACTCTGAAGGAGACTGGTTGTACAACAATGTTTAGATATATTTCTGCACATAACTTGTACAGCACCTCACAGAGCAGCAACTGCGAAAGGCTGTAAGTTTCCTGTACAGGATGGGGACCTATCTCTATCGTGCGATGCGCGAGACAAATTACACTATTGACCATTAAAATTGCTACACCAAGAAGAAATGCAGATGATAAACGGGTATTCATTGGACAAATATATTATACTAGAACTGACATGTGATTACATTTTCACGCAATTTGGGTGCATAGATCATGAGAAATCAGTACCCAGAACAACCACCTCTGGCCGTAATAACGGTCTTGATACGCCTGGGCATTGAGTCAAACAGAGCCTGGATGGCGTGTACAGCTACAGCTGCCCATTCACTTTCAACACGATACCACAGTTAGATTAGTGACTGGCGTATTGTGACGAGCCAGTTGCTCGGCCACCATTGACCAGACGTTTTCAGTTGGTGAGAGATCTGGAGAATATGCTGGCCACGGCAACAGTCGAACAATTTCTGTATCCAGAAAGATCCGTACAGGACCTGCAACATGCGGTCGTGCATTATCCTGCTGAAATGTAGGGATTCACAGGGATCGAATAAAGGGTAGAGCCAATGGCACCCCATACCGTCACGCCGGGTGATACGCCAGTATGGCGAAGACGAATACACGCTTCCAATGTGCGTTCACTGCGACGTCGCCATACACTGATGCGACAATCATGATGCTGTAAACAGAACCTGGATTCATCGGAAAAAATGACGTTTTGCCATTCGTGCACCCAGGTTCGTCGTTGAGTACACCATCGTAGGCGCTTCTGTCTGTGATGCTGCTGCGTCAAGGGTGACCGCAGCCATGGTCTCCGAGCTGATAGTCCATGCTGCTGCAAACGTGGTCTAACTGTTCGTGCAGATGGTTGGTGCCTTCCAAACGTCCCTATCTGTTGACTCAGGGATCGAGACGTGGCTGCACGATTCGTTACAGTCTTGCGGATAAAATGCCTGTCAACTGCTAGTGATACGAGGCCGTTGGCATCCAACACGGAGTTCCGTATTACCCTCCTGAACCCACCGATTCCTTATTCTGCTAGCAGTCATTGGATCTCGACCAACGCGAGCAGCAATGTCGCGATACGATAAACCGCAATCGCGATAGATTACAATCCGACCTTTATCAAAGTCGGAAACGTGATGGTACGCATTTCTCCTCCTTACACGAGGCATCACAACAACGTTTCACCAGGCAACGCCGATCAACTGCTGTTTGTGTATGAGAAATCGGTTGGAAACTTTCCTCATGTCAGCACGTTGTAGGTGTCGCAACCGGCGCCAACCTTGTGTGAATGCTCTGAAAAGCTAATCATTTGCATATTACAGCATCTTCTTCCTGTCGGTTAAATTTCTCGTCTGTAGCACGTCATCTTCGTGGTATAGCAATTTTAATGGCCAATAGTGTGTAAAAACGGATGTACGTACAGGATGACAATTACTGAACAGTATTTAAAAAAAAAGAAGTAAATTAGTTACAAACTATGGCGTACACACACTTCATTCAACATGTAAACGTCTTTACAGATATCCGATATGCGTGCCATCATTGGCGATGATGTGCCGCAGACGAATATCGAAATTCTGCTTGACCCGCTGAAGTGTCTGAACATAGATGCTATCGGTGACCCCCTGAATAGCTGTTTTCAGCTCAGCAATGGTTTTGGGGTTACTGCTGTACATCTTAGCTTTAATATAGCCGCACAAAAAGGAGTCGCATGTGTTCAGATCCGGAGAACATGGCGGCCAATCGTGGCCCATGCCAGTAGCCTCTGGGTACCCCACAACCAGAATGCGGTCCCCAAACCGCCCCTCCAGGACATCGAACACTCTTCTGCTTAGATGGGATCGAGCTCCGTCTTGAATGACTCACATATTGTCAAAACCAATGTCACTTTGGATGACGGAAGAAAAAATCATCTTCCAAAACCTTCATGTACCGTTCGGTAGTCACCGTGCCATTAAGGAATATCGCACCGATTATTCGGCGACTGGACAACGCACAGTTACCCGCTGAGGGTGAAGAGACTTCTCAATCGCAATAAACGGATTCTCAGTCCCTAATGTGCCAATTTTGCTTATTGATGAACCCAACCAAATTAAAAAGGGCTTCGTCGCTAAACCAAACCACATCCACATACTAATTTCCATCACTGCCCACGGCCAACAGTGCAGTTTAAAGTCCTAATGCAAACCATTCAGAAGTTATGACGATTTTACTTCATATAGTTCAATAATTATCACCCTGTATGTATCTATGTATGTATGTATGTGTGTAAGTATGTTCCACATCTCCTCCTGAATCCGTGGAAAGACTTAAACAAACGCTACACATGTTACTTACTATCTGGAAATAAGTATTTTGGGAGTAAGAACCAACTCACTTGTCTAGGAATGTGGGTGACGGACAGAGAAAGGTGTGTGAGGAGTAGATGGAAACACAGACACACGGAAGGAGGAGATGATAACAAATAGGTGGGAGGAGGAAATGGATAGAGGGAAGGGGAGGATGAGTTGAACAGAGAGAAAGGAGGAAGGAGGACATGCACAGAGACAGAGGGAAGGTGGGGATAGATAGAGATACAGGGAGGAGGAGGTGGACAGAGAGAGGGGAAGGATGAGAAAGACAGGGAGAGAGGAAGTGGCGATGAACAGAGAGAGGGGGAGCAGGAGTTGGACGGAGAGAGGGCGAGGAGATGTGCAGATAAAGGTGAGAAGAGGAGATGGGCAGAGGGAGGGGCAAGAAGGGGATGGACTAATAGAAGAGTGGAATAAATGCGTACCCACAGAACGCCAGGTACTCAGCTAGTTATCTGTACATTACAAAAATTTATGTGTGTGTGTGTATGTTCAATATACCCTGCTAAACTATTTGATCAATTCCATCCAGAATTGGTACACGTATTTCTTACTATCTGCAAAGAAGTGCTAGTAGGATGATGACATCTTCCTCCACAGCGGTGGGGGAGGGGAGAATTAAAAATTAGTTCCTCCTTATTGTGAAGCGCGCAGGGAATCGAGTGGGCTATTGGATTTCCTGCAGGACCAGTGTGTTACGCAGGTAGTATCGGAATGCATGGCAGGCAGTGTATGGACCAGCGGCCATGGCTCTGGGTCGCATTGTGGGCCTGCGGGCAGCAGGAGGACGTATCGGTGGATGCTGCACGTGTTGGGCACAAAGTGTCGGTGATGTGTCGCTGCTTTCAACACTGGTCTGTCTGTGGAACGTTCCCACTACTGTAGACCAGGTTCTCGACGTCTACGTATTACAGACGCACGTCGAGATGGACGGATTGTGCGAGCAATGGTATCCGACCGCACATCATCCAGGGACGAAATCTGGGCACCTGCTGTGTCGTCTGGGACCATTGGGAATGACTGCTGGCACCAGGTTAAGATCACTAAGTTACCACTGACAGAGATGGACTAATAGAAAACGGGGGGGGGGGGGGGAGGAAATAAATACCTGGGCAGTGCCAGAGAGGAAACCTGTGTGAGACTTGAAATGTGACCCAAAGGTTAGCAATAGTTTCAGTTGTGGGGTAGAAGACTGCATTTTGCAATGTGCGATCATGTAACACCGATAGAATAAGAGTTATCTCATACAGCAGATTTCAAGTTAATGGCCAAGGAAGTTTAAAGTAAAGAAAATACACAGTTTGCACAGTTAATTCAAAACCATGCAGATAGATTTATGTATAGCTTCTCGCCAATGCACAACTACGTGACACGTAAATCAGTACTGCAGACAGGAAATTAACAAAGTCCATATGCAACGCAAGACATGTGATAAATTACGAGTAAATAGAATGGGAGAGTGATTCAGTTAAGTGATCTAGAATCATAGGAGGTATTGCCCCCCCATATGGTTAATAAAGGCTGACTTTCTGACGTGCACACAAAACCGAACGATGTACAGATAACGCAGAAAGGAATCAAAATGTTACGTTACATTTTTTTCAGGTAAACCAATACTTACGGAGCTATCGCTAACATCCGTAGTTCACAGATGACGGTTACAAAGAACTAATTACCTGTCATTCAAACGTAAAATGACCACATTATAGAGATGTAGTAGAGATGCTTTGTCTCAACGAACCACGTCGGTCGTCTTGTTATCTTCAGTCCAAAGGCAGATTTGATGCAATAATCCACGTTAATCTATTGTGTACAAGCGTCTTCATCTCTGAATAACTACTGATACCTACATCGATTAGAGACTGATTATTGGCCGGTCGTGGTGACCGAGCGGTTCTAGGCGCTTCAATCCGGAACCGCGCGGCTGCTACGGTCACAGGTTCGAATCCTGCCTCGGGCATGGATGTGTGTGATGTCCTTAGGTTAGTTAGGTTTAAGTAGTTCTAAATTCTAGGGGACTGATGACCTCAGATGTTAAGTCCCATAGTGCTCAGAGCCATTTGAACCATTTGAACCTGATTATTGTGTTTATGCGCTGCTGCCCATCTACAGTGCTTACCCTCGACGCCTCCCTCCATTAGCAGATTGACGATTCCCTGATCTCTCAGAATGTGTTCTCTCAATTGAGCGAATCTTGTAGTCAAGTTGTACCATATATTTCTTTTTCTGCATTTCGATTCAGTACCTCTTCCTTAGTTATTCCATATACTCATTTAACCTTCAGCATACTTCTGTAGCACCGCATTTCAAAAGTTTCTTTTCTCCTCTTTCCTGAACCACTTACTGTCCTCTTTTCACTTCCGTACAAGGCTACATTCCGGACGAATACCTTCAGAAAAGACACCCTAGCACTCAAGTTTATACTGAGCTATTGTTCTTCCTCCAGCCAGCCCGTATTTTATATCCTCTCTATTTCAGCCATCGTCAGTTATTTTTCTATAAAAAGAGCAACTCTTATGCACTAGCTTTAGTCTCCCATTTCCTAATCTAATTCCCTCGGAATCGCCTGATTTAATTCGATCACATTCTTTTTTCGCCGATGTTCATCTTGTAGCATCTTTTCAAGACACTATCCATCCTGTTCAACTGCTCTACTGTGTCCTTTGTCGTCCCTGACAGAATTATAATCTCTTCGGAAAACCTCAAAGCTTTTATTTCTTCTCACTGCAAAACAAACAGAAGTTCATCATAGTATTCTTCTCCTTCGCTTCCAGGGATCAAGTTAACTGCCAGTTCCCTCTACAGAGATTATTGTTGTGCCCATCTCATTTCAAGCCTACCACGGTTTCTTCTTCCTCTTGTCCTATATCTCAGCAGTTGTATCGTCATTCTTTCCTCTGGACTTTTGCTCACACGCTCTTTCCAACTGTTACTATAGGGGGGGGTGGGGGGGGGGCAAATAAAAGTGGTCCAGAGAACATAGTTCCAGGTTACAAAGAAACACAGCAGAGGAAACAAAATACAGTACTAACCTGTCTTTAGTATCTCTTGGCACTTTTGGACCCTGGTCAGCAAGTTGCTGAAGGCGGATCGAAGCTGGACTGCTTCAATTGCTGCATTCTCATTCGAAATGTTCTCCTGCACTTCTTGAAGACTGTGGGGGTCGTTACGCCTTAGACTTGAGGGCTCCCCACACAAATTAATCGCACACTGACATATCAGGCGACATGGGTGGCCAGCTGAGTCCACGATCAGAGTGACGTCTGCTGACGACTCTGCCAGACATGAAGCTTGTGTAAATGTACCCCAGGGTTCGGCCAACTGTATGGGCAGTTGCTCCGTCCTGTTGGAAGTAACTGCAGGTCTTTTCCTTCTCCATTAATGCTACCATAAATGGTTTCAAAATGTTGGCAATTAACGCGCCGAAGTCAGCGGCTGATGAAAAAGATGGGACCAATAACGCGGCATGCAGACATCGCACACCAAACCCCCACCTTCTGGTCATGCAAGGGGGTTTCGTGGAAGTTATGCGGATACTCCGCTACCCAGGACCTGTGAGTCTGTGAACTGACATAAACTACTCTGATGAAGCCAGGCTTCGTCAGACGTGAAGAACAGATCTATGTCCAAGCAGTTCATTGTTACCTCAGTGAACAGCCACTCACAAAACGGGAGGCGGAGCAACTGCTGGTGTCAATGCATGAACAGCAGACACTCGGTAGGGATGCATGTGCAGGTCCAGGTGGGGTATTCGTCTGCATGATCGTCGTGATATGCTGGACTCTTGCGAAGGGCGTCAGGTTGATTTGGTAGGACTCTGAAGCATTTTCTGGTGACCTGCAGCCACATTTTGCGGTGTGCGGGCACGTTTCGGATTTTTTTTTTTTACTTGTTAAAAACAGATTCTGTCTGACGCCATTTTCGGACTAAGCGTTGCATGGCACTCTTTGTTGGCACTTTGACACCATTAACACCATTAACCCTTTCGGGACGCGAAGCCCGTATACGTGGCCCGACGCGGCAGTCGCTATGGGACGCGAGGACCGTATACGTGGCACGATTGTCGCTTCACACACCCAGCGCTGTATCTAGGGACTGGCTTGGAGTATCGACACGCGACGGGGCGCTTCGTGACAAGAGGGCAATTGTTCTGGCTAATTTCAGGTGGGGATCGTCAACGCTTTCTTGCTATATGTCATCATAGCAAAGAAAAGAGGAGAGACACCAAAGAGTCATTTGCAGTTTCGGAAGAGTCTCGTCAAGGAGCTTGTGGGCGACGTCATGGCTCAACCAAACCATCGAGGAAGAGGCCACGCTCTGAGCATGGTGACCTACACAGAATGAACGGCCTGTACCATGCTATCGCAAGAGTCGATACGGGAAAACAGGGTGACTGTGTCGTTTTCAGTGATCGCTCCAAGCCAGGAGGGCGAAAACGGTCTCCCTTTTTTTGCGAAACTTGTCCGTCCAACCTTTCTCTTCATGTGCCTGAGTGCTTCAACAGGTATCACAAGGTAGCAAAGTACCGAAAGGACTTGTAAAATATGGTTGCCTATCGAAAAATCAATATGCCAAAGTTGTAAAGTTTGTTTTAAGCAAATTTTATGAAATTCTGTAGTTTATTGACATAAATTTAAATTTTTCATCCCTCGAAAAGGACTTTTTATTTTTCTTCCCACGGACGTCCCATAAGAGATAAAATTGTATTTTATATGTCATTTTAAAGCTAAAACCTTGAAGAATAAAATTCAACTAATTTTATTGTGTCTAATTCAATCCATCATCTCTCAACTAAAAGAAAGTAACAAAAAATCAAATTGTTCATTTTTTCCTATTTTAACACTACCGCCAAGTCAAAAAGTGCGCGATATGGAATGATGAAAATAGTATGCCAGTAAAGATCGTGTTTTAAGCTTCATTTACAAAAAAGATTACACCGATAAGTCAAAAACAGTAGATTTTATAAGCGATGAAAGAAACCTAAGGGAAATGGAACCCGCAGAGCGCCACCGAATTGCCCCGCTTTGGGGAAACGTGCTCCGTCCCGAAAGGGTTAAACTTCTCAGCAGACAACTGACCACACCGTTTCCACGACTTTCTTGTCAAGTAACTTTCCACAACGAACACCCGCTGCACCACTGTGAGCGCCATCGTCCCCTTTGCAGTGGTCCACTCACACTGTCGCGGGCGCACACGAGGTGTGAGCGTCACGGGGTGTGGTTATACGCATACATTCACATCCAATCGTATCCACTCGTTGGGGCCACTTTTATTTGTCCCACCCGGTACGTTTCATATTGTGTTGCTTAATACCGCTCATTATTTACGCCCCTTTCGTTTAGTGAACACTTCGCCGAAAGCAGGGGCGGAGGCGGATGGCGAGTACGCCTGTGCTGGCGTGGAGGCAGCTTAGCCTTTGTCTAAGGGAGTAAACCCTTACAGAAAATTGCATCTGAGTGGGCTCTACAGGCGTAGAAACGTCAGCCGCCCTAGGGGAAAAAAACCCAGAAGACAAATCCTGTCGGCTCAGAGGCAGTGGTGTAGCAGCCAAATAACAAGACACTGCCATTAACGTACTGCGTGACACCTCCTCACTCAGAAACAAAGATGCCTTTGGATGGTGATGGTCCGGAGACAAAAGTGACAGTGGGGTGGCGATAAATATGCAACTCCTCTGTATACCTCTACTCTCAAGGGCAGGCACCTTCCCGGCACCAACCACTCCAGCAAGGAGTATTGCACCTCAGACGCTCCCAGACTCGAAGCGCCTTGCAAACCACACTTACAATTATTTCGTAAAGATGACAAGAGGTTACTGCTCTTACATGACGAGAACTTGTCGAGAGGGCTACTGCTGCCCGGACACTTGGGCTTCACATCGATTGCATTAAAAACTGTTGTAGAAACTTCCAACTCCAGTCTTTGTGGTGAAGACGGAAGATGCAGTGCGTAGTGTACAGAGTAGAGGGTGAAGCAGAAACAGCGTCCCACTAAAGGCATAATATTTAAGTATGACGAATTACAGCCACATGTTACTACGTGTATATTGTTCACAAAATACTTACTAGTATCTATTACATGTGTCATATTTTTGTAGATGATGACCAGGCGACCACTGCTTTTCGCTTCTTATTCTTGTGGCTTCGGTATGCGTATTGTCAAGTCCTGAATACTGACAGGCCGGTAAAGTGCATAACAATCTCAGGAATCAGAAAAGAAAACATGTCACCCTCGTAATCTGGCGAAGCGGATGGCTAGCTAGCATGACAAAAGCGCGAAAGAAAGTGCTTTGGAAACATTCTGTGTAAGATTTTCAAGGGCATTCTGTGTGTGTGAACAATTTCACGGTCCTGTCGACACCACAAAAGTTGCATGTGGATATTCATGCGGCTCATTAGCTGCGTTGCAAATTGTTACAATATAACGATGTGACGTTACTGTGACAGCATCGCTTATTTCGTCGTAAAAATTTGTGACCAAGAATACTGTGCTCAGCAGGTAGAAAAACAGAAATTTTTTGTGTACATCCAACTTCTTGGGCCAACAGCTTCTAAGTTTATGTGCAGTGATGATAATACCTTCAGCTGAATACATTAGTTTTTACTTATTTATGAGCGGTTTCGGTGGTACAATTCACCATCTTCAGGCCCTCTCGTGATCACGTTTTCAATGAGAAAACAGCGTTATGCTGTTAGTTTAGGGCCATCACCATCAGTGTCTTTCGCCTATTTTGTATACGGCTGCACCACATCAACTTGACTCTTAGTAGATGTGTTACATCCGCATACACCACTGACGAGAGACGCTGATGGTTATGGGCCTATACTAAAAGCATAATGGTCTTCTGTGGTCTTCTGCCACCGACTACTTGGTCACTGTACGTGGTAGAGGACCTGAAGATTGTTTCACCGACACTGGTCATCAATCAATTACATATAGGTGAAGGTGTTACCGTTATTACAGAGTATTTTTTCTCTATAAAGAGATAGTTCTGTCATCGTGATTATATGGCCTACTAGATGTCATATATCGAGAGTTTTGTTTGTGTTCAAAGTCGTACAAATCAAAATATACCTCTTTAGATGTTATGAAATTGGGTAGGTGTTTTACTATCACCAGAGTCTGCAGTTCGTCGTCTAATCGTTAGCATCGCTGCTTCTACGTCGCGGGGTCCCGGGTTCGATTTCCGGCCAGGTTGAAAATTTTCTTCGCTCGGGAACTGGGCGTTTGTTCTGTCCTGATCATTTTACCTCAAGTTGCCAAAGTGGCTTCAAATAGGAAGACTTAGACTAGGCGGCTGGGCAACCAAGATAGGGTCTCCAGGCAAATAACACAGTAAGATCACTTCTTTTACCATCACCAGAAGCTCATTACAGGATTTCGACTTCAACGTGCCTCCAGATATGCGAGCAGTAAATGTTGCTCGATTACCTCTTGTAGGGAAGATGCAATGCCCCGCACACATCTGCATAGGGCGTCAACTGCACGTAGCCTAGCATTTAGTTTGCTTCAAGGATATATTGTTACTCTGACGTGCCTGGTTCATCTCGTAAGTGCATTCTGCGACGAAACTTGTGCATTCTGTTCGGCGTCGAAGGTTCCCGAAAAACACCACCTTTAAAAGCGTTTTAATTGCAAAAGAGCGATGTTCTTTCGACCAGCACTCCATACCGATTGTCCCACACCCAGTGCTGTCGGTGGAGTTAACCAGCACAACTGCCGAGGTAGAAGGTTTTGTAGGAAGTTCTGACTAACGGCGTTGTAAACAGTTCTTTCAAGCAAGGTGTGCCAACGATAAGTGCTCGTTATTCTAAATCTTGGCGCTTAACTATAACGTTTGAAATGAAACCACTGTCTTTGCTGCACACTTTATTTACGTTGTTCATTGTCAGTAAAAACATAGACTTTGTGACAAAAGGCGTGGTAAACCTCCGTGTCGGCTTGAACACCGCAGTGCTTTGTTAACGCATGGTTCCACTGGAGGTCGTATGCCTTTGACTTCCTTTGAGATTTGAACTGCTTTAAAAATCCTAGGACTCGAACTTTTGGATTTCTAGTCTGGCAAACACTTAACAGAAATAGGTGGTGCCATTACTGCCCTTCTAGCCCATCCTTTCGCTCTCCAAGTAAGCGTGCGTCGGCTACACTTCTCCCTTATTATCAAACACAAATTGATGGACGTCTGAAATTCCAGTGTTTTACCACAGGCTGAAATCCAAATAGGAAAGAAATTTGTACTCCTCGAGAGTCTGGAATGAAAATTATCTTTATCAAGCAACTGAAAATACGACAAAGCAAGTGCAGCTAAACACCTGTACAGCGTCTAGTTGTAAATCAAAGCTTCTTTACAAGTTTCCTGAAGTATATAATAAACTAACTATTATGCGTCTTTTCTTTGAACAGGCTGCTCTTGGACAAGTAAACCAAATGAAAGTAACGAAATTCTTTGGCTGTATTTCTCAGCTCTGGGTCACACAAATAGTAGTATTCTGTTATGGTCCATTTCCAATTTTTAGTAAGTCTTCTTCAGATAATGTGTTTAAAAAGGAAGAAAAGGGGTACAGGGGAAGTTGTTCTACTACGGACACACGACCCCTCTGTGCACTTTCATGAGAATCTTATAACGGGATAACAATAAACTCTTTCGTTGTAAAAATATACGACATTGTTATTAAAAATCGCAAAATAAACAAAAATAATTCATTTCTAATATCGTTAATTGCATTTTAAAAAGTGCTTGAAACGATATGCTCCAACTGTCTGTTCTCAATGCTGGACACACTGCGTGAGTAGCAAAGCACAGCAAACACGAAGAAGGAAATAAAATTAAAAAGAACAGTAGTATCAGTATTGTGATGGTCCTTCAAAGATAGAACCGATTTCTCCCTTTTGAATTATTGTTCTCTTTGGAGGCTGGTAGACTTGGCACACTTCATGAAACTCTGAAAAAATTTATTGCCTGCAGTTTTCTTGTTCTTGATGAATTCAGGTAGCAACTTCAAATGCTCCGCTACAGTATATCGCAAACTAATTCTGAAAATTCTGTTTTGCTTAGGAGCAAAAAATACGTAGATCCCTAAATTTGAAGATGTTCTATTGGGTCATCTACCAGTTAGTAAGCGAAGTTTTTCTAAATCTGCCAGAAGTTACTATTGTTGTGCTTCCCGCTCTTTTAAGAGCGACAACAGAAGCTCCTATAGAGCTATTAGCGACAGAAAAGTGCCCTGCTGCTTCCCTGGTGTTGAATTTTTTCAGGTAATACACCACGACTGCTTCTTTCATTGTCCCCTCATTTTGATTTCTATGTGACAGCCATTCTGTCAGCAAAGTTTGAAAAATGAGAGACAGCTGTAGTCTGGTCTGTGAAACCGAATACATGTCAGAGGGTGGGCACAAAAGTAGTGTCCAAGACTGGACCAGCACGATCGGTTTAAGAAGAGTTACTGCTATTCAAATGTAGGTAAGTTTCGTTAGTAAAGGAAAGCCATTTTTTACTTAATTCATGCTCATTTTAACTGACATTACAACAGTTTTGCTAAACTTACCTGAACAGAGTCAAAAATTCATATGAACAACATGGGACCAACGGACGTTCACTTCTTCTTTTTCCTGTCCTACATCTCATATCTTCCTGTCGCCGGCATGTTAATTTCTGGTTTTTGCTATGTTTGCGGTAGAGGGTGCCCAGATGCCCTTGTTGTCGCCACCCCTCCCCCCACCTTTCCCACCCCAATCCCTCACCCATATGTCTGCGTCCAGTCTCATATCCCACGTCAAAGTGTGCGAGCGTTTTCTAAAAGTCTGGTAGTCGTTTAACTGATGCGGGATGTGTGACCAGCCCGGTATTCACGTCGGAAAGAAATGGCTCCTTACGCACGATGCTATATGGGCGGGTCCGCACATAATGCCGTGGCCGGCAGATGCGAAGACGTCAGGGCACACGTGTCGAGAGCGGTCGTCGTGGGGGTTATGAGCACTATAGGGGAAATGCCGAGTGGTGGAGGGGAAGTGCCATTCCAACTGAAGCCTACGCTCACATTTTTTGTAAACATTAATTCGGGGCCCTCCACGTCCACACCTGCGTAGTGCCCATTCAAAAAGATCTACTGTCACCTCTGCTTTGGTTTGTATCTAAAAAGAATACCGCCCAAATGCAGCCATTTGTTTTAGCCTGGCTTGTTGATCATTTCTAACTTTCGGAGAAGCGTCGTGAATGGTGAATTTCGATTAAAATCTACACATTTCTCTGGTTGGCAACGGCCTTGCCGCAGTGGATACACCGGTTCCCATGAGATCACCGACGTTAAGCGCTGTCGGGCGTCGTCGGCACTTGGATGGGTGACCATCCAGGGCGCCATGCCCTGTTGCCATTTTTCGGGGTGCACTCAGCCTCGTGATGCGAATTGAGGAGCTACTCGACCGAATAGTAGCGGCTTCGGTCAAGAATATCATCCTAACGACCGGGAGAGCGGTGTGCTGACCCCACGCCCCTCCTATCCGCATCCTCCAGTGAGGATGACACGGCGGTCGGATGGTCCCGGTAGGCCACTCGTGGCCTGAAGACGGAGTGTTTTTTTTTCACGTTTCTCTGGTTGCCTTGTTTTAATTGCTTCTTTTGCGAAAACACAGCGGAGTTTTCACAGTCTCACCACATTAACATATTGTGCAGACACAGTTGTGAGAGAATTTTGAAACAGTGATTTATTAAGTTTGTTAAGTGACGAATTGAGGACAAGTAAGGTCAGTAGCTTATGAAAAAGCACATCCTTAGTACAAAAAAAAAACGTGTAATGTTCTAATGTTCATTTATTTTGTTCCAAAACCCATAGCATTTCTCATTTCAACAGCCATCGATGGTCCTTAAAAAATACATTCTTTCATCGAAAAAGTCTGTAGTTAATGGAATACCATGGTAGATAATGAAGTTTTACATAATAAGGAAACGGCAAAATACTCTCCTCTTTGCATGATATCATTGCCAAAATCTGATTTCGATATCTACGTGGAGTGTTGTGAATATTTCACTCTGGCTTTATCACTGGCGCGGCGCGATCACAAATGAGAGTGCTACGTCACATCAGTTTTCTCGAGATTGGTCACAGATAGATACCTCTACCCAGGTCTAAAGAAAAATTCAATATGTTAGCTAAATTTCATACGCAACAACATATTACGTCATATGCACCAAACTCAAAATCATAGCGACCTCTACTTTTCATTGCAAACTTTTCCGAATTTCGCACAGTGTCTTCCTCCGCCGCGCGGGATTAGCCGACCGGTCTGAGGCGCTGCAGTCATGGACTGTGCGGCTGGTCCCGACGGAGGTTCGAGTCCTCCCTGGGGCATGGGTGTGTGTGTTTGTCTTTAGGATAATTTAGGTTAAGTAGTGTGTAAGCTTAGGGACTGGTAACCTTAGCAGTTAAGTCCCATAAGATTTCACACACATTTGAACATTTTTTTTGTCTTACTCCCACGTAAATATAACAACCATTTTCGAGATAATGGGCACATCATCATGAACCTGACATGTAAAGGTATAAGTAAAGCAAAAATTAATTTTTTTTTCGAATAGTTCGGGTAAAATCGTTTGAGAAAGATTGGAGGCCGGGCGTCTGGATTCTGTCATCGATGACCGGCCGAAAGGTGGAGAACACTTCTTTGTCTCCCCTTCTGAACAAATGAATGAATTCGCCCAGCACACTGGACGAAAAATGGTCACTGTGCATCGGACACCGTACTGCGCGGACTCTAACAAGGGACACTCACTAAACAACGGATTTCTCACTACTCACAAGGGCAAAAGGAAAGTGGGGTGAGAATGAACAGGCAAGCGTGTTTCACTACAGTTGCAGAGCAGGCAGCTTCCGCCTTCAGGCATGCAAGTAGGTAGGCCAGACCTGTCCGGCACTGGAGCCTGTCCGCCGCAGCGGCAGTCGTCGCTAGTAAAACACTAGGAAACAAAATTGTAGATCAAACTAACGGTACATTGTATAGAAAGTCGTCAACTGAAGGAGACAGGAGAAGCGCTCGCAGTGTGACCAAACTTAGGTCCTCATTGTTGGAATCAAAGGCTACAATTAACTACGTCTCCAGGCGGGCGCCAAGTATTGTTCAAATGGCTCTGAGCTCTATGGGACTTAACATCTGAGGTCATCACTCCCCTAGAACGTAGAACTAATTAAACCTAACTAACCTAAGGACATCACACACATCCATGCCCGAGGCAGGATTCGACCCTGCGACCGTAGCGGTCGCGCGGCTCCAGACTGAAGCGCCTAGAACCGCTCGGCCAGAACTGCCGGCGCCAAGTATGTTATGTCTAGTGCAGGTCTAGCTTGCCACACCAACAGACACTATTTTTCACTTTCCGAACTCTTTTTCTCCCAATATTTTTGATTTTTAATTCTATACCTCTGATTCAAGATATACCATCTGAATACTTCTACGTACTTAACTGCAGCCAACAGCTTCAACAATCGCAGTGCAGATGTGTTCGTATTCTGACCGCCTCGCGGCCTGTTCAGCTGACGAGTTGTTACGTACAGGTTTCAAGTGCTTCCAGTCGTGTCTAGATGTATGTTTGATGTTAGATTCCGAGTATTTTACTACCTATTTTTTCCTTTAAAATACACTCCTGGAAATGGAAACAAGAACACATTGACACCGGTGTGTCAGACCCACCATACTTGCTCCGGACACTGCGAGAGGGATGTACAAGCAATGATCACACGCACGGCACAGCGGACACACCAGGAACCGCGGTGTTGGCCGTCGAATGGCGCTAGCTGCGCAGCATTTGTGCACCGCCGCCGTCAGTGTCAGCCAGTTTGCCGTGGCATACGGAGCTCCATCGCAGTCTTTAACACTGGTAGCATGCCGCGACAGCGTGGACGTGAACCGTATGTGCAGTTGACGGACTTTGAGCGAGGGCGTATAGTGGGCATGCGGGAGGCCGGGTGGACGTACCGCCGAATTGCTCAACACGTGGGGCGTGAGGTCTCCACAGTACATCGATGTTGTCGCCAGTGGTCAGCGGAAGGTGCACGTGCCCGTCGACCTGGGACCGGACCGCAGCGACGCACGGATGCACGCCAAGACCGTAGGATCCTACGCAGTGCCGTAGGGGACCGCACCGACACTTCCCAGCAAATTAGGGACACTGTTGCTCCTGGGGTATCGGCGAGGACCATTCGCAACCGTCTCCATGAAGCTGGGCTACCGTCCCGCACACCGTTAGGCCGTCTTCCGCTCACGCCCCAACATCGTGCAGCCCGCCTCCAGTGGTGTCGCGACAGGCGTGAATGGAGGGACGAATGGAGACGTGTCGTCTTCAGCGATGAGAGTCGCTTCTGCCTTGGTGCCAATGATGGTCGTATGCGTGTTTGGCGCCGTGCAGGTGAGCGCCACAATCAGGACTGCATACGACCGAGGCACACAGGGCCAACACCCGGCATCATGGTGTGGGGAGCGATCTCCTACACTGGCCGTACACCACTGGTGATCGTCGAGGGGACACTGAATAGTGCACGGTACATCCAAACCGTCATCGAACCCATCGTTCTACCATTCCTAGACCGGCAAGGGAACTTGCTGTTCCAACAGGACAATGCACGTCCGCATGTATCCCGTGCCACCCAACGTGCTCTAGAAGGTGTAAGTCAACCACCCTGGCCAGCAAGATCTCCGGATCTGTCCCCCATTGAGCATGTTTGGGACTGGATGAAACGTCGTCTCACGCGGTCTGCACGTCCAGCACGAACGCTGGTCCAACTGAGGCGCCAGGTGGAAATGGCATGGCAAGCCGTTCCACAGGACTACATCCAGCATCTCTACGATCGTCTCCATGGGAGAATAGCAGCCTGCATTGCTGCGAAAGGTGGATATACACTGTACTAGTGCCGACATTGTGCATGCTCTGTTGCCTGTGTCTATGTGCCTGTGGTTCTGTCACTGTGATCATGTGATGTATCTGACCCCAGGAATGTGTCAATAAAGTTTCCCCTTCCTGGGACAATGAATTCACGGTGTTCTTATTTCAATTTCCAGGAGTGTAGAACATCTCTTGATGACTTACTGAGAAATCGAGATCGATCGTGGTACAGTTTGTATGACCTGAAGCTGTAAGATACGATAAGAGAGTTTCCCGTAGGCAGCTTGCCTAGTGTGGATAAATAAAAGCAAAATTTGCGATCGTGTTCAGCCGGTATATGCGTGACCGACTATGCAGTGCATGACAGAACAGTTTAGCAAATTTTGAATCCGCTCCTTGTAGCTGGAGGCCATCCTCCAGCAAAGTGGAGGCCGGTGCCTGCCCTGTCTCGATATAAGTGCTGGCTGGCCCAGTTCCTGGCGCTCCCCATCGGCCGACAATTGCGGGGGTCGCGGCAGCGGCGTGATGTCCCACTGACACCTCGCTCTCACAGCCGCGCGACCGACACTGGCTGGACGCGTTACGTCACGTGACACCAATCGCACCGTACCGTGAACGAAACGCTATAAACCTGTCAACATAGTACATTAATACTGCACTGTAATGTAGTGCTGACCGATTTCGTTTTATTGTCTTGGAGCTTGCTGCAGCCTAGTTCATGAACATTTACGACCCTTTACGCAGTTTAGTCAGTAATTATTCTGTCTCGTTTGTCTTCCTGTGTTTCACGTTGGAAGATTAAATATGGTGCGGTTTCATCCCCCTCTCGACCACGTAGTCAATACTAAGGAGCTTCCTCCTTAACATAAGTCTACTAAGTCAATCAGTGTATCAACAATTTAGTGAAAAGTTATGTTCTCGTATTAAAGGTCTGTGTTACGACGCCATCAAACTATTTAAGAAAATCACAACACTCGTGGGATTCAAGTGGCTCAAAAATGGCTCTGAGCACTATGGGACTTAACATCTGAGGCCATTAGTCCCCTAGAACTTAGAATTACTTTAACCTAACTAACCTAAGGACATCACACATATCCATGCCCGAGGCAGGATTCGAACCTGCGACCGTAGCAGGCGCGCGGTTCCGGACTGAAGCGTCTAGAACCGCTCGGTCACCGCGGCCGGCTCGCTGGATCCTCAAGCTGTGCAACAGCCATTGGAAACTGTAAGAAGAGAAAAGATACTGTTTGCTACAGCAACCAAACTATTCAGTGTTTCAAGAAACACTATTCAGTGTCTCAGTGTCTTAAGAAAAATACGTGATGCTGCAGAATGCAAGAAATTTCGTGGCAACTCCGAGATGTGTATTCTGGCAATAGCAGGAGGGCGAGCTCTTTAACCATTGTTTTGGCATGGAACAAAGAAAATATGGCACATCAGTAACTGATTTACTGATTTCAGCTAGTTCAGTGGAAGAATCTATCAGACCCCTTCAACAAAAAAGATGGCAGGCCAGGACTGAGTGACGCAGTTTAGGAAGAGAAATCCAAACATAGCCCCTTATAATACCAGAGTCTAGTTCATCTGAATTTTACTTTACCTTTTCTCTGTCTCTGGGAACTTTGCTCTCCCTACTAAGCAAAGCGATCATTTTGCAAACTTTCACTTAAACTCACTTTTCTTCTGCAAAAGAAGGATTTGTATAGTAATATAATTGTTTATAATTACAAAATACGAGGTGCGATGATAAAGTAATGAGACTGATTTTCTTTGCAAGATGTGGCAAACCTGCAGACTTGCGTAGGCACAATATCTTTGACCTTGGCCTATAAGCTGCTTCTAGTCCAAGCAGCACATCGATGCAACTGCTCAGTCGTGAGTTGTGCTGTAATAAGTTAACACATGTTGGTATCTCTCGTCGCCGAAATGGAACCGCATAATATTGCCCAACGGTATGCCATTTCTTTTTGAGTTAAATTGGGTGAAAACGCGACGACAACTTACCGTAGGCTTCAGAAGGCTTTTGGAGAGGAGGTTATGTCAAGAGCGCAAGTTTTTAGTTGGCATAAAATGTTTAGTGAAAGCAGAACGAATGTTGAAGATGAAGACCACAGTGGACGACCATCAACCTCACGGACGGATGTCAACTTGGCCTGGGTGCGTGAACTCACACGATCTGATCGAAGATTATCCGTGAAAATGATTGCTGAAGAACTGAACATCAATCGAGAAACGGTTCGTCTAATAATAACTGAAGATCTTGGTATGAGAAAGATTTGTGCAAAGATGGTCCCCAAAAATCTCACACCACAACAGCGAGAAACACGGAAAAATGTGGCAAGTCGATCTGTTAGAGCAAACGTAAATCATTCCAGAATTGTTGAGTAGTGTTATCACTGGTGATGAAAGTTGGTTTTCACTACTATCCAGAGACAAAACGCCAAAGATCACAATGGTGCTCAAAGGGATCACCCAGACCAAAAAAAGCTCTCATGTCAAAGTTAAAAGTGAAATGCATGCTTGTGTGCTTCTTTCATTCCAAAGGAATTGTTCATAAAGAGTGAGTGCCTCCTGGACAAACAGTTAACCAACATTACTACAAAGAAATTTTAGAAAGACTTCGTAAGAGGGTTCCTCATGTCCGTGCCAACATTGCTGATAATTGGATTCTGCATCACGATAATGCGCCATCCCATACTGCTCTGTCAGAACAGCAACTTTTAACCTCAAAACAATTTTCAGTACTACCACAGCCACCTTATTCACCAGATATCGCTCCGTGCAACTTTTTTCTATTTCCAAGAGTCGAAATGGCGGTCAAGGGACACCATTTTCAAACAACACAAGGTTTTCAAAAAAGCTGTGACTTGGGTCTTGGAGGATATTACAGAAGATGAGTTCCAGAAATGTTACCATCAATGGCAGAAGCGCTGGAAAAAGTGTGTGCGATCAGAAGGAAACTACTCTGAAGGAGACAACACTAAACTTGACTAAAACGGTAAGCAACATTTTCTTCACATCAGACTCATTATTTTAATGTCGCACCTCTTATATGCAGCTTACACAGATATTTATCATAGACTCACTTATGACATGGAGTTGGAGAAAAACGGCATTTTTCTTAGGATGATTACTTTACCCAGCTTCTCCTCTACGCCTAAATTGTAAACGTATAGCAAGGCTTAATTTTGATAATTTCCTACAAAAGTGAGAGTTTAGATGTGTATCGATAAGTAGCGTGTTTCGCTATAACAATCGGGGGACGGCAGTTGGAGATGGTTGGTTGCTGGCTGCTTTCCGTGTATGGATGGCGAATTTGTGTGTATGGGTAGCGATTGTGTAACTACGGATGTATAAACTGTTTTTCGGCGTATAGCGGAGTGTGAAAATAATGGACAAAGTGTATTTAAATGTTATGCTTCATGGATTAATTTTTCGCACTAGATTATAAGGGCTGCAACATTGGAATAGTACAGACGCACACCTATTAATGGGTCCGTTTAATAGGCGCTACACGGACTGCCACATGTCAATACGCGTTTCATCATCGTACGATATATTGTGGATAAATATGGAAGCAGTGACTGTAGAAAGGCGGATTTACCGAGTTAGTTTACTTCAACAATGCGCAAAATGATTCAAATGGCTCTGAGCACATGGGATTTAACTTCTGAGGTCATCAGTCCCCTAGAACTTAGAACTACTTAAACCTAACTAACCTAAGGAAATCACACACATCCATGCCCGAGGCAGGATTCGAACCTGCGACCGTAACGATCTAGCGGTTCCAGACTGTGGCGCCTAGAACCGCTGGGCCAATTCGGCCGGCCAATAATGAGCACTTACTTTGAACTGTGTAGCAGTGTGCAAGTGCACCCTATCGTGAACTATTACCGGATGGTTGAAAATGAAGAGAAAGAATAGATTTCAGTTATTTATTAGACACAAGTTATAAAAGATAAAAAAAACATTGCGCAAGTCACTGGACCGAGGAAGGTACAAAGGTTTGAAATAGCAGCGCTTATGTTCGCTTGTAGCAACATGGCGACTACATCACAGCAGAAATCATTTTGTGTATTGAAATTTCGCGAAGTCAGTCAGTCCACTGTTCAAGTTCAGCGTGCATTCTGCCGCTGGTTGAGCAAGAAGCTGCCTCTGCACAAGCAGATTTGTGACTGGAGCTGGTTGCGTATGCTGAGGGAAGAGCATTGCTCGGCCACGCACGTCTGATGAAAATGTCAAGTGTATCCGAAATGCGTTCACATGGAGCCCTCGGAAGTTTACGAGACCGATAAGCCAGTAATTTCATGCAACGGTGTGGCGTGTTCTGAAATGACACCTGCATATGGAGCCTTACACATTGCAGTTAGTACAGCAGTTCCGGCGACCATAACAGAGGGTACTAATTGTGCACTTCATTTCTCCAGGATATGGCAGAGGTCACTTTTCCGAAAGATTCATCTCTGCCGACGAATCGAAGTTTCGTCGTCGGGTTAATATAACCACCATAATACAAGAATCTGGGCGTCACGAAATCCTACCGTCGTCGTCGTACATGAAAGACACTCACCGAATCTGAATATGTTTCGTGTCATTTTTGTTCACCATTTTATGGACCATTCATAGGTGGACATACTGCAAAACTGGTTGTTTCCTCAACTTCAAGAAGATTCCGATGGCTTCATTTTTATACATGACGGCGCCCTGCCCCGCTTTCACCTTGAGGTGCCGGGGTATCTTATTAACATCATCCCATAACGTTTGACTGCAAGAGGTGGACAATAAGATCTTGTTCATTGCTTTTGGTCTCCCAGGTCACGACATCTCACACCTTGCTATGTTTTTCTGTGGGGGTACATAAAAGACAGAGTCTTTGTCCCATCTGTGGCAGCTACTCTCCAAGAGCTGAGAAACCGAATTGTTGAAGTTGTCGATTCAATAAACAGGGAACTGATGATTCGCGTGTTTCTCGACCAACGCATGGTACTCAGGTTGAGTGTATGATATACTGTCTTTGAACGTTCCTCTATCCAGTGACAAGCGCAAAGACTTTCTATCTTTCATTCTTTGTCTGTAATTATCAGTTGAAATCTGATTCTTCTTTTTGAATCACCCGATATATCGTGGAGAAACATGAAAGCAATAACTGCAGAAAGAAAGGTTTACCGTGTGACAAGACTTCACTGTCGAGCACGTGCTCTGAAATGTGTATGTTGTTGTTGTGGTCTTCAGTCCTGAGACTGGTTTGATGCAGCTCTCCATGCTACTCTATCCTCTGCAAGCTTCTTCATCTCCCAGTACTTACTGCAACCTATATCCTTCTGAATCTGCTTAGTGTATTCATCTCTTGGTCTCCCTCTATGATTTTTACCCTCCACCCTGCCCTCCAATGATAAATTTGTGATCCCTTGATGCCTCAGAACATGTCCTACCAACCGGTCCCTTCTTCTTGTCAAGTTGTACCACGAACTCCTCTTCTCCCCAATTCTATTCAATACCTCCTCATTAGCTATGTGATCTACCCATATAATCTTCAGCATTCTTCTGTAGCACCACATTTCGAAAGCTTCTATTCTCTTCTTGTCCAAACTATTTATCGTCCATGTTTCACTTCCATACATGGCTACACTCCACACAAATACTTTCAGAAACGACTTCCTGACATTTAAATCTATACTCGATGTTAACAAATTTCTCTTCTTCAGAAACGCTTTCCTTGCCATTGCCACTCTACATTTTATATCCTCTCTACTTCGGCCATCATCAGTTATTTTGCTCCCCAAATAGCAAAACTCCTTTACTACTTTAAGTGTCTCATTTTCTAATCTAATTCCCTCAGCATCACTCGACTTAATTCGACTACATTCCATTATCCTCGTTTTGCTTTTGTTGATGTTCATCTTATATCCTCCTTTCAAGACACTGTCCACTCCGCACAACTGCTCTTCCAAGTCCTTTGCTGTCTCTGACAGAATTACAATGTCATCGGCGAACCTCAAAGTTTTTATTTCTTCTCCATGGATTTTAATACCAACTCCGAATTTTTCTACTGTTTCCATTTACTACTTGCTCAATATACAGTTTGAATAACATCGGGGAGAGGCTACAACCCTGCCTCACTCCCTTCCCAACCACTGCTTCCCTTTCATGCCCCTCGACTCTAATAACTGCCATCTGGTTTCTGTACAAATTGTAAATAGCCTTTCGCTTCCTGTATTTTACCCCTGCCACCTTTAGAATTTGAAAGAGAGTATTCCAGTCAACACTGTCAAAAGCTTTCTCTAAGTCTACAAATGCTAGAAACGTAGGTTTGCCTTTCCTTAATCTTTCTTCTAAGATAAGTCATAAGGTCAGTATTGCCTCACGTGTTCCAACATTACTACGGAATCCAAACTGATCTTCCCCGAGGTCGGCTTCTAGCAGTTTTTCCATTCGTCTGTAAAGAATTCGTGTTAGTATTTTGCAGCTGTGACTTATTAAACTGCCGGCCGGTGTGGCCGAGCGGTTCTAGGCGCTACAGTTTGGAACCGCGCGACCGCTGAGATCGGAGGTTCGAATCCTGCCACGGCCATGGATGTGTGTGATGTCCTTAGGTTAGTTAAGTTTAAGTAGTTCTAAGTTCTAGGGGACTGATGACCTCAGAAGTTAAGTCCCATAGTGCTCAGAGCCATTTGAACCATTTGAACTTATTAAACTGATAGTTCGGTAATTTTCACATCTGCCAACACCTGCTTTCTTTGGGATTGAAATTATTATATTCTTCTTGAAGTCTGAGGGTATTTCGCCTGTCTCATACATCTTGCTCACCAGATGGTAGAGTTTTGTCAGGACTGGCTCTCCCAAGGCTGTCAGTAGTTCTAATGGAATGTTGTCTACTCCCAGGGCCTTGTTTCGACTCAGGTCTTTCAGTGCTCTGTCAAACTCTTCACGCAGTATCGTATCTCCCATTTAATCTTCATCTACAACCTCTTCCATTTCCATAATATTGTTCAAGTACATCGCCCTTGTGTAGACCCTCTATGTACTCTTTCCACCTTTCTGGTTTCCCTTCTTTGCTTAGAACTGTGTTTCCATTTGAGTGAAATGTGTAACACACACGAAAAACTACAATGTTCGAATAGTTATTAAAGTGCTGATTGCAAGCAGTGGCATCAGTTAACATTACGTCATTCCGTACGGATTACATTAGTTCTACATCGTCGGCTACCGACGCTTCAACACACAAGGAGACGGTACGCATCATTTACTACACATTTACTACATCTTTATATTTGCTGTCACGTTCAGGACGAAAGCTACCGCGGTTTATTTATCAAGGATCACAATACCATTAAAGCAGAAATTAATGCAAATTATGTCTGGATTTCCATCATGTTCGATTAACTGTAGGACAGCAACTTGTGTTAACTACCGTGATATGGAAACGGCCGAAGCGGCAACATTCACTTCTTCCTTAATTGATGACAAGTTTCGAATTACCTGCACCCATTTTCAAATCATCCAGACAGACAAAACTATATTTTACGAAATAGCACACAACCATGACCTGTTCACTTTCTGTAGCGGATTCAAACTGTCCACTGGCTGAGTCCAGTTCTTCGTACTCTGAACTGTGTACACCGCTGCCTGAAGCCAACTGCTAGTTACATGTCCAGGCGCCCCTGCTGGCGGCCAGGGAAGTAGCGGAGCCCAGGTGACGTCACATGGTCTCACACCGCACTCAAGCATTTGTCTATTGCTGCTGCCCACGAGAATAGCACTGGCATCGAGGTGCTCGCGCAAAATTTTACCAGTGTGCTACAATACTACAGTAACAAAGAGATTGTGTTTCACTATGTCGCCATGATAGGCACGACTTAATATTATTGCGTCATTAGCGTTACCTAATGCACTAACATCAAGTTTTTTATATAGTTTATGATATACGCTATGTTTTTATAGTAATGCATTAATATGTCCTAGATCTTTCACTTTTTCTGGACGCTGTTCCCGAATAGCAAATATGGAAAGCCAAAAATTGCATTGCGTACATCACACCTGCAGATCCAACACTTGTCGTACACTTTTATACTAAATTTCTTCGTATACTCACGTACGAGGTTAGTAAACCTAACTAAATGGAATATATAAATTTTAATAAATTTTAAGTATATAAACTGATTTAAATTCTATAATTAATCATTTAACATTGTGAGGAATAAAACAAAATGAAAAAAGGTGATGGTAATAGTGGGAATAGAACCCAAGCCAAGGAAATGTCAGTACGCTTGACCACTTGCGCACATCAGTGATGGGCGGGCTGCTGCTCTAAAGTCCCTTGTACTCTACCCGTAAATGTTTAGAGAGCGTTTAATATTCTGCTACTGCCAACTCATGCCAAATATTCTAGTAACTTGCAAGGGGCGTCTACCTATTTCTACTCATTCAGCCTAAGCCAGACCAGCGAGTCCCGTTCCATGTCCTCCTGTTGTTAGATTTAAATTTGAAAGAAATCTACCTGACTCTTTCACTTCCTCCTCCAAATATCTACTGGTAATGTGCCTCTTAATCAGATCATCTACAGAAAATCCTCTTATACTCGCTTTTCTTTTACCACAACCTATAGTCTTTTGACTTGCAAGGATAGTAATCGTAGGTAACTAAATTGATTACATTAATTTTAGGTGTAAAAATTGATCTACTTCAATATATTTAAATTCTACAATTAACAGCTTAACATTGCAAGAAATAAATAAAATTTTTAAAAAATGATGGCAGGATTGGCAATCGAACTCACACCGACGAATAGCTAGTTCGTACACTTTTTTTACCTAATTTTGTTTGTGATTGGTCGTCATATTGTTCGGTGCGGATGTCCCATGACGCTTGTTCAAGTTCATCATTGATCCACTTACTTAGGTTTTATATTACAGAGGGCCGCTAACCCTCTGACCAAACATGCTGAGCTACCGTGCCGGCTACCACTGGGTCACAGCACCGATGTATCAACTACTCCTCAAAAAACCTTTATGCTTGCATAATACTTTACACGCACTTTCAGAGAAAAATACTGACTTGGTGGTATGAGCAATGTAGCACTCGTGGTCCCGGAAGGGATGACGTCATGTCAGAGCATGTGCACTCGAAAAGCGTTAACTGCGTTTCTTCTCCGAATCGGTCTTAGGTATCGCAGAGGGAGCGCTGAAAAACATGTCTTCCTCCGTTTTATTTGATTAACAGCACGCATTCAAAAGAGAAATGGTGTATTTTTAATGCGATTTCTGTGATCACATTCGAAGAGAAATAGCATAAATTAAGTGCGACATTTACAGGGTGCTATAGCACATTAGCACTTGATCAGAGCTTCTTTGTTGTACCACAGACTGCCTTAGATTGTCCATTTTGTTAGTCTCATGTTATTCAATCCAGGTCAACGGATGAACTTACTTTCTTTGAGAACACTCTACCTGATTTGCTTTTATCTGTGTGACGAAACATGCATTTCATGCACGATGGAAATCCTCCTCAGTTCGGCTTTTGAGATTCCTTAGCTGATGGATAGGAAAAAGTAGACCAGTTCCGTGGTCTATGCATTCTACGGACTCGTCCCATTATACTCGTACTTACACCCCTGAGAGCAGTTGAAAGCTATAGTGTATCAGACTCCGGTGCAAGTCTACAAACAATTTTCGTGCCCGTATTATGGAAAACTGCGCAACCGAATGCAATATTCCAAGGATATTCAACACGAGAGGGATTCAATACAAAGCCAGATTGATTCATACGTAAGTGTCAAGGGTGGGTATTTTGGAATTTCGTTAAGAACGAGTTTCATATGGTATGTAGCTACATTCTATTCCTGCTTACTTTACATGATAAAAATAATATGAAGAGTTGTAACAAAGGATTTTGATACTCAAAATAATCATTTCCAGGCCCACGTCAGTATAAGATATTTTATGCTTTCGTGTATGATGAAAGTTTCGTAAAAGTATGGCCGCACATTTTCATTGCACCTTCCGTAAAAAAGTAAATAAGTTGAAGTCACCCTACACAGTTTAACGCAAAAATTTTGCACAACTCGTTGCGTCGCATTATAAATCATCTTCTACGTTGTCTAGTTTAGGGTTGGTCTGAAACGATTTAATTGCGATTTTTTGCCAAGCAATTTCAGCATCATATGCTGTATTAAGTGTCATAACTCGTTGTGCGCTAAACTTAACAGAACATCGTTTAAAAGTGCTACGCACTTGACAAGACATACCACAGTAAATACAGCTAGTGGCAAGTTTAGGGTTAAACAGTGCCCCGTGTCGTTCAAGGAAGTATCAGTTTGGTATGAGTGGAATTCCTCAAGACAGGTGCTGCGTATTCTACTTTATTGAGGCATAGGGCAACGGCTACCAGTAATATTGCACACGATGTTACTCCAGTCACGCACCTTTACTTTTGCTACCCCACAATGAGCTGTGCATGTGAATATAGAGTTATGTTTTACTCCCAGCTACGTTAGTGTGCCACAATGGAATGGTATCTGTGCTATCTGGGGCACATTTAGCTTTCTATTTCCTTCTCTGATCCCAAGACGGTATTCAGGGATCTTAAAACTCTATAACACTAACTAGTTACAGTTAATGAGACAAAGAAACTCTTGGCATACTGCACACGTAGCTGCAAAACGCGAAGTTTGTAACCAGACAGTTCAACGTGATGCTCAGTTTGGTGTTATGACGGACGTGAATTTCATTCACGATGGCACATTGTATTAGGCACTAGGATGAAAGGACAAGATCGACTGACTGACTGAATTGAATTACCAATTATGAAATTTGTGGTGTCACCGCCAGACACCACACTTGCTAGGTGGTAGCCTTTAAATCGGCCGCGGTCCGCTAGTATACGTCGGACCCGCGTGTCGCCACTGTCAGTGATTGCAGACCGAGCGCCGCCACACGGCAGGTCTATAGAGACGTCCTAGCACTCGCCCCAGTTGTACAGCCGACTTTGCTAGCGAAGCTACACTGACAAATACGCTCTCATTTGCTGAGACGATAGTTAGCATAGCCTTCAGCTACGTCATTTGCTACGACCTAGCAAGGCGCCATTACCAGTGTATATTGAGATTGCACTTATGTATCATCAAGAGCGATGTATAATAATTATGGATTAAAGTTAAGTATTCCAGCAACTACGTTCTTTTCTTACTAGACTCAACTACTTTACTGTTCCAGACCTCACGCCAGTCTGCGTGAGCTTAACGCGTGCTTTTCGACACCCTCGCATAGTGACTTGGCTGTCTTGCCAAGTCACAACAAAATTTTGTACGTTTGTGTAAATAAAAAAACACCAAATCTTACCAAATCGCTCTCTGGAGCAACGCAATAAAATAGCTTTCAGTCGCAAGCTCAAATAAACAAACGGCTTAAAACAGTTAATTACAATACGAAAAATGTCTTGTAACAGAAACATGAGGAGCGCATCAGCAGCTGTAAACACAAGCTGCCAAAAAAGTTTGCAACTGAAGCAGAGCTACGAAATAATTGCAAAACTGGTACAATTTTAGAAATTCAGAACTATAGCTTCTTTTTTTTAGAAAAATCATCGATGGCTCCAGCTTTGAATCCCAGACAAACTTGCTTAAGGTTAGCTGGTATTAACATCTGCCTGTTTCCATTACACAAGCTGACTCATAAACAATCAATCCTCGTCATCCTACACAGTTTACATCACTTTACATCACAATTAACCATTAAAATATTTACTTGAAACAATTCAGTACTAGCCACAAGAGACAACAGGTCTTAACAGATTTTTTTTTTAAAAAAAGAGAAAACTGGTTCTTAAAGGTTGCTCCCATTAATATGCAAAACAACCTGCTGCGTTTAACCCGGCTAGTAAATCAAAAAATAAGTTACACCAATTTCTATGGGACTAAAATAGCACTATCACTGTAGCCGAGGGCAGAGTACTTACAGTACTGATAGAAGAATTGCGTCTCTAGACACTTGCTAAACAGATTTAGTAGCGGCTCTCTCAATAAGGCGCCGTGTCCAATACAAACACAAACAAACACATTTCACCAGCGAGCCACACGTTCCAAACCGCCAAGTCTGTACTGCGACGCACAGGACACCGGGCAGCACCCACTGCCGACACTTCTTACCGCTCGCACTCCGGAGTCCAGACCTCGACTCTCAGCCAGCCGCAACGACACGGAACGGAGCCGCGATTTGTCTCTCCTGCCGCCAGAGGGTGCGTACTCCATGCCTGCCCAACGACTCATAAGGGAAACGCACGAATTTCCCCTCACCGATCTGATTCCTATTGTCGGGGTGTTTGGGAGACGACTAGAACTTTAACAACTTCAACCGTTTTGTGAAGCGTATACTCTGAAGACTTGGCAAAACTCTCGTTGGCAAGTCTTCGAAGTACACGCTTCAAAAAAAATTCGCGGAATCCAGGTATTGATGGCCCCTGTTACGCATGCACCGATGGACGTATCTGTTTCTCTATACATGGAATGCACAGGGGCCTGAAAATGGCATTAATGAGACGCCGAAACTGCTCGTGTTACTAAAATAACAACTTTTGAAAACATACACTGTTTGGTGATTTTTCTTTGGTAAACACTGTACTCTGGTGACGTTTCTATCTGTCACAGAGAACTGCAACGCTAATCATTTTCATACCCACCGATGGTGTGTACGTGTAGGAAGTACACTGACATAAGACCATGTCTTCTGGGGACTTCACTTTTATTGTCAGCTAATTATACCAATGTTGTAGGTATATGTTCAGCTCAGTGTAGCTTAATGTGGCAATAATTTTTTTCGTTTTATTAATCATTTGTCCCACACACAACGTTTTTATCTGTCGATCTTTTTTCGCGTCACCACCGCAAAGCCGAACAAAACGAACAAATCGGCTTCAACCGTGTTCCATGCACTCTAAGCATGTACTGGCGCTCCTACAAGAATGCTTTGACTATGTGGAGACGAAGAGTATTTGTGCATGGTTGCACAAGACAATTATTCGTGCATTTCGACTTTGGAGCTACGTGTGTGGTAACAATTCACAGGAAACTGCTGCAGATGAGATGAACTCATCGTGTAAAGAACGAAAACGTTCTACAACGATTCACTGAAAAAAATGACTGATATAGAAAATAACGTATCACCGACATACGTAGAATGGCTCGGCTGAAAATTGTAGTGAAGTGATGGTGGAAGGAAAGATTCGCAAGACAGATCTTAGATGGCAGGGGGAGGATTTATGAGAAAATGAAGATAATATCTGGCAGTGGTACAGGCCAGAAGAACCGCATGAAATCAACATTTTTGCGACAAAAAAACGAAGTACGTCACTTTATTTCTACAGAGATGGTAAGGCTCTTCTCGTCGTCGTTACCGGGCTAGAGCAACTGGTAGCTAACAATGGTCAGTTCCGGCTTCCAGCCTCGTTCGAGTAATTAAATATAGACCACATGCTGCCGAGGGCAAACGCTGCATTGAGGTGCGGATAGTCTTTTAAGTGGCAGATAAGGAACGAATCTCCACCTTGTTTCTCTTTGTGCTGGAGAGCTTCTGCGTTACCAACGGTGTTGCTACATTACCTGCTCTTTTCTACTTTACATTTCCAATCTTATCAGATGTTTCACATACGAAATTCGTGGTTTTGCCTTAGACCACAATGTGAAACGACTATAACTAACTACAGCGGCCAACCCTCGACGAACCACGAACCTTCCCGCGTTGAGGTGGCTTTCTTACTTCAACGTGCAACTTCATTCGAGAGGCCACATTAAAATTTGACTCCGTAAGATGGGCAGCTACCCTTCAGTAGTTAAAGGGGTAACGGTTTGGATGACGGACTGATCGTAACATTAGCCAACATGACCTGGCAATGTTGGTACTGCGAATGGCAGAAAGCAAGTGGAAACGACAGTTCTTAATTTTCCGAGGACATACAGCTCTATTGTTGGGCTTGATGACGATTGTATCCTCTCATGTTCTTGTTTAAAATATCCCGGAGGTGAAGAAATCCCACGTTCGGTTATCCGGATGGGACTACTCAGGAAGACGGTGTCATCAATAAGAACAAAACTGTTCTTTCTACGGAGCGTCGAATAATAGATCCTTTAATCGTTTAGGTTTGTCTGAAATTTCAGAAAGTATTTTCTGAAGGCATTTGTCTGAAAAAAAAATGGTTCAAATGGCTCTGAGCACTATGGGACTTAACATCTATGATCATCAGTCCCCTAGAACTTAGAACTACTTAAACCTAACTAACCTAAGGACATCACACACATCCATGCCCGAAGCAGGATTCGAACCTGCGACCGTAGCAGTCGCGCGACTTCGGACTGAGCGCCTAGAACCGCTAGACCACCGCGGCCGGCATTTGTCTGGAGTATAGGCTTGTAAGGAAGTGAAACGTGAACGATAAACAGTGCAGAAAAACGATGGATAGATCGGATAACTATTGGTGAAGTTAAGACTCAATCTGGGGAGAAAAGAAAGTTATATCATAACTTAAATAAATGAAGGGAGCAGTTGTAGGACACATTCTGAGGCATCAAGGAATCGTCAATGTGGCTCAAATGGCTCTGAGCAGTATGGGACGTAACATCTGAGGTCATCAGTCCCCTAGAACTTAGAACTACTTAAATCTAACTAACCTAAGGACATCACACACATCCATGCCCGAGGCAGGATTCGAACCTGCGACCGTAGCGGTCGCACGGTTCCAGACTGTAGCGCCTAGAACCACTCGGCCACTCCGGCCGGCGTCAGTGTGGTAACGGAAAGAAGTGTTGTGGATAAAAGATATAGAGGGAAACCACGGCTTGACTACAGAAATCAGGTTCAAAAGAATATACTGTAGGTTGCAGGAGTTATCCGGAGATGAAGAGGCTTCTACAGGATAGACTAGCATGGAGAGCCGCACAAAATCAATCTTCGGACTGAAGGCCACAACAATAACAACAACAACAACAACATCCAAATTTCATTGTAGATTAGAAAATGTAACAAGACCTTGTTTACACAGATATGCTACGGACTTGTTTCTTAAGGCTACCTTTTATGTTGGTGCCACACCAACTTTGTTAAAGACGACAGAAAGACCGAATGAATACAGAAATAAGTGGAGTATGGCTCTCTACAAAACAGAACATAGTTCTACAAGACAGTAATTGTGGTCAAAAAGAACAGACAGGACCAGGTCATTGTTCAGAGGAACTGGCAGACAATACGCGGACGGGCCGCATGCTGCTCTGGTTGCCTCGCGTCATAATCGTTCCCCAGAGGCGTGCAGCTCCCCACAATGGCCTCGGAAACAATTAGCCGCAGAACAATAAAATTCCGGCGGCCATCCGCGAGCGGTCTGCCGACAGCGTCGTGACTGCAACTCGCGGTTATTTCAAGACCAGAGCGGCCCCTGACGCCCAGGAAGCCATACGTTTGCACCGAAAAACGACGACGAGACGGCAACACGTAGGTCTGTTGCTGGAGATTTCACGCTTGAGTAGCAGAACATCAACATTAAAACTGTCGTTGGCGTCGTCACGCTGTTCATTTCCAAGTTGCCATCAAAAAGTATAAATGACGAAAGAAATTATACGTGCACAGATACGTTATTGTCAGCTCAAATGCAAAACACCTTAGCCTACGAATAATGAAGCAGGAACTATGGCGAATTGAGGTCAATGAGTTTCACCTGCGTGTACTCCCTTGTTCAGTTTCGCCGCAGCTGTAACTAGGAATACATTAATTTTGAGACTCTGATAAACGATAATGAGAACAGCGAATAAAGCGAAGCTTGCGTCCTAACTGTTATGAGGCACCCATGACGGAGTTTTTATAACACCGTGAAGCGGGGCCCTAGCAGCGTTGTTAACGGAGACAGTAAAGGTAAATTATTGCGACGAAGAAAAAATGCCCTCATTTCCAGTGCTAATTATTATTATTTAACTGAAAGTATGCACTGTGATTACTAATTTCCTGCTCAACGTTATCAGTAAAAATGGCTATGTTTGCGCATTGTAGCTTCATTTCCTGTAACTGCAAAATTTATTGTTCCATTGCATTATACGGAATGGTTGATTTTAACTGCACCATACGTTTACAAACATTGATGTTGGTGGTTCCAGAAAAAAAAAGACTGATCGTTGAAAATTTAAGTCTTCAACTTTCTTTTTGCATTTGTCAGACGGAAGCTCAAAATTTCAGACACCTATATTTTAATAATCTTCGATTTAACTCAACCTTCGTTGTTCGGGGTAAACCAGCTTATCTACTGCCTAATTTGTCAATCTTATGGAAGATATCACCGGAACTTCAACGCTATTATGAGCGTGAAAAGTGCTTTTGGTATTGATTATTCTAAATGGACAATATTAGCCGTAGCAATAAACACTTCTGTTTGTCTCGATGTTATTAAATAATCTGCTTCCTGCATAATTTAGAAATTAATGAAGAAGCGAGGGTTGACTGAAAAGTAATGCCTCCACCTTCGTAACTCTTCAACAGTTGGCAGCATTGGTATGCGGCAGGTACTGGCATGTTCCGTAGCCTCTTCTCTACAGCTCCAGTTGGCGGGAAGCCTTAGCAGTGAACGGTTGTGTTGTTACATTTTAAAGTATGGAACCCTGCGCAGATGGTCGGTCAATGCGATTTAAGTAACGTGCAGTCATTGAATTCTTGACAGCAGAGGGTGCCGGCCGCGGTGGCCTAGCGGTTCTGGGCGCTTCAGTCCGGAACCGCGCGACTGCTACGGTCGCAGGTTCGAATCCTGCCTCGGACATGGATATGTGTGATGTCCTTAGGTTAGTTAGGTTCAAGTAGTTCTAAGTTCTAGGGGACTGATGACCTCAGATGTTAAGTCCCATAGTGCTCAGAGCCATTTGAACCATTTGAACAGCAGAGGGTGTCACCCCAAGGGAGATTCATCAGAGAATGAAAGCAGTCTATGGTGCTTTTGTTGATGTGAGTGCTTTGCGTCGTTGGGTGGGTAAGTTTAAAGGTGTTGAGGCGGGAACATCTGACCTGCGTGACAAACAAAGAGTTGGACGGCCTGTGACCGCAACCACCGAGTTGCACAAGCAAAAAGTTGACAGATTGATTCAGGACTATCGTCGTATCACTCAGAGGGAAATTGAAAGCACAGTCGGCATTGCACAAGAACGTGTGGATCACGTTATTGCTTTACTTGGCTATCGGAAGATCTGTACGCATTGGGCACCCCAGATGCTGGCTCCTGAAATGAAAGTGCACCACTGTATGGCAGCCTCCATAGATTCCAGATTTAGCACCGTCTGACTTCCATCTGTTCCCGATGATGAAAGAAGATCTGCGGGGGCATCATTATGCTTCTGATGAAGTCGTTGAGAGAACTGTGAGGCTGAAGTTGCAAAAACAGAGTGTCGACTTCTTCAGTGACGGCTTCAGAAAACTTGTTCATCGTTGGCAGAAATGTATCCAATTGGCTGGTGATTATGTAGAAAAGTGAATATTGGTAATCAAAGATCACATTCTAAGGATTATTTCTGCATTTGATTTATTAAAATATTCCCATCCAAACCCAACTAACGAAGGTGGGCGCATTACTTTTCATTCAACCCTCGTATTTAACACAGTCTTAGAGGACAAATAACTGCACAGTCAATAAATGTGAAACGTAGTTCCACCTTAATTGGAAAAGAGAATTAAACGGTCGCGTATACTCACTATCTGCTCAAATTGCATTAATGTCAGAATCCATTGTAAATTAATGGCCTCTCATTACAATCACTGCACTGAAAATAAACTTTTCCGGTTACGTGTTGCTTTCATTTTAACTGCCATTTATTTCCAAAATCTGTCCTGTTTTGATGTTCATTGTCTTTGTGGTCCTACGACACGCGCCTGGCAATTATTTCACTATTAACTAGAGTTGATGCTAACGAAGAAAACTTAATCAAGGAGTATAAACATTAGTTTCGATGCTCGGTTACTAACGGTGGTTCAAGTTGAACCTTCAGTGCAAACACACCTAAGGAAATACTGTCTACACGCTTCGACGTCTTCTGGCGCTTTGGTCGTTTAGCACGGCTTGAACATAAATGTGCTCCAATATGTAACAGTGCGAGTGTGCTACAACTGAAGAATAGCCCGTGCGAATCCTGGTTCTTGGCCAGTACTTAGCCCTCAATGGCGGGAAAACACAACTCTAACAATTTCTGACAGAAATACCGGGCGCCATTGTTCTGAATTAAATCCCGATCTGTCCAATAGTGTAGAGATATATAGTGGAACAATGATATGACTCATTACAATCGGCAAAATCAGTTTGACAGTGATCACGTTTGCCTAAATCCTCGGTGAAGCATCACTTATGAAGTATTTTGAGCAAAACGATATGAGAAAGTGTACACCTGATCACCTAAATGGCAGTTTATATACTTCAAGTAAAAACTCACTTCAGGGAATCATTCAGTTTTGAATGATCAGCTGAAAATATGGTTGGTTACTAATAAAAAACTAGTCCTAAACCATCTCACCCAATAAATTTCTAATTAAATTCGGTACTTCAGTAAAATACCACTAAAATAATAATGCAATACAGTCGGCATTCCTAAACCAGATACGTGACGTATTAAAACCACCATCTTAACTTTTCTCTATTTTTATTAATCCAGTCTCGAAACTTTTAAGATTAAGCGGGTATTTTTTCCGCTCAATCCTGCTTTGGTACACAGAGGAAATAACTGCAAATGACTGGCAGATGTGGCGTAGACTGCTAACCCTCTTACCAGAAAAGTAGATATAAATCTTGTGCGCGTCATGTCGGAGCTGAAATGTCCTCTGCTCTGAGTGACATCACACTGCAGTACAACATGATCCCCTGTGGCACTTGTTCACTTGACTTGCTCTCCGTCTTCATTACTCGACATAAGTGACATTTACTCGTGTTTGTTTAGAACTAATAGTCACTCCTTGGTGAATGAAGTGCACATTGTGTAGACAACAGCTCATATCTTCCCCTCCCTAGCTAGAATAATAGGCTAATTCTGGCTTTAAAAACAGAGACAAAGATTCGATGCATGGCAGAAGGATTCACTCAGTTGTTCCATATCCGATGACGTTCACACATGCTACCCCAACAAACAATATAGTGAGGCGTATTGTGGATATTTAGTCTCCTCCTATTCCGTGTTGTCACTATGCGAAATGTAGGAGGGATAAAGGATCGTTTTCTTGACATGACTTTATAAAGTAAGTTACGCATGTCGTCCCACGCTTAGTCCATTGCGCAACAGGAGTGTAGCATTGTCAGGAGAGAGTATATACTCGTATGTTCCGTGTTCCCGGCATAGGCGATCCTGCTGCGGTAGGAACAAATGCATCGCAATGTGCAACTGAAGTGGAGCGGCAACTGGAAACACATTCGAAAGCTGAAGTACGCAGGAGAACAGTACGCTTCTTGTGGGCAAAACGTCTTAACTGCACACACAGGTTCACCGTAAAGTTCCAGTGAAATGCGATGTCGCGCACAGCCTTAGTCAAATAGTTGGACGGCGGCCGCTCATGCTTGGCTGATGCTGATCCACCATACCATACGGTCCACATCTTGCACTGTGAGATTTCCTTCTTTTCAACAAGCTGAAAGCACATCACGGGGGGGGGGGGGGGAGGAGAAAGAGATTTTCCAACGACAAGGACGTTTACACAGCAGTTCTCGATTGGATCCGTGACCGGGGAGCGGATTTCTGTGGTCGGGGAACTGAGCGCTTGGAAGAACTTCTGCCATTGTTTACATTGATTTGGCGACTATGTTAAAAAGTAGTTCCATGTATCTGTTTCATTTTCAAGTATATTGCAGCATTCAATAAAAGTTACTTGCTTTAACATAATAATGTGTAACTTAGTTTTCAAAGTCTCGTCGTACGTTCTCAGATTGTGCATTTTCGCGACGCACAACTTTTTCCTACAGCTTCCAAACTGTAGATTGTTGAGTATTTCTATGACATCTTTTCTTTGAGAATGTCAATTTTCTAGCGATATTGGAGGCAGAAATATAGAGCACTCACTGTAAAAAATGGCATCTGACACAGCGAGAATGTTTAAAATTTAATTTATGTTTTCTTTATCATCAGTTGCTGATCTACTTCGTCAAGCAAATTTTGTCGATACGCTGTGTGCATTACAAAAATAAAAGCATTCTGTTGTTAAAGACACTGCTCGTACCGTGCCACATGACGGCTACCTCGCTGCAGTGCAGATTATTAGCCTTAACACATTAATGTACGACGGTACTTCTAAAGCAGTTCATCAGTAGACAGACCCCATGTGGTAAACGTCAAAAAGAGACTGCCCCTGCCAAAACCACCCATGGATAGGAATTTAAAAATTCAAGGCTCCAGCCATTGAGCTTAACAAGTAACTTGAGCTAATTTAACGACCAGTAGCTCCACTCTTCAACGTTACAGGTTTTTAAATAGACACGCCCGCGCTCTTAACTCATTGGCTACCGTTTTATGGTCCAAGTTTCACAACGGTGCATTTCCGACCTACGGGTGCTTGTCAAATTTTGCCTGATTCAGTTCGAATTCCCTACTCTGGTCTGACGTCGTTAACATTCTGCAACCTGTATACCAAGCGGCAAAGTGAGACTATATGTAAGGATTTCTGCGGCATTGTCTTGTGCTCCGCTATTGATAACCTTACACGACGATGTGCCAAAATAGTTGGCAGATTAGTCTCACCTTCGTGAGGATCTCGGTTATAAACCATCTAAGACCGTCGTGATTAAGGTTCACCGTGGTTTCCACAAATCGATTAATATGAATGCTCGGACGGGTTCTAAGACCCCGAACGTTCCCCAACACAGCTTTTGGTTCGCGTCTAATGCACCTGTCGTCGATGCGATGTGAAATCATAATTTTTTCTCTTTCCTTCCTTCCAGGTTTCTCAAAAATTTTCAAAAGTGTTTGAATTCCTAAGCGACCAAACTGCTGATGTCATCGGTCTCTAGACTTACACACTACTTAAACTAACTTACGCTAACAACAACGCACACACCCATGTCCTAGAGAGGACTCGAACCTCCGGCGGGAACGGCCGCGCAATCCGCGACTTGGCGCCTCAAATGGCGCGACCACACCGCTCGGCACCGTTTTCTCGCGAGGGAAGATTGCTGTATTTGTGTTGTCCTTTGCAGAGGCGTTTTTTAATCTCATAAGAATTCATAATATGTCAGCATAACAACTGTACGTTAATCCCTCATCAGACGAATCTCGCCTTAAACCTCTCAACGCCGAATATGCACGTGGAAAACGCAGCGTCATTCAAAACATATAGAATTATATAATAGAACCAGCAGGTACTGCTGTGCACAAATATTGAAGACATAATGATGTTAAACACCTAAAGCTCGAAATGCATTTCGCCTTTAATTAAAAATGGTTCAAATGGCTCTGAGCACTATGGGACTTAACTTCTGAGATCATCAGTCCCCTAGAACTTAGAAGTACTTAAACCTAACTAACCTAAGGACATCACACACATCCACGCCCGAGGCAGGATTCGAACCTGTGACCGTAGCGGTCTCGCGTTTCCAGACTGTAGCGCCTAGAACCGCTTGGCCACTCCGGCCGGTTTTAATTTAAAAAAACCAGATTTGTCACTGAAGGTGGGTGTTTCTCCTTCCATAACTTACTATTGTCATTTCCGAAGAGATAATGATTAACACAAGAGATAGGAAGCATGAAAGATTGTCCTGAGCTTCAACAGGGGAAGACCGAAATAAAACGGGTTTTTTCTTTAAAAAAATTGCCTTTCGGCTGCCGAAGCATCTCGAAAGGTGTTTGTAGACGATATTCATTTCTTTAGTTGGTACGTAGGCATGGACACGTGATAAAGGCGCATTGAAAGACGAAACCGATTCCCGAGGCGAGACTCAAAGCCGCGAGAAGCCGGCAAGCATGGAAGTCGCCTCCCGCGAGGACTTAGTCACCTCTGCGCGCCCGGCCAGCGCGGCGCCGCACAGCAGCAATGTCTGGAGGGCGGTCGCTACGGCAGGCGCGCCGCTTCAACTGCAGCTGCGAAAAAACGCGCCACGTGTTACTCCCAAACTGCAGCACATGCCACAAATTTACAATGCTGCTCGCCTCCAAAGACGACTGTCGTCAAGCTAATAGCTTTTGGTACTGTTACAGAGTTTCTTCTTCTCAGAAACCGTTCCACTAAATTCTGATAAAGCACTTTTGTAACAGAGACTGGTCTGTGATTTGTATAGTTGAAATGGCTCTAAGCGCTATGGGGCTTAACATCGCAGGTCATCAGTCCCCTGGACTTAGAACTACTTAAACCTAACTAACCTAAGGACATCACACACATCCATGCCCGAGGCAGGATTCGAACCTGCAACCGTAGCAGCAGCGCGGTTCCGGACTGAAGCGCCAAGAACCGCTCTGCCACAGGCCGGCTGTGATTTATAAGACGTTTCTAAAAAAATTGGTTATTCAGTGCCTCAGTCACAATTCTGGATAGAAATTACCGCATTTTGTCGTCGTCGATAATCTTCAGATGGTCCTGACCTATATTTCAGATCTATGGTCCTGACCTATATTTCAGATCTACAAGAAGTAAAAAATGGAAATAAGCAGAACTGAAGCTAACGATCTCCCGTCAAAACTATAAAAAAGAAAAACTCAGCGATAATATAACACACAGAAAAAAGTAGCATATTATTCAGAGGAAACAACATCGTCAACAAAACGGAATGTCGAGAACTGCATATATAAATGATAAACTGTGCATGTGCTTTTCGCATAATCTTGGTGTGTGTGAACCAAACAATAACAAGTACACACGTAAATATTTTTATTTTAAGTTATCACGTAAAGGCTGCATCACATATTTTGCACTGCATGGATTTTTAATTACAGGTGTTAAGCAGTTCTGTGCAATGTAGCCTCTTGTCAGAAACACGTATCATCTTCAACGAAAGTGTCCTATTGTGTTTGCTTTTTTAAAGCAGTTTTGTATGGTTACAATGCCAAAAATATATTTCTTTTTGTTATCATTTCATTTACATATGTCTACTTAATGCGTAACAGTTCATCATTGGGCTATTACGTGCTTAGCATATATTTACGTGACGTCCGCAAGTTTTATTTTTATTTGAATCATCAGTCTTCTGACAGGTTTGATGCGGACCACCCTGCTGTATATTACTCTACTCAGCAACTTGGAAGCACGGGCTGTTAAGCTCATTGTGCGATAATTCTATACTCGTCAGCTCTTCGAAATTGTGTAGATAATGTTTTTCTGAAAGTCAGATGGTATATGCCAGACTCGTACATGCTACACATCAATGTGAATAGCCTTTTTTCCCACTTCCGCCAATGATTTTAGGAATTCTGGTGGAATGTTGTCTATCTCTTCTGTCTTATTCGATCTCAGGTCTTCGAAAGCTCTTTTAAATTCTGATTCTAATATTGAATGCCTCGTGATGACTGGGTGTTGTGTGATGTCCTTAGGTTAGTTAGGTTTAAGTAGTTCTAAGTTCTAGCGGACTGATGACCATAGATGTTAAGTTCCATAGTGCTCAGAGCCATTCGAACCATCTGCCGCCGTTGGATAAGCAGCTGCAGCAGCAAGTCGTATACTCCTAGCTCACTCATTTGTTACATAGTTTAATTCTTAATTTCTTTGCGTGTTTTTGGTACTTGCATTGTTTAATTCATAAATTTCTGGCGTATTATAGTATTTGAGAGTTGTAGCATCGCGTTTTAGTACTTGAATAGTGTAAATTCGCGTAGTCGTCTGTCATCTGTTTTTGTTTTGAACGGCTAGTGTCGGTTGGTCACAGTCAGTGTGCTCCCTGCCGCCGTTGGATAAGCAGCTGCAGCAGCAAGTCGTATACTCCTAGCTCACTCATTTGTTACATAGTTTAATTCTTAATTTCATTGCGTGTTTTTGGTACTTGCATTGTTTAATTCATAAATTTCGGGCGTATTATAGTATTTGAGAGTTGTAGCATCACGTTTTAGTACCTGAATAGTGTAAAATCGCGTAGTCTCCTTCCGCCGCCGAGCAGTGTGTCAGCAGTGCACAAGTGGCAGCGTTACTGCATTTACTAGGCAATCTTGTATTTTAATAACCGCTTCAATTTTGTGTCGTTTTGTTTGCGCTCTCTGTAGATTAGTTCAGACGTTCTTTGCACAAGTTTTTAGCATGGATAGGGACTGCAACTGCTGTGTTCGGATGCAGGCTGAGTTGGCATCCCTTCGCTCCCAGCTTCAGGCAGTGTTGGCTTCGGTCACACAGCTTGAGGCTGTTGCCAATGGGCATCACTGTGGGGGTCCGGATGGGGGTTTGTCGGGGACGGCCAGCTCGTCCCACGCATCCCCCGATCGGACTACGACTGTGGTTGCCCGGGATACTGCCCGCATTGAGGCTGATCCCTCACCTCTGGTAGAGTGGGAGGTCGTCTCAAGGTGTGGCAGGGGGCGAAAGACATTCCGGAGGGCTGAACGGAAGGCCTCTCCAGTTTGTCTGACGAACCGGTTTCAGGCTCTGTCTCAGGCTGATACTGATCTTCAGCCTGACATGGCTGCTTGTCCTGTTCCAGAGGTTGCCCCTCAGTCTGCAAGATCCGGGCAGTCGCAGAGGGTGGGCTTACTGGTAGTTGGGAGCTCCAACGTCAGGCGCGTAATGGGGCCCCTTAGGGATATGGCAGCAAGGGAGGGGAAGAAAACCAAAGTGCACTCCGTGTGCATACCGGGGGGAGTCATTCCAGATGTGGAAAGGGTCCTTCCGGATGCCATGAAGGGTACAGGGTGCACCCATCTGCAGGTGGTCGCTCATGTCGGCACCAATGATGTGTGTCGCTATGGATCGGAGGAAATCCTCTCTGGCTTCCGGCGGCTATCTGATTTGGTGAAGACTGCCAGTCTCGCTAGCGGGATGAAAGCAGAGCTCACCATCTGCAGCATCGTCGACAGGACTGACTGCGGACCTTTGGTACAGAGCCGAGTGGAGGGTCTGAATCAGAGGCTGAGACGGTTCTGCGACCATGTGGGCTGCAGATTCCTCGACTTGCGCCATAGGGTGGTGGGGTTTCGGGTTCCGCTGGATAGGTCAGGAGTCCACTACACGCAACAAGCGGCTACACGGGTAGCAGGGGTTGTGTGGCGTGGGCTGGGCGGTTTTTTAGGTTAGATGGCCTCGGGCAAGTGCAGAAAGGGCAACAGCCTCAACGGGTGCGGGGCAAAGTCAGGACATGCGGGGACCAAGCAGCAATCGGTATTGTAATTGTAAACTGTCGAAGCTGCGTTGGTAAAGTACCGGAACTTCAAGCGCTGATAGAAAGCACCGAAGCTGAAATCGTTATAGGTACAGAAAGCTGGCTGAAGCCAGAGATAAATTCTGCCGAAATTTTTACAAAGGCACAGACGGTGTTTAGAAAGGATAGATTGCATGCAACCGGTGGTGGAGTGTTCGTCGCTGTTAGTAGTAGTTTATCCTGTAGTGAAGTAGAAGTGGATAGTTCCTGTGAATTATTATGGGTGGAGGTTACACTCAACAACCGAGCTAGGTTAATAATTGGCTCCTTTTACCGACCCCCCGACTCAGCAGCATTAGTGGCAGAACAACTGAGAGAAAATTTGGAATACATTTCACATAAATTTTCTCAGCATGTTATGGTCTTAGGTGGAGATTTCAACTTACCAGATATAGACTGGGACACTCAGATGTTTAGGACGGGTGGTAGGGACAGAGCATCGAGTGACATTATACTGAGTGCACTATCCGAAAATTACCTCGAGCAGTTAAATAGAGAACCGACTCGTGGAGATAACATCTTGGACCTACTGATAACAAACAGACCCGTACTTTTCGACTCTGTAAGTGCAGAACAGGGAATCAGTGATCATAAGGCCGTTGCAGCATCCCTGAATATGGAAGTTAATAGGAATATAAAAAAAGGGAGGAAGGTTTATCTGTTTAGCAAGAGTAATAGAAGGCAGATTTCAGACTACCTAACAGATCAAAACGAAAATTTCTGTTCCGACACTGACAATGTTGAGTGTTTATGGAAAAAGTTCAAGGCAATCGTAAAATGCGTTTTAGACAGGTACGTGCCGAGCAAAACTGTGAGGGACGGGAAAAACCCACCGTGGTACAACAACAAAGTTAGGAAACTACTGCGAAAGCAAAGAGAGCTTCACTCCAAGTTTAAACGCAGCCAAAACCTCTCAGACAAACAGAAGCTAAACGATGTCAAAGTTAGCGTAAGGAGGGCTATGCGTGAAGCGTTCAGTGAATTCGAAAGTAAAATACTAGGTACCGACTTGACAGAAAATCCTAGGAAGTTCTGGTCTTACGTTAAATCAGTAAGTGGCTCGAAACATCATGTCCAGACACTCCGGGATGATGATGGCATTGAAACAGAGGATGACAAGCGTAAAGCTGAAATACTAAACACCTTTTTCCAAAGCTGTTTCACAGAGGAAGACCGCACTGCAGTTCCTTCTCTAAATCCTCGCACCAACGAAAAAATGGCTGACATTGAAATAAGTGTCCAAGGAATAGAAAAGCAACTGGAATCACTCAACAGAGGAAAGTCCATTGGACCTGACGGGATACCAATTCGATTCTACACAGAGTACGCGAAAGAACTTGCCCCCCTTCTAACAGCCGTGTACCGCAAGTCTCTAGAGGAACAGAAGGTTCCAAATGATTGGAAAAGAGCACAGGTAGTCCCAGTCTTCAAGAAGGGTCGTCGAGCAGATGCGCAAAACTATAGACCTATCTCTCTGACGTCGATCTGTTGTAGAATTTTAGAACATGTCTTTTGCTCGAGTATCATGTCGTTTTTGGAAACTCAGAATCTACTATGTAGGAATCAACATGGATTCCGGAAACAGCGATCGTGTGAAACCCAACTCGCTTTATTTGTTCATGAGACCCAGAAAATATTAGATACAGGCTCCCAGGTAGATGCCATTTTCCTTGACTTCCGGAAGGCGTTCGATACAGTTCCGCACTGTCGCCTGATAAACAAAGTAAGAGCCTACGGAATATCAGACCAGCTGTGTGGCTGGATTGAAGAGTTTTTAGCAAACAGAACACAGCATGTTGTTATCAACGGAGAGACGTCTACAGACATTAAAGTAACCTCTGGCGTGCCACAGGGGAGTGTTATGGGACCATTGCTTTTCACAATATATATAAATGACCTAGTAGATAGTGTCGGAAGTTCCATGCGGCTTTTCGCGGATGATGCTGTAGTATACAGAGAAGTTGCAGCATTAGAAAATTGTAGCGAAATGCAGGAAGATCTGCAGCGGATAGGCACTTGGTGCAGGGAGTGGCAACTGACCCTTAACATAGACAAATGTAATGTATTGCGAATACATAGAAAGAAGGATCCTTTATTGTATGATTATATGATAGCGGAACAAACACTGGTAGCAGTTACTTCTGTAAAATATCTGGGAGTATGCGTGCGGAACGATTTGAAGTGGAATGATCATATAAAATTAATTGTTGGTAAGGCGGGTACCAGGTTGAGATTCATTGGGAGAGTCCTTAGAAAATGTAGTCCATCAACAAAGGAGGTGGCTTACAAAACACTCGTTCGACCTATACTTGAGTATTGCTCATCAGTGTGGGATCCGTACCAGATCGGGTTGACGGAGGAGATAGAGAAGATCCAAAGAAGAGCGGCGCGTTTCGTCACAGGGTTATTTGGTAACCGTGATAGCGTTACGGAGATGTTTAACAAACTCAAGTGGCAGACTCTGCAAGAGAGGCGCTCTGCATCGCGGTGTAGCTTGCTCGCCAGGTTTCGAGAGGGTGCGTTTCTGGATGAGGTATCGAATATATTGCTTCCCCCTACTTATACCTCCCGAGGAGATCACGAATGTAAAATTAGAGAGATTAGAGCGCGCACAGAGGCTTTCAGACAGTCGTTCTTCCCGCGAACCATACGCGACTGGAACAGGAAAGGGAGATAATGACAGTGGCACGTAAAGTGCCCTCCGCCACATACCGTTGGGTGGCTTGCGGAGTATAAATGTAGATGTAGATGTAATATTGAATCCCATTTCTCTTCTGTATCGACTCCTATTTCTTCTTCTTCACGTCTTCCGCCTCCAATGTACTCTCTCCACGTGTATTCTCTCTCCGCCTCATTTAACACTGGAACTACCGCTGCACTCTTAATGTTACCAATTTTGCTTTTCATTTCACCAAAGGTTGTTTCGACTTTCCTATATGCTGAGTCAGTCCTTCCAACATTCATTTGTTTTTCGATTATTTCATTGCTGAGTGACTCCTATTTCTGTATTCCCGAATGTCCCTGAATATTTTTGCACTTCCTTGTTTCATCGATCAACTGAAGTATTTCTTCTGACACTCATCGTTTCTTCGCAGTTACTTTCTTTGTACTTGTGTTTTTTCTCTCCAACTTCTGTGACTGCCCTTTTTAGAGATGTCCATTACTCTTCAACTGAACGCCCTATTGAGCTATTCCTTATCGCAGTATCTGCAGCCTTAGAGAATTTCAAGCGTATCTCTTCATTTCTTAGTGCTTCCGTATCCCACTTTTTTGCGTATCGATTCTTTCTGAGTAGTCTCTTAAATTTCAGCCTGCTCTTCATCCCTTACCGGCCGGTGTGGCCGAGCGGTTCTAGGCGCTTCAGTCTGGAACTGCGCGACCACTACGGTCGCAGTTTCGAATCCTGCCTCGGGCATGGATGTGTGTGATGTCCTTAGGTTAGTTAGGTTTAAGAAGTTCTAAGTTCTAGGGGACTGATGACCTCAGATGTTAAGTCCCAGAGTGCTCAGAGCCATTTGAACCATTTCTTTCTTCATCCCTTCTAAATTGTGATCTGAGTCTGCATCTGCTCCTGGGTACGCCTTACAATCCAGGATGTGATTTCGGAATCTCTGTCTAACCGTGACGTAATCCAATTGAAATCTTCCCGTATCTCCCAGCCTTTTCAAAGTATACGTCCTCTTCTTGTGATCCTTGAACAGACTATTCGCTATTACTAGCTGAAATTTATTACAGAATTCAATCAGACTTTCTCTTCTCTCATTCCCAGTATCAAGACCATATTGTCCCGAAAGCCTTTCTTCTGCTCTTTCCCCTACAGCGGCATTCCAACCCCTCATGACTATTACATTTTCATCATCCTTTACGTTCTGCATTACCTCATTACCTCATATATTTCCTCCGTCTCTTCGTCTTCGGCTTCCGACATCGGTATGTGTACAAGAATTATCGTTGTCGGTGATGGCTAGCTGTCAATTCAGATGGCAACAGCCCTATCACTGAACTGTTCATAGTAACACACTCCCTGCCCTACCTTCCTATTCATAACGAATCCTATTCCCGTTATACGATTTTCTGCTGATGTTGATATTACCCTGTAGTTATCTCACCAGAACTTCTTGTTTTCTTTCCATTTCACTTCATTGACCCCACACTATATCTAAATTGAGCCATAGCATTTCCGTTTTCGGATTTTTCTAGCTTCCCTACCACGTTCAAACTTCTGACATTACGCCCCTCGACTCGCAGAATACATCCTTTCGTTGTTTATTCAACCTTTTTCTCTAGATCACCTCCCCCCTTGGCCGTCCCCTCCCGGAGATCCGAATGGGGGACTATTCCGGAATCTTTTGCCAGTGGAGAGATCATCATGGCACTTTTTCAATCACAGGCCACATGTGTCGTTTAGCTTCTACCCCCTAATTTGGCCTACATTTTATAGACATTAGCGCTAGCAATTTTAATTAAAAGCCATACTAATTAATTTAGTTGGAAGGTAGAATTTATATTCTAAGTAAACACGGAAATTTTAAGAGTTGGGACCATACGGCTAGTATCCATCACATGTTATTGTTTCGATTTACAGTCAGCTTGATTTTTATTGATTTCGGTTCAGTTAGTTAACAGTGTTGGCGAGGACTATACTAAAAAATTCAGAACAAGCGATATATGTAAATATAGTCACTATATTTATGGCATTATTTCCACCCTAGCAGTTCCAGTTAGCACTTGCGCTGGTCTCTATTGTTACAATCATGTACTTTTTTTTCCTGTGGCTAGTATCGTTCTCTATTGTCGCCCAAATGTTGTTGAAACGTCGTGTATGAGATTACTGTTTTCTGTTACTCATGCGTCATTGTTGGCATTAAGTGCCAGTTTTAATAAGAAAACTGCTTCTGTAATATCTCCATATTATTATCTTTTCAGTGCATTTATAAATTAATGTTTTTCCTCTTATCAAACTTCTCTTGCTTTATATATCATCTGTATTAATCTGACACTTGATGTTCATTACTATTTGACGTAACGCCATTCCTCTCTGTCCAACTCAAAACTCTGACTGCGCCCAAGCGAATCAAACGACTCACTATCTCAAAACGCATCGTCGCATTGTCAACACTACGACACCCAACAACTGTATGTCATGCTATAAGAGAACTCGACTTCGGTTAGTATGGTACGCTTATACGCTCCATAAAAACATTTTCATTGACAATGTGGCTTCCTTAGTATTTTTCGTCAGTAATCAGTTGCTTTTTCAGCGCAAAACGCTATCACTGTATATTACATGCTTGTCTTTTATACAGGAGTTGTGCAGCTCCATTTTTACTTATTTTAGGTTTTATTTTAGTTCTTGTTAACATAAGTATGGCCTAAACTGGTAATTTATTGTGAAATCTTGTGTGATTCTGCCAATGGATAAACAGTTTCTGATAGACCTAAGATGAAATTCCTTCCCATCCTTAATGAAGGACACAGAACTACTGTTTCTAACTACTGTTCGATATATTGCTGTGGGTGCTATAAGACCTTGACCTTGTAATGGTCGCCTAGTCGCAGATATTGCTAATTGCTATAATCGCACTATTTCACTCCCATTTACGGAGCTTGTTAGCACTTGATGTTAGATTGGCACCATTAAAATGCATTGTGTTGTGGTAATCGCTGCTACTTGCTGGATCGCTGCTGTGTCTCGATGCTGATGCTGGCTCTAAATCTGGTTGTCTAGGGTTAAAAACATGAGGTCCCGTGTTTTTTTATGTGCTTTTGATGATAAAGAACGAGCGAAACCAACAAATATGTAAACTTCAAATATTTATTACTCTGGTGGCCATCTTAATTCCACTGTCCACCAAACACCATGACACAACACAAAGTAGTACTTCCTTTACATGTTCTTTGCATTGTTTATCCATCTCAAACAATAACACACAAACACACTTTACCAAAGTGACATTCCGACTGCGCCCCCGACCCTTCTTGCTGCTGGTATTTATAACATTGTCAAAGAACTACTAAAAAGAGATATAGTCACATGTACATCTGTTATCATAATTTGTGCATAAAAGTTATTAATTTGCATCGAGTGACATAATTTAACATGTTATTAAAATGACAAACAGATTTGTTGACTTGACAGAATAATTCTTTGTTACAAAAAGGCCGTTTTTTAGAAGTTTGTCAATTGACTTCTCTAATTTGCATAAATAAGTAAATAACATGAATTATTAAGAATTACATTGGTTTTCGTCTAAAATAGGATTGATTACGTGAATACTGAGTGAAAACGCTCCTAGTGAACAAATAGGTTTCACTGGGTGATTTTTATTTAAGGAGATCCAAAATACCTAAGTTGGCCACTATTTTTCGTACTTCATATTAATTATTTAAGATGAACTTAGTATTTTTACATGATGACATTTGCTGTATCAGTTATCAAGTGATATTAACTTTTGTGTGGGTCAGTTATTCAGTATAATTTAATGGGTTGACTGTGCAATCCTTGTTAACATACACAATAACTTTTCTATAATCATAAATACTCGTTAAACTGGTTGAATTTGGAGGGTATCGCATACTTCGGTAAAGTAAAGCCTTTAATATGTTCCGTTACAACCTCTATATCTTGAACTTTTACTGTCCGTAAAATTCCACTGATTGGTCATAAAACAGAAGGAGAAGCAATAAGGAAGACTATTCGTACGCTAAAAAGCTTGCTAGTAATTGGTAGAGCACAAAAGTCGGCGACAGTCTTGAGGGGACGTATTATCCTTCGAGCAGGACCCATCTGTACTGTTTGTTTAGTCGGTCGTCGCATTGTTCTGTAAGGTGAAGGACCGTCGCATTGCCACGGTCATCACTACGCTCTCGCCGATTGTGGTATTTTGTTCGTACGGTGACGCGTGAGAACACGCAGAAGGGTTTTAACGAAATGCATATAATTCTCTTCAAACTGCAGCGTGAACAAAGTGCAGACTGAAATGACGAATGAAAATTTGTACCAAGGCTGGAATTCGAACTCGGGTTTCCTGCTCACTAGGCCAATGTGCTAACCAAATACGCCACCCTGGAACAGTGGTTTTGCACAGCTGCACGCGCTACAGTAACGGAGAATACCAAATGGGCTGAGACATGAATGGGAATTTGTATTGAGAACGGAGGCGTGCTAGGGAAGTCCGTGCAGTTGTGCAAACCTATTATACCAGGATGGCGTATTGGTTAGTAGTGTCCCTAATAAGGAGACATACACTCGGATACCGGGCTTGGTACAAATTTTCATTCGTCGCTTCATTCTTCATATATACATCATTAATATCTGAGACTTGAAAATGTCTCCGGGACCATATCATTTCATTTGAATGAGCAAAGAACGTTATTCTGTGAAACGTTCTCATAAAGATTTGCACGCATTATGCCGTTAGTAACACTAACCAGGAAACACAGGTCCAGACTTTCACACCATCTGCCCCAAATTTTTCATTCGGCCTACCACAGTTGGTTCATTAGGCGTCTGCTAGGATCACAAATACCCATGTAAGGCCCATCGCGACTCATCACTTCACAAAGCCTTCTGTCATCGGTGTACTGGCCAAAAAAACGTTGTTTACAACCCTCTTCCGCGCAACGGGAACCGTCGGTGTCTGACCCGCCTCGTAACTCACAATTCTTTCATTAACAGAATGACGTTGCTGCAGCTTGTCAGTGCTGACCCCCCGCCCCTCACTCACTGACTTGTTCCCGATCGGCCGCTGTTGAGGGAATTCCGTCCCAGGAAGCCACGGAGCGGAGTCGCGCAAAAGAAGCAGTTCCTCAGTGCTTTACACTCCCCGTCAGCGCTGAGAACGCTGTGTAGGGCACGACGCTCTGCCAACACGGCGGCCACTGCCGTGGCTTCCTTCCATGCGGCAGCAGAGGCAGCTGAGCCGACAGCGGTGAGCACATCAACAACAACACTGGACACACGCGTCCCTGCTCTGCGCACAGCATCACGGCGGACGCATCCAGTTGTGAAATCTCCAAGGAGAGGAAACGTCCCAGATTGTATCGTCAAAATCATACGGGCTATGCGCCTGGCGTAATGGCATTTCTGATTCGCGTAGCAAGCTATTAAGAGACCTATATCTACATACGAGGGGCGTTTGAAAAATCCGGGCATAAATAAAAACTACTTACGTGTTTGGGGTAAACCTATTTTATCTTTCGACATAGTTTCCTTTTAGACTTATACGCTTCGTCCAACACTGTTCTAATTTATTGATCCCTTCCGAATAATAGGAATTGTCCAAGTCTGCAAAATAGCTATTAGTTGCTGCAATCATCTCCTCGTTTGAATAAAATCTTTGTCCCGCCAACCATTTCTTCAAATTGGGGTACAAATAGCAGTCCGAGAGAGCCAAGTCTGGAGAATAGGAGGGATGTGAAACGCATTGCAATCATATTTCCATTAGTTTTGCGACCACAACTGCTGAGGTGTGAGCTGGTGCGTAGTCGTGATGGAAAAGGATTTCTTTGCGGTCCAATCGCCGGCGTTTTTCTTGCAGCTCGGTTTTCAAACGGTCCAATAACGATGAATAATATACACCTGTAATAGTTTTACCCTTTTCCAGATAGTCGATGAGGATTATCCCTTGCGAATCCCAAAAGACAGTCGCCATAACCTTTCCGGCCGAATGAATGGTCTTCGCCTTTTTGGTACATATTCTCCCTTGGTGACCCATTGTTTAGATTGTTGTTTGCTCTCAGGAGTACAGTAATGTATCCATGTGTCATCCACAGTGACGAAACGACGCTTAAAGTCCTGCAGATCCCTGCTGAACATCTGCAAACCATCCTTGCAACACTTCACACGATTCCGTTTCTGGTCAAGCTGAGCAATCGCGGAACCCACCTTGCGGATAGGTTTCTCATGTCCAAATTTTTATGCAAAATATTATGTACCCGTTCATTCGAGATGCCTAAAGCGCTAGCAATCTCATGCACCTTAACTCTTCTGTCATCCATCACCATAGCATGGATTTCGTAACCTCCACAGGGCGTCCAGGACGTTCAGCCTCACTTGTGCCCATATAGCCACTCCGAAAATTTTGAAACCACTTATAAACTGTTCTAATCGAAGGTGCAGAGTCACTGTAATGTTTATCAAGTTTCTCTTTAGTCTCCTGAGTCGTTTTGCCTTTCATAAAGTAATGTTTAATCACCACACGAAATTCTTTTTCATCCATTTTTTGACAATCACTCGACTTCCTTGATTCACACGAATGCCAAACACAAAGAAAAAGACCAATATGGCTGCAATTTGGGGTGCGTTTTTTCCAAAGATGCTACTAACTAAACATGACCTCGATAAGCGCCGGTGGTGCCATCTCTCGCACTTTGCACGGACTTTTCAAACGCCCCTCGTACATACACCGCAAGCCACCGTACAGTGCGTGGTGGAGGGTACCTTCTACCAATACTGGTCATTTCCTTTCCTGTCTCACTCGTAAATAGAGCAGATCTCAATGTGCCTCCGTACGAGCCCTAATTTCTCTTGTCTTGTCTTCGTGGTCGTTACGCGGAAAGTACTTTGGAGGCAATAGAATTGTTCTACGGTCAATTTCTCTAAACTTTCTCAGTAGTGTCCTGCGAAAAGAGCGCCGTCTTCCCTCCAGGGATTCCCACTGGAGTTCACCAAACACCTCCGCAAATGCTCACGTGTTGATCGAAGCTAGCGGTAACAGACCTAGCCATCCACCTCTGAATAACTTAGATGTTTTACTTTAACCCAATGTACAAGGTATCCCGAACAATCAAGCAGTACTCAGACTGTTGCAGATATAGAGAAAAAAGCATAGCGAATTAGAAATGACGCAAAACTTCCATGATTGGCGAAGTTTTGTAGAAGCTCAAGATTTAGCGCGAACTTCAGTGCGAGATGATTTTAATAGCTCCCACAACGAAACTCTGTCTTGAAATCTGGCAGAAAATCCTAAGAGATTCTGGTCGTATGTAACATACACCAATGGAAAGACACAATCAAGACCTTCACTCTGTGGTAACTATGGTGATATTACTGATGACAGTACCAGTAGCGCAATATTACTATATACGCTTTTCCAAAATTCCTTCACCAAAGAAGACGAAGTAAATATTCCAGAATTCGAGTCAAGAACAATAGCCAACATGAGTAGCTCACAAGTAGATGTCCTCGGTGAACCAAAGCAGCTTAAATCAATTAATAAAGGCAAGGCCTCCGGTCCAGATTGTTTACCAGTCAGGTTCTTCTCAGAGTGTACTGGGACAATAGCTACATATTCAGTAGTCACGTACAACCGACCGTTCGTTGAAAGATTCTTACCTAAGGACTGGAAAGTTGCGCAAGTCACACCAGTATCCAAGAAAGAAATAGGAGTAATCCACTGAATTGCAGACCCATATCTTTAACGTCGATTTGAAGCGGGATTTTTGAACACAGACTATGTTCGAACGTTATGACTTATCTCGTAGTAAACGATTATTGACAAACAGCCACTAAGAATTCAGCAAATATCGTTATTGTGAAACACAACTACCTCATTATTCTCGTTATGTGATCAGTGCTTCAGTCAGGAACCGAGCGACCACTACGGTCGCAGGTTCGAATCGTGCCTCGGCTATGGATGTGTGTGATGTGCTTAGGTTAGTTAGGTTTAAGTAGTTCTAAGTTCTAGGGGACTGATGACCTCAGATGTTAAGTCCCATAGTACTCAGAGCCATTTGAACCATTTTTTCGATCAGTGCTATTGACAGGAAATGTCAAAATGATCCCAGAATTTTACATTTCTGGCAGGCTTCTTATACCGATTCTCACAAGCGACTTCTAATCAAATTGCGTGCCTATGGAATATCGACTGAGTTGCGCGACTAGATTTGTGATTTCCTGCCAGATAGGTTACAGTTCGTAGTAAATGACGGAAAGTCATAGAGTAAAATAGAAGTAATATCTGACGTTCCCCAAGGAGGTGTTAATAGGCCCTCTGCTGTTCCTGATATACATAAATCATTTAAGTGACAATCTGAATAGCTCTCTTGGATTGCAGTGATGCTGTTTCTTGTCGTCTTATAAAACTATCAAACGATCAAAACAAATCGGAAAACTATTTAGACAAGATATCTGTACCGTGTGAAAAATAGCAGTTGACTCTAAATAATAAAAAGTGTGACATCTTCCACGTGACCACTAAAAAGAATACCCTAAATTTGGGTTACACGATAAATCACGAATCTATGTGCTGTAAATTCTACTAAATATTTAGGGATTTTAGTTACGAATAAATTAAATTGGAATGATCATATGTTGTAGGTAACGCAAACCAGAGACTGCAGAACACTTACAAAATGCCACAGGACCACTAAAGAGACTGCTTACACTTGTCCGCCCTCTTCTAGAGTATTGCTGTGCGATGTGGGATCTGCACCAGAAAGGATCGACGGTGGGCATCGAAAAAGTTCAAAGAAGCGCAGCTGGTTTTGCATTATTGCGAAAGAGGGGAGAGAGTGCTACGGATGTGATACCCGAATTGGGGTGACAGTCATTAAAACAAAGACGTTTTTCGATGCGGCAGGATCTCCTCATGAAATTTCAATCACTAACTTTCCCTTCAGAGTGTGAAAATAATTTATTTCATCCCACTGACGAAGGGAGGAATGATTGTCATAATAAAATAAGAGAAATCAGAGCTGAAAGATTTAAGTGTTGGTTTTGCCCGTCCGCTGTTCGAGAGTCGAACAGCAGAGAATTAGCTTGAAGGTGGTTGCATGAACTCTGAGCCAGGCACTTAATTGTAAATTGAAGAGTAATCATATATATGTAGATGTATAATTGGTCACAGTAGTGTTCTTTCCTAAAATTCCCTCAATAAACCGAAATCGATTATTCGCCTTCCCTACGCGCACGTTACATTTCATATCGCTTTGCTGTGTTACGCCTGGATATTTAATCGACGTGGTTGTGGCCAACAGCACACTACTGCCGCCGTATTCGAACATTAAAGAACTGTTCTTCACACGCATCTGGATTAACGTACACTTTTCAACATTTAGAACACGCTACCACTCATCACCCCAACTAGAAATTTGGTCTAAGCCATCTTGCATCCATTTACAATCTCTCAACTTCGAGACCTTCCAGTTCACCACAGCATCATCAGCAAACGGCCGGAGATTGCTGTTCACCCAGTCCGTCAAATCATTGATGTTTATAGTGAATAAGAGCGGCCCTATCAAACTTCCGTGCGCCACTCCTGACGATACTCTTGCCTCTGACGAACACTCGCTGTCCGAGATAACGTACTGGATTCTATTACTTGTGGAGTCATCGAACCACTCACGTATATGCGATCATATTCCGTATGTTCGTACCATCGCTAACAGTCAGCAGTGAGGATTGTGCCAAATGCTTTCCAGTAATCTAGGAATATGGAATCTGCCTATTTTTCCTTCATCTATAGTTCACAGGATATCATGTGAGAAAAGAGCGAACTGTGTCTCGAACCAACGAAGCTTCCTTAATCCGTGCTGCTTCGTGGACGGACGCTGCCTCGCCTCAAGGAAATTTATTACATTCGAACCGAGAATATTTTCAAGAATTCTGTAGCAAACCGATGTGAACGATATGACAGCAGGCTTTACATTTGCTACGTGTTAGGGACTGTCTTCCACGTCCCCGTGACGTTATCTTTTAACACGATAAAACAAGACCGCATGTCGCCGGTGCTGCCCATGCCTATCTCGATACAAAGGGTGTTCGATCATTGCCTGGTCTAACAATACCACCACTTGCAAATTGGTTAGAAATCAGATTAATAATGTTGCTCACGCAGCATATGTTCGCTTTATCGGGCAACAACAAAGTTATTGACTGTGGATAGTATCGTCAGAATGGAAATAATGAAGTCACTGTAAAAAAGCAATTAATTTTGGCACTTATCTTGAATGGATTCCCACGTATATTTCGTCGAAGTTGTTATAGCTCATTTGTTTATTCTAGGGTGATTCCACTTAGACTGCTAGAAGGTTCAGATCTGTATTTTAGCAATATTTAAAGACCTAACAAATGCGTTTTCCAGGAAATTCTTAATGATCAAACAATCCCAGATCAGAACAATGACATATACTTCTTCTTAATTGTCACATCATCAGGAAAATAGTTTTGTATCAATCTTCATATGTTTAATTTCCACTTTAACCAAACACAAGACTTGACTGTTCTTTTACAAAGCGAAATAACAACTTAACTTCTGCAAAGTGAAACGAAGACTGCTCTGTGCGCATTCGCACCAAAACGGTTACATGTAAGTGAAAGATTATGACAGTCTCACAGAAATGAATACACACAAGAACCATATCACTGTAATATATCGATACATCGGAGTACCTATACATTAATAAAACCAAATGTGAATATTGTCACAAAAATATCTCTGTTACTTCGCAGAAAAGTAGTACGATATTACTGGTATCGAGAACTGGGGTTGGAGTGCCGTAGTGGTCACGTAAATAAAGAACCATTACACTGGCTAGCACGTGAACATCAAGTCTTGGGTTACTGAAAGACTGGCGTGCCACCAATCGCTAGCTACTCTGATTGATCAGCTCTGAAATAGAGCTGAAGCTACATGGATTGGTGTAGATACCCGTATCGTCGTCCAAGCTCAGTTCAACTCCGTCCCCAGCTGGGTTAGGTCCATTGGTAATACTGCGTGTACTAAATAAGACCACCTACAAATTTAACCAAGTGTGCTTCCTAGTATACGGTTCGTATAAGCACAATAACTAAAACCTCCTTCTGATGCTCCAGTTTTAACTGCCAGCAGCGTCTTAAACATGACGCCAAAACGACAATGGATTTTTTTAAATTCTTTTTTGAAAAAGGCTCAAACTCGTGCGACTGAATTGTAGAACTTGGCGAGCAGAACACCTACGGAAACCATCTTGAAGATCTAAGTATTCGTTGACGATAATCCTTTCTCTATCCCTCTTCGCACATCGTTCGACTATAAAAGACGGCACTAACAAGGGAACCTCCTCATCGCATCCCCCTCAGATTTAGTTATATGTTGGCACAGTGGATAGGCCTTGAAAAACTGAACACAGATCAATCGAGAAAACAGGAAGAAGTTGTGTGGAACTATGAAAAAAATTAGTAAAATATACAAACTGATTAGTCCATTTGAAGATTGGCAACATCAAGGACAATGGGTGTCAAGGAGCGCCGTGGTCCCGTGGTTAGCGAGAGCAGCTACAGAACGAGAGGTCCTAGGTTCAAGTCTTCCCTCGGGGGAAAAGTTTAATTTTTTATTTTCAGTTTATGTGACAAACTCTTATGTTTTCATCACTTTTTTGGGAGTGATTATCATATCCACAAGAAAACCTAAATCGGGCAAGGTAGAAGAATCTTTTTACCCATTCGTTAAGTGTATAAGTTAGGTGGGCCGACAACATATTCCTGTCATGTGACGCACACGCCGTCACCAGTGTCGTATAGAATATATCAGACGTGTTTTCCTGTGGAGGAATCGGTTGACCTACGACCTTGCGATCAAATGTTTTCGGTTTCCATTGGAGAGGGACGTCCTTTCGTCTACTAATCGCACGGTTTTGCGGTGCGGTCGCAAAACACAGACACTAAACTTATTACATTGAACAGAGACGTCAATGAACTAACGGACAGATCATAACTTTGCGAAAATAAAGAAAGTGAAATTTTCAGTCTAGGGAAGACTTGAACGAAGGACCTTTCGTTCCGCAGCTACTCACGCTAACCACGGGAACACGACGCTCCTGAGCCTACATTCTCCTCGATGTTGCTTATGTTCCGCATGGACTACTCACTTTGTACATTTTACTAATTTTTTTCATAGTTCTACACAACTTCTTCCTGTTTTCTCGATTGATCTGTGTTCAGTTTTTCAAGGCCTATCCACTGTGCCAACTTATAACTAAATCTGAGGGGGGGGGTGCGATGGAGAGGTTCCCTTGTAAGAAACAGATAATAGCAAAATAGACTATAACGAAATGACATTGACTTTCGAACCGGACTCCCATAAATTCTCGAATGTACGTCAGTGGTAAACGTGTAAATAAAGTCGAGGCCGAGATTGACTGACTAACGGCAGTACAAGTAGCAGGAATGCTCGCGACGTTTACGGCAGGCCACGCGTACCGGCCTAGACCCCATTCTTGCTGGCAAAACAGGAAGGGAGGTTGTAGGTCAGCCTCCCTTCGATGAGACAATTCATCAGTCGCGGCTGCTCGCGAATGCAAGAAGTTCTCGCCTGTCTCTCGAGGGGGGGGGGGGGGGGGCGATGGGACCCATGACGTCGGAGGCAATTGTGTGCGATCTAGCTGGCGGGCGCTGACGGAACGTGCTAAACGGGCAGCGAGAGGACCCAGCAGGCGCGTGCGACACGCTACACTTGTTGCACGACTTCTCACAATTGAGTGTGTGTGTGCGTGTGTATGTGTGTGAAGCGTGAGGCCCATTGCCGCTGTCTACGCTTTATTGACGACCAAATTGGAAGAAATCCTTACTGTCACCATACTAGCCCAGACGCAGTCGAGCACAAAGGCGTTCACAGTTGTTTCAGACCCCACTGTACAGACAGAGAACTACACAAAACGGGTTAGAACACGGTTGCAGAAACAACGAAGCAAACATGCCAAATTTAAAAAAAAAAAAAAACGCAAAATCCCCAAGATTGGCGATCTCTTACAGAAGCTCGAAATTTAGCGCGGATGGTTATAACAGTTTTCACAACGAAACATTGTCTCGAAACCTGGCAGAAAATCCAAGGAGATTCTGGTCGTTCGTGAAGTACGTTAGCGGCAAGAAACAGTCAGTGCGCCGGCCGCGGTGGTCTAGCGGTTCTAGGCGCTCAGTCCGGAACCGCGCGACTGCTACGGTCGCAGGTTCGAATCCTGCCTCGGGTATGGATGTGTGTGATGTCCTTAGGTTAGTTAGATTTAAGTAGTTCTAAGTTCTAGGGGACTGATGACCACAGATGTTAAGTCCCATAGTGCTCAGAGCCATTTAGACCATTTGAACAATCAGTGCCTTCTCTGCGCGATAGCAATGGAGATACTATAGAAGACAGTGCTGCAAACGGTCTACTGACACTGTGAAAAACAACTAACTCTTTATTCACATAAAGTGTTGAGTGCTATTGACAAGGGATTTCAGATCGATTCCGTATTTCTGGATTTCCGGAAGGCTTTTGATGCTGTACCACACAAGCGGCTCCTAGTGAAATTGCGTGCTTATGGAATATTGTATCAGTTATGTGACTAGATTTGTGATTTCCTGTCAGAGAGGTCACAGTTCGTAGTAACTGACGGAAAGTCATCGAGTAAAACGCAAGTGATTTCTGGCGTTCCCCAAGGTAGTATTATAGGCCCTTTGCTGTTCCTTATCTATATAAACGATTTGCGAGACAATGTGAGCAGACGTCTTCGGTTGCTTGCCGATGACGCTGTCGTTTACCGACTAATAAAGTCATCAGAAGATCAAAACAAACTGCAAAACGATTTAGAAAAGATATCTGAATGGTGCGAAAAGTGGCAGTTGACCCTAAATAACGAAAAGTGTGAGGTCATCCACATGAGTGCTAAAAGGAACTTGTTAAACTTCGATTGCACGATAAATCAGACTAATCTAAAATCCGTAAATTCAACTAAATACCTAGGTATTACAATTACGAACAACTTAAATTGGAAGGAACACATAGAAAATGTTGCGGGGAAGGCTAACCAAAGACTGCGTTTTATTGGCAGTACACTTAGAAAATGTAACAGACCTACTAAGGGGACTGCCTACACTACGCTTGTCCGTCCTCTTTTAGAGTACTGCTGCGGGGTGTGGCATCCTTACCAGATAGGATTAACGGAGTACATCGAGGAAGTTCAAAGAAGAGCAGCACGTTTTGTGTTATCGCGAAATATGGGAGAGAGTATCACAGAAATGATACAGGATTTGGGCTGGACATCATTAAAAGAAACGCGTTTTTCGTTGCGACGGAATCTTCTCACGAAATTCCAATCACCGACTTTCTCCTCCGAATGCAAAAATATTTTATTGACACCACCTACATAGGGAGGAACGATCACCACGATAAAATAAGGAGAATCAGAGTTCGTTCTGAAAGACACAGGTGTTCATTCTTTCCGCGCGCTATACGAGATTGGAATAATAGAGAATTGTGAAAGTGGTTCGATGAACCCTCTGCCAGGCACTTAAATGTGATTAGCGGAGTATCCATGCAGATGTAGTTGCAGATGGTGACGAGGTCTGGTTACCCGAAAGTCACAGGCGGTGCAGTGACGCGGCCCTACCCCGAAGTGAATCTCAGCTCGCCACCTCTCACGCCATGTCACCCTACTGTTCACCTATGGTTTGAAGCAATGACCCTCCCTTTTCTCAGCAGTTTTCTAACGGCTGCAGCCACCTACAGACACTCGTTGTCATCAAACTCGTCGCACTTGTAAGGATAAGGCATATGAAGGGGTTGCCTGTTTTGTTTCAATGTTTTGTCAGCCTGTAAGAAGGAGCTGCATTTGACTGTTTTCAGCTATAATAAGCTTAATGCCAATTTCATCCATTATGAGTTGTGTTGTGGGGACTGCGACTCTTAATGTGAACGAAAATACTGTAGTATCTGTGTCAGTGACAAGTTTCTATTTCATCCACAGTAGGTTTCGGCAGTGTACCACCATTATCAGGCAAGGCACGCTACCATAGGACAGTGTAACTGTTGATACGCATAGTGGACAAAATGAAAAACTTGTGACTAACGTAGATGCAGTAATATTTTTTGAATGTCTTTTAGAGAACTCCTTAATGGGAAGCGAAGTGTACTGGTGGATTTGCCAAAGGGAAGATAAAATATAACACCTTTTTTACTTCTGAGCAGCTCTGTCTCCCCGTTTACAAGTTCCCACACTTAACTCGAAATAAACCATTAAAGCATAAAGCTTATACACATTTTGTTCCCAAAAGGACAGAACAGTGATATTCAAATAATTAAAGCCAGTAAAACATTCAACTCTCGATACTCAATAAGCAAGTAATCGAGAAGATAATACACGAAAACGTTTTCGTCTGTTTCACTACTCCTCCCCGTCTCTAATTGCGTAGTCGACGATGGGACGTTAAACGCTATATTCCTTAAAAGAAGGAAAAAGTGGTAAAAGACCTCTTTCTCCCTCTCTCTTGCATTTGTATTCTAACAATTTTCTGTCAGCAGTCTGAAATTCACGAAGTTCATGGCAAGTATGCTGTCTACAAAACTGGAAACCGAATTTCATTTAACTATTGTTGCTATTCACTTTGTGCATAACACAGTATGGCATAAAAAGTCCTCACAGAAAATCTTATGACGAATATTACGAATATACTTCATGACACAAAGACCTAAATTACACTGCATATTCTTCTGTATGCTGTTCTGCAGCCTCAACAATTTGTATCAAATTCACATTATTCTAATATTAATACACGAGAGATACTGTTTTATATTTTATTTGCTGCTATACAATGTGATCAAAAGTATCCGGACACCCAAAAAACGTACGTTTTTCATATTAGGTGCATTTTACTGCCACCTACTGCCAGCTACTCCATATCAGCGACCTCAGTAGTCGTTAGAGAACATGAGAGAGCAGAATGGAGGATTCACGGAACTCACGGACTTCGAACGTGGTCAGGTAATTAGTGTCACTTATGTCATACGTCTGTACGCGAGATTTTCACACTCCTAAACATCCCTAGGTCCACTGTTTGCGATGTGATAGTGAAGTGGAAACGTAAAGAGACGTACAGCACGAAAGCGTACAGGCCGACCTCGTCTGTTGAGTGACAGAGACCGCCGACAGTTGAAGAGGATCTTAATGTGTAATAGACTGACATCTATCATACCATCACACATGAATTCCAAACTGTATCATGATCCACTGCAAGTACTATGACAGTTACGCGGGAGGTGAGAAAACTTGGATTTCATGGTCGAGCAGCTGCTCATAAGCCACACATCACGCCGGTAAATGCCAAAGGACGCCACGCTTGGTGTAAGGAGCGTAAACCTTGGACGATTGAACAGTGGAGAAACGTTGTGTGGTGGCATGACGAATCACGGTACACAATGTGGCGATCCGATGGCAGGGAGTGAGTATGGCGAATGCCAGGTGAAAGTCATCTGCCAGCGCGTGTAGTGCCAACAGTATAATTCGGAGGCGTAGGTGCTAGGGTGTGGTCGTGTTTTTCATGGAGGGGGCCTGCATAGAGTCCTGACCCAAATCCTATAGAACACTTCTGGGATGTTTTAGAGCGCCGACTTGGTGACAGGCCTCACCGACCGACATCGATACCTCTCCTCAATGCAGCACTCCGTGAATAATGGGATGTCATTGCCCAAGAAACCTTCCAGCATCTGATACTACATCTACATCTACATGGATACTCTGCAAATCACATTTAAGTGCCTGGCGGAGGGTTCATCGTACCACCTTCACATTTCTCTATTATTACAATCTCGTATAGCTTGCGGAAAGAATGAACACCTATATCTTTCCGTACGAGCTCTTATTTCCCTTATTTTATCGTTGTGATCGTTTCTCCCTATGTAGGTCGGTCTCAACAAAATATTTTCGCATTCGGAGGAGAAAGCTGGTGATTGGAATTTCGAGAGAAGATTCCGTCGCAACGAAAAACGCCTTTCTTTTAACGATTTCCAGCCCAAATCCTGTATCATTTCTGACACTCTCTCCCATTTTCGCGATAATACAGAACGTGCTGCATTTCTTTGAACTTTTTCGATATACTCCGACAGTCCTATCTGGTAAGGATCCCACGCCGCGCAGCAGTATTCTAAAAGATTGAACGTATGCTTGCGAAAGTGGAAGCTGTCATCAAGGCTAAGGGTGGGCCACGCCATATTGAATTCAAGCATTACCTATGGAGGGCCCCACGAACTTGTGGGTCATTTTCAGTGAGGTGTCCGGATACTTTTGATCACATAGTGTAAATGTAATAACCGCTAGGGATGTTTATCAGTGTCTTAATGATACTACATTTATATATTTTCTTTTCATTATAAGAAGTTACAAACAGGAATAGAAATTGTAAGGATCTTAGGAAGTGAAGCGGCTGCAGTTAAATAATATGTACTTTTTTTAATCGCTGCAACAAATACTTGCGAAGATTGGGCGATAAGCAGAACAGACCAGATATTAGCCTTCAAGGTAGGGTGTTGAAAATAGATCTTTTCACTGCAACGTAAGAAGCTCTTTCTTGGAATAAGACGTCTTGACAGGAATGGCTAGTGGCGATGAAGGAGATAATAGAAGAACACCTCATCGGGCAGGCAAATTCATTGGAATCTACCTAGATTAGATTGGAAATGACATATACAATCAATATAGTGACAGGCTGAACATATGAATGGATTGATCATTTACTGCACTGTGCGTCATTCTACAAGGATCTATACAAAAGAAATGGGCCAAGTGTTTACACAAACGAATTATATGAAAATTTACAGCTCATAATCTAATTATGTAGAGTTGGACTTAGGATCTCCACCAGTAATCACATTGAAATTTTTCCAAACTTCAATTGAATCGTGGTTTCCAGTGTGGCCAAATTTAGAGCCGGGAATGATTTATGTATGGGTATGTCAGTGTTTTGGTTGTTGACCTTGTTCTTAGATCGTTCATTTGCTGTTTGTTGGCATACCACGTGGCTGCTAGACCACTAGTCCAGTTTACCTGTCTATTAAGAGGCTAATGATTACTAAAAAGTAACACTTTTTGTGCCTCTCGTTGTTTTGTGCACACTTGAAGGTTCCAATAGAGTTGCCCTCTACCAAAACTACAGTTCGGTAGTTTTGGCACAGTAAATGAATGATGCAGTAAGTGGTATGGTTACTGGTAGTAATGGTAGCACTGGTAGAGAAAGAAACATAAATGAACGTGTGAGAGAGGAAGTATTTTTTGCTAGCTTGTTTTGCACATAATTAGAACCTTACATCGTTCAGTGTTAGTGCAGTGTGTATTTTATATCCTTACAAAATATAAAATGCATTTTATACGTAAATAAATTTCCTGCTAGCATAACTTTTGCACTTTTATGTAACCGAAACGATTATGTTTATGCAAGTACAGTTTACATGCATAAAAACAAAAACTGTATATAATTATTGTTATTATTTTGTAGTCAACAGAACGTTCGTCGTCATGATCGAAGGTAAGAGTTTCCTATTATATTGGTTAATGCGAAAGTTGTTTAACAATAGCAGAAACATGTTTTATATGAGCTCAGGGAAGTATTTAAGCAATTTCTGATATGTTATTGTCTTTTTTTAAATTTTATCTTTTTTTGATGAAATTGCGTTTTCTAGTGCTATCTGATAAATCTGTATTTTTTTAAAATTTTTGTACAAGACCTCTTTTGTTTCACGTTAAAAATCAACAATTTTCGAATGAAACCTGAATCAAACAATGTCTACTCCTGTAAGTACTGATATTTTTTGAATAACAGTCATGAGGATAACTATGAAGAACAAAAATGTTCCCTAGTTTACATTGCCCTTTGTATACCCACTCTTAGCTTCTAGACAGTTCACCACTTTCAGTTTCTAGGGAAATCTGGAAAGACACTGATTGCATACGTAGGAAAAGCCATTGGAATGAGGTAACGCCCGACAGATATGCAACACACCTGACGTACAGGTAACGCAGTTACGATCTTAACTGACCAAAGTTAGTAAGGAAAGTAGTGTAGTCCAGGATTACCTAAGATAATCCACGGCAGCCTACAGAAGTTCTGTTTCTCAGTCAAATGGATTCCGTGGTTCAGAAAGAGTCGGTAGTGTTACGGGGCACCCTGCTTGGACAAGTCGTCAGTCCACGTTTGGCTCAGCGGCGTCGCTGCGGCCCTGTGCAGAATATGGCAGTGGCGTCACGGGATGACAAAACACTCGCTTCTGGCAAAAAGCTGGAAACCTCGGCGGGCATCGTTTTATCTCCATCAGCGGCGCTGCAGTTGCCGCCCGTGACCTCAGCCAAGAGCGCAGGCCCGGCATGTCACGCCGGGGTCGTTAGCGAAGTCCGCTGACAACCGTCTCATCCACGCCGGCACATGCTGCCGCGCCGAAGTATTACAGGCCAGGGCGATTACTTCGTACACATCTACAAGACACAGTCGAGGGGGGAACTGAATCAGTGATTAAATCATTGAAGAGTACACCTGCACGCATGCGATGAAGGAAGGGAGCGGTTTTAGGCGCTACAGTCTAGAACCGCGCTACCGCTACGGTTGCAGGTTCGGATCCTGCCTCGGGCATGGATGTGTGTGATGTCCTTAGGTTAGTTAGGTTTAAGTAGTTCTACGTTCTAGGGAACTGATGACCTTAGAAGTTAAGTCCCATAGTGCTCAGAACCATTTGAACCAAGGAAGGGAGGAGGAAAGATCCTCGGGACCGTCGACGTCGAGGTTGTTAGAGACAAGCAAAAACTTGGGTGGAAAAGGATGGGAAGCTCTTTTCAGACGCACTACCACGGCACATGTCTTAACCTACTTAGAGAAACATCTAAACTATGCATGAACGGAAGGTAATCTCAGTCAGCAATCGCAGGAATGCGAGGCCAGTGTCTTCCCACTGCGCCCCATCGCTTGGTGTGTGCCACAAAGTATACAAAGTATGAAATACGTTTCTCGTTGCGCCATTCGCTAGTGTTGTTTGATGTTTGTTTCAAATGCAATTACTTCCGAAACAAATTTCATTGCGACTTAGCTAAACCCCATTACACCGAGAGGTAGAGGAGCGAGAATGACATAATGGGAAAGAGCGAGAGCGAGAGAGAGAGAGAGAGAGAGAGAGAGAGAGAGGGGGGGGGGGGAAAGAGAGAGAAAGAGAAAAACAATAAGAAGAAGGGAGACACAGCGAGAGAAGCAGGGAGAGAAGCAATGTACGCATTTATCGCGGATTTCCTCACTGACAGTGTGTTTTAACGTTTTTGAGGTCATTTCAGAACACAGTAGTCATCATACTCGCTCTCTGGCATCAGGAGAATATTGGCATAGAAAATAAAATTTATTGGCTTGAACGGGGAAGCAGTACTAAATGAGAATTATGCTTTTTAACTCTCTCACTTGGTTCGATTTAACTAAAGAGTTTGTTATTACGTGCACCTAATTAATCGATAAGGCATCAACTCAGAAGTACTTTGACCAAAACAATATGGGAACGTGTATAACTACGGGGGACGTTCAATAAGTAATGCAACACGTTTCTTCTCGGCCAAATTCAGTTGAAAAAACGCGGTACTCCCGTTTCAGCCTCTATAGCTTCATGAAGTACCGATAGGTACTATACTTAATATTCAAAATGGCGACTGTAAAGGAGTTGCGCTCTAAGCAGAGAGCTGTCATTGATTTTCTTTTGCCGGGAAACCAGAGCATCACAGATGTTGTCCTCGGCGGCGAATGTTCATCAGAGACAAGGGTATCGTCCGGAGCGCCCCAGGTCAGTATGATACGACCACTGTTACTCCCTATATTCATAAATGATTTGGCCGAAGGGGTGGGCAGCAAACTACGGTTGTTCACTGATTATACCGTGGTGCACGGTAAGGTGTCAAAGTTGAGTGACTATAGCAAAATAATACACGACTTAGACAAAATTTCCAGTTTGTGTGATGAATGACAGCTAGCCCTAAATGTGGAAAAATATAATTTAATGCGGATGAGTAGGAAAATCAAAGCCCTGATGTTCGGATCAGTATTACTAGTGTCCTGCTTGACACAGTCACATTGTTTAAATAACTTGGTGTAACGTTGCAAAGCGATATGAGCTAGAACGAACATGTGAGAACTGTGGTAGGAAAGGCGAATGGTCGACTTGGGTTTATTGGGAGAATTTTAGGAAAGAGTGCCTCAGCTGTAACGGAGACCGCATATAGGACGCTGGTGCAACCTGTTGTTGAGTACTGCTTGAGTGTTAGGGATCCGTACCAGGTCAGATAGAAAGCAGACACTGAAGCAATTCAGAGACAGGCTGCTTGCTTTATTTGTTACCGGTAGGTTCGAACAACACGTAAGTATTACGGAGCCGTCAAACTACATTGCACCTAAGGACCACGAAGATAAGACACGAGAAATTAGGGCGCACACGGAGGGATGTACAGTAGTTTTTCCCTCATTCTGTTTGTGAGTGGAACAGGAAAGGAAATGACTAGCAGTGGTACAGTGTACCCTCCGCCCTGCACCGTACGGTGGCTTGCGAAGTGTCTATGTATATGTAGAAATTGGAAATTTGTGGTAAGTTCCTATGGGACCAAACTGCTGAGACCATCGATCCCTAGACTTACATCTACATCTACACCCATACTCCGCTTGCCACCTGACGGTGTGTGGTGGAGGGTACCTTGAGTACCTCTATCGGTTCTCCCTTCTATTCCAGCCTAGTATTGTTCGTGGAAAGAATGATTGTCGGTATAGCTCTGTGTGGGCTCTAATCTCTCTGATTTTATCCCCATGGTCTCTTCGCAAAATATACGTAGGAGGGAGCAACATACTGACTCTTCGGTGAAGGTATGTTCTCGAAACTTCAACAAAAGCTCGTACTGAGCTACTGAGCGTCTCTCTTGCAGAGTCTTCCACTGGAGGTTATCTACTATCTCCGTAACGCTTTCGGGATTACTAAATGATCCTGCAACGAAGCGCGCTGCTCTCCGTTGGATCTTCTCTATCTCTTCTATCCACCCTGTCTGGTACGGATCCCACACTGGTGAGCAGTATTCAAGCAGTGGGCGAACAAGTGTACCGTAACCTACTTCCTTTGTTTTCGGACTGCATTTCCTTAGGATTCTTCCAATGAATCTCTGTCTGGCATCTGCTTTACCGACGATAAATTTTATATGGTCATTCCATTTTAAATCACTCCTAATGCGTACTCCCAGATAATTTATGGAATTAACTGCTTCCAGTTGCTGACCTGCTATATTGTAGCTAAATGATAAGGGATCTTTCTTTCTACGTATTCGCAGCACATTACACTTGTCTACATTGAGATTCAATTGCCATTCCCTGCACCATGCGTCAATTCGTTGCAGATCGTCCTGCATTTCAGTACAATTTTCCATTGTTTCAACCGCTCGATATACTACAGCATCATCCGCAAAAAGCCTCAGTGAACTTCCGATGTTATCCACAAGGTCGTTTATATATACTGTGAATAGCAACGGTCCTACGACACTCCCCTGCGGCACACCTGAAATCACTCTTACTTCGTAAGACTTCTCTCCAATGAGGCAACACACATACCCATGCCAGAGGGAGGAATCGAACCTCCGACGGGGGTAGCGGCGCGAACCGTGGCATGGCACCCAAGACCGCTCGGCTAACCCGCGAGGCGTAGATGTACATATTCATAGGCCGTTGCAGAACGTCTTTGGAGACCTGGCAGTGAAAAAGAAAACCATGATGACGCATTGGGTGAGGGGTCTATCATCATCGCAACACGGTGGCGCAAACCAGTCCGACCTGCCCCTTACCGGCTGGCCGCACACAACTGTGACTCCTGCAGTGTTGGAGACTGAAGAACGACACCACAAAAATGCAAAGGAATTTCTTCTTCACCTCCGTGATAACGCAAGGCTTCATACAAGTCTGAACTCTCAAAACTTCATTGGACTCTTCTTCGCCATCCACCCTACAGCCCTGATCTCGCACCTTCCGACTTGAATCTGTTTGGCCCAATGAAGGATGCATTTTGCGGGAATCAGTATGTGCATGATGGGGAGGCTACTGTTGCAGCAAGACGTTGGCTCCGGCATCGACCAGTAGAGTGGTACCTTGCGGGCTTGAAGGTCCTCCCAGTAACGTGGCGGAGATTATGTTGGCAAATATGGTTTTGGAGCCAAAAGAATGGGGAATAACACAGTAGTAGTTTCCATTTCCGCAGCAGTGTAGTTGCAATAAGTGGAGTGCAGCGTTTATCTTTTTAGCGACTGGGAATGAGAGTTTTGTCTCTCTCTCTCTCCAGGCAGGTGAAATTACGAATGTTAATCGATAGATCGACTGGTTCGACCCGTCTCGGTTTTATTCAGTTTAAATTGTGGGAGGAAGTTGGGAAGGGCTTTTTACATGCACTGGAAGTACGTTGCTCGTGAAAGGCGGGGTTCTGGCTTCGAATCCCGTCCTGCACACAGTTTGAATCTTCCATTGTTTCATAACAGCGCACACTCCACTACAATTTGAACGATTGATTCTGGATTAAACTGGTCCTTACTTCTTCTTTTCTAGTTGTACATGGCGCTGTTACGAAAAAGGTGCACCACCGGAAAAGATGTTAAATTTAACCCGTTCACTACCAACGTTTTTCAGAATTACGGACAGTCATCAACGGTTATTTTAACTAACGTCGTCGTCAGCAGAAACAATACGAAAAAAATATCCGCCATTTCGTTTTCCAATGGGAGGAGGGGTTGGGACATTTGTGTGCCATTGGTATTTTGACGTGGATATTTTGAAATAGTCCCAGTGGCAATGAAATGAATGATGATACTGTATTTTCATTCGCGATCTATATTCTCAGAAAAGCTCTCGGATCGTAGCTATGATTATATACATTTAATGTTTTGGTCGGTTATTATAAATAACAAGCTTTTTATCATTATATGCAAATTCGAGTGTCTCATATGAGAAATATGTCGAACTTTCTAATTGTGACACGGAGCGAATTAGTTTTTGGCTAAATCTGTTTCACACAAGGAGCATAACAATGACGTGCAGCATATTCTCATTGGTTTTCAGATAACTTACCGTGGTACACATTCAAGGGTTGGACAAAAGTATGGAAGCATCGCGAGAAACGCACGGTTGAGCATAAATGCTACAGGTAGCCAAACCTGCCGCTTGTGCTGTTGTGTCTGACCACGGCCGGCCGGAGTGGCCGAGCGGTTCTAGGCGCTACAGTCTGGAACCGCGCGACTGCTACCGTCGCAGATTCGAATCCTGCCTCGGGCATGGAAGTGTGTGATGTCCTTAGGTTAGTTAGGTTTAAGTAGTTCTAAGTTCTAGGGGACTGATGATCTTAGAAGTTAAGTCCCATAGTGCTCAGAGCTATTTCTGACCACGAACGGCACCTCTGCAACGACCTCAGTACTTTGTAAGTGTCAGTAGTGGTCATAAAAGTCTTCTGTATAGTTATGAGTGCATTATTCCGCTGCTAAGTGAATTCGAGCGTGGAAAAATTGTTGGTGCTCGTATTGTGGGTGATTCCGTAACCAAGTGTTTGTCGTTTCAAGATGCACCACATCGAAGTTTGATACTGCATACAGGGAAGCGGAAAAACAATCTCCGCTAAGTTACAACGCAGACGGAAGTGAGTGTTGAGTGATCGTGGCGGACGGTCATTAAACAGGATTCTGACGAAAACTAAGAGGACGACAGATGCGTAAGTCACTGCAGAACTGAATGTCCCACTCGGGAATCCTGTCAGCGCCAAAACAACATGAAGGGAGCCGCATAAACAGGTGAACTGGATTTCCGAAACCACACACCAGTGATACAAATGCCCATAACACGAAAACGTAGTGCCGAAGCCATAGAAGCTGGACTATGGATCAGTGGGAGAGTGTCATTTGGTTGGATGAGTATTGTTTCACAGTGTTTTCAACTTTTGGTCGAGTTTACGTCCCAATAATGAAACACGACAGGGGTCCAGTGAGGCTTTGGGCAGCCATGTAGTGGTATTCCATGGACTCCCACAGTTACTCTGCAGGGTCGCATTACTGCCAAGGAGTTTGGGACCATTTTGGGGGATGAGGTCCGTCCGATGGTACAATGTGTATTCCCGAATGGTGATGCCACATTCCGAGTCCGTGTTCACACTGTTCACATCGTCCAGTGCTGGTTTCGTGAGCACCACGTGCCGCCTCTTCCCTGGCCATCACAGTCCCCAGGTCTCAGAGTAGTCGAGCCTCTGTGGTCTACTTTGGAGAGCAGGGCACGCGATCGCTACCCACTTCCGTCATCGTTACCTTAATTTGCCACTATTTTGCAGAAAGGTACATGTTTCGAGATTATACCTCACCATCAGGCTGTAGCGGCAATGCAAAAACATTTAACATCAGTGTATACAAATATTAAATTTTCATTACATAACTGCTGTGATCATCCTGCGGGGAGAGAGAAAGATAACCTAGGAAGAGGCGTTGTCACTTTGTATATTGGGCCGCTGTTCACATGAAAACTTTAACAAATAATCCGGCGTTCCCCAAGGATTGTTTGCGTATGATCCTGTCATTTACCGTCTTGTAAAGTCATCTGGTGATCAAAACGAATTGCAAAATGATTTAGATAAGACTGTGCAAAAAGTGGCAATTGACCCTGAATAAAGAAAAGTGAGAAGTTATTCAGATGAGTACTAAAAGAAATCGGCTAAATTTCGATTACGCGGTAAGTCACACAAATCTTAAGGCTGTTCAAAAATGGTTCAAATGGCTCTGAGCACTACGGGACTTAACATCTGAGGTCATCAGTCCCCTAGAACTTAGAACTACTTAAACCTAACTGACCTAAGGACATCACACGCATCCATGCCCGGGGCAGGATTCGAACCTGCGACCGTAGCAGTCTCGCGGTTCCGGACTGAAGCGCCTAGAGCCGCACGGCCACCGCGGCCGGCCTTAAGGCTGTAAATTCAACTAAATACATAGGGATTACAATTACAAATACCCTAAATTGGAACGATCGCATGGATAATGTTGTGGGTAGAGCCAACCAAAGACTGCGATTCATTGGCAGAATACTTAGAAAGTGCAACAAGTCTAATAAAGAGATTGCTTACACCAAGCTTGTCCGTCCTATTCTGGAGTATTGCTGTGCGGTGTGGTACCCACATTAGATGGGACTGACAGATGACATCGAAAAAGTACAAAGAAGGGCAGCTCGTTTTGTATTATCGCGAAGTAGGCGAGATAGTGCCACAGACATGATACGTGAATTGGCGTGGCAATCATAAAAAAGACGTTTTTCGTTGCGACGGTATCTTCTCATGAAATTTCAATCACCAGTTTTCTCCCCCGATTGCGAAAACATTCTGTTGGCACCCACCTACATAGGGAGAAATGATCATCACGATAAAATAAGAGAAACCAGGGCTCGCACAGAAAAAATTTAAGTGCTCGTTTTCCCCGCGCACCGTTCGAGAGTGGAACGGCAGAGAGACAGCTTGAAGGTGGTTCATTGAACCCTCTGCCAGGTACTTTATTGTGAATAGCAGAGTAATCGCGTAGGTGTAGATGTAGAAAACAATCACTTTGTTCTTGCGGCGTGGCAGCCTTCTTGTGAAGTGCTGAGGTACCGCTATTTCCATGGCTCTCTTGGACTTCTTCACTATTGTTCACAAACTACACAGGGGTGACTTTAAAACACGCTAACACAAAAGAAATGAGCCGTGTACAAAACAAGATGGCGATCAAAACAAGGCTAGTTTCGATTTGACTATCGATATGTCGATCCTAGTGTTGTCAGTGGCAATGTCTTCTTCATGTCTTGCTGTCGTATCACTGATGTTGATTGTCATCATGTATTACAAAGTGAGGAACTGTAACAATTTTTTATTCTAGTAATTACAAAGATATTTCTGGAATCTGTACTCAAATAATCTTCATATCATGTACTTGCTATTTTAAGAGAACTGAATTCAAATTCGTAAAGAAATGTGAATTTTTGGACTCTGTCATTTCAGTTAGTATCTCGTTTTTCGACTTATGGCCATTGATGAATATTTCGATTTCTTCCAAGATATCTATTCTCCAGCTCTCTTCCAAAGCATGCAATACTTTGAGGGCGTTGTCTGTTGCAACACTTTGTCCTGTTTCAGTTATATGTTGTGCTACAGCTAATTTATTAGATTTATCCAATGTATTATTTAAAACGGGTTTTAAAATTTATTCCCGTTTGGCTAATATACTATCTGTTGCAATGACTACATGTAATTTTATAAATTCCTGATTTGCTTATTTCCCCTGTAGGCTGTATGATGTCATGGACCATCTTCTTTCTAGAGTTGTTGTTGGTGACAAAAGTGATCCTGATATCTGTCTTTTCAAATAGCTTGGCTGTTTTGTCTGAGATGACTCCTAAATACGGTATCGTTATGTGCATAGGTTTTCGTGTCCTGTGTGGCGGGGGGCGCGGAGACGTGTGGTAGACACGTTAGTTTGTTAGCTTTTGTTTTTAGCTATGGGTTGTGAAAGTGTACCTATATCATTTTGGGTATTAATAAACCGCTGCATCTGTATTTTGTTCTTTATTATTGGAGTAGGACTGGTTTCGTGGCAGAAAAAGCCACTTCTTAAGGTAAACATACAACTGAAACATTAGAACTTAAAAGCTCGTAACTTCGTAACTAACATTCGTTGTCCGTCAGAACAAGTTTCGAGCATTTTAGGTCTGTTTTAGTTGTATGTGCTCCTGAAGATGTGGCTTTTAGTGCCTCTAAACCTGTAGTGATCCAATAATAAAGGATAAAATACAGCTGAAGCGGTTTATTAATACCCAGAATGATTGCTCATAGCTGTGGTTGCCCTTTCTGCAAGGTTGTTTGTATCTACGAGTCTCACTCCAAAAGAAATGCACACTTTTTTTTAAATCCATCTTTTATTCTACATGTTTGAAAGTTTTACAGTGTGTAGATACATCCTTTAGGAACAATATTTTCATTTCTCCACATAATTTCCATCCCCCTCCACTGCCTTACGCCATCTTGGTACCAGCGCCTGTATACCCACACAGTAAAATTCTGGACCAACCTGTTACAGCCACTGTTTGGCAGCGTGCACAAAGGAGTCATCATCTTCAAACGTTGTGAAAAATGATGGATCCATGTTTCATCATGAAAAATGATGGAGCCATGTTTTATCACCTTTCACAAGTCTTCCAAGAAAATCATCTCCACTATTCTCGTACTGTTACAAAAGTTCGCTGCATACCGTTTTTCTTGTTTCTTTGTGAGCCACTGTCAACATCCTGGGAACCCACCTGGCAAAAACCATTTTTAACGCCAACAGTTTCAGTATTCTGCAAACACTTCCTTCCCCTATCCCAACGTAGCGTGACAATTCGTTCACTGTGATGCGTCAGTCAGCAGTCACCAATTCGTTAACTCTCTGCACATTGTCTGGAGTGTGTGCAGTACGAGGCCTGCCGCTGAGGACAATCCTCAATATTGCTGTGCCCGCTTTCATCGCATAACCTGCTTGCCCACCGACTAACTGTACTGCGATCGACAGCAGCATTTTCATACACCATTTTCAACCTCTTGTGTATGTTTCCCACTGTATCGTTTTCACAGCACAGAAATTCTATGACAGCACGTTGCTTCTGACGAACGTCAAGTGTAGCAGCCATCTTGAAGACATGCTGTGACGGCGCCAGTCACGGGAACAGGTTGAACTAAGTTTGAAAACAAGCGGGAAGGATGTATCTACACACTGTAAAACTTTCACACATTCAGAATGAAAACTGTATTTTTACAAAAATAGTGTGCATTTCTTTTGGAGAAACCCTCGTATTTCGTGTTCGTGATAGCCATTGTTGTGTGCAATTTATTTGGTAGTGTTTATTTCTGTCTCATAGTCATCAGCATTAAGTGGACATTCCTGTGCTCTGTTTATGCAGGATCTAAATGCAGCTTGCTTATGTGAGTTGGGATTTGCGGAAGACTCATTAATGACAGAGTCTGTATTTGTTGGTTTTCTGTCTACGTTGATGATCAGAATCACACCCAGTGGAGATATTTGAAAACCTTTTCATATATTTGAAACAGTCGCGGTCCATTAATGGTCAATGTGGCTTCAAATTATTTGACACAGGATGTGTATTCAGCCATTTAAAAACTTTGAGGTTCGCCAATGACGTTGTAATTCTGTCAGAGACAGCAAAGGACTTGGAAGAGCAGTTGAACGGAATGGACAGTTTCTTGAAAGGAGGATATAAGATGAACATCAACAAAAGCAAAACGAGGATAATGGAATGTAGTCGAATTAAGTCGGGTGATGCTGAGGGAATTAGATAGGCAATGAGACACTTAAAGTAGTAAAAGAGTTTTGCTATTTGGGGAGCAAAATAACTGATGATGGTCGAAGTAGAGAGGATATAAAATGTAGACTGGCAATGGCAAGGAAAGCGTTTCTGAAGAAGAGAAATTTGTTAACATCGAGTATAGATTTAAGTGTCAGGAAGTCGTTTCTGAAAGTATTGGTATGGAGTGTAGCCATGTATGGAAGTGAAACATGGACGATAAATAGTTTGGACAAGAAGAGAATAGAAGCTTTCGAAATGTGGTGCTACAGAGAATGCTGAATATTATATGGGTAGATCACATAACTAATGAGGAGGTATTGAATAGAATTGGGGAGAAGAGGAGTTTGTGGCACAACTTGACAAGAAGAAGAGACCGGTTGGTAGGATATGTTCTGAGGCATCAAGGGATCACAAATTTAGCATTGGAGGGCAGCGTGGAGGGTAAAAATCGTAGAGGGAGACCAAGAGATGAATACACTAAGCAGATTCAGAAGGATGTAGGTTGCAGTAGGTACTGGGGGATGAAGAAGCTTGCACAGGGTAGAGTAGCATTGAGAGCTGCATCAAACCAGTCTCAGGACTGAGGACCACAACAATAACAACATGACAACCTGTTCGTTACACCGTAATATGAATGGTAATGTGTTGTGCTTTTGACGTTGACATATTTTTGAGCAGTCCGTGATAGTGTGAGTATGAGCGGCGCCGTGTGTGGCATGACGTGGTGTTGCGTGCCCGCAGTGGTGGTGGAGACGGTGGAGGACGGGCGCGCGCGCTCGCAGCACCTGACTGTGGACGCGCTCAGCGAGGGCGCCATCCTGCGCTCCGTGGTGCTCGACGTGCAGCAGCGCCAGCCCGGCGCGCACGTCGCCCTCTTCGTCGACTGCGTCTCGCTGGGCATCGTCTCCACGCCGCGCAGCCTCAGGGACATGTTCGAGCGCAGCCCGCGCCTCGCCGTCGTGAGTACTCCCCACATTCTTTTGTTTCCTCGCTCTGTGTGTGTGTGTGTGTGTGTGTGTGTGTGTGTATACGGGAGCGCTCCCTCTGTCTGAACTATCCTGAGCCACTGCATACTAACATATTATCGACAATGGTACCAGATCTGTACTCGTATCCTGTATGTCTAACGAAATTCCCACGTATCCTTACCTTCATGGAGTACAAACATGATGGAGGAATTACAGATCTTGGCCGGGAGCGGGCATTGATTGAAATCAATGGAGAGAATTGAAAATTTGTGCAGGACCGGGATTCCAACCCGTGTCTCCTGCTTACTACGGAAACACTCTAACTACTGAGCCATCCAGACACAGTGGTCATTGCAACTGCACGAACTACCCTAGCACGTCAAATTCTCACCTTATCCGCCACACTACTAATGTAATTCCCCTTGCCCATTATCATTACTCGCGGCATTTCGCCGATTCCCGTAAGAATTCGAGACAGATGTGCATCTGCACTGAAGAGATAATTGGCCGTCCTCACTTATGTATCAGCTTCCTCAATGCCCGCTCACAGTCAATATTTGTAATTCCTTTGTATGTAATTCATAATGGCTGCTGGATCAAAAACAATGTATGTTCTTTCAGACATGTGGCAAAACACACACACACACACACACACACACACACACACACACACACACACACATATATATATATATATATATATATATATATATATATATATATATGTGTGTGTGTGTGTGTGTGTGTGTGTCTGTACATGTGCCCATGTGTGTTTGTATGTGATGATATAAATCAATGGTGTAAAATAGCAGACGAGCTGGCTATTATTCATAAGATCATGTCATTCATTACACGACATATTACATATTTTACACAGCAGGCCCCAAAGAACAAATGTTATGGACTTCAATGTCATACACCAAAATAGGCAACTTGCTGAAATACGTAAAGATAACAATAAAAATGGTATAAGTCATCGAAAGTGTGAAATTCAGTAAGGTTTGTTTACAGGAGAAACTCATCCCAGCCTATGTCAACATCAAGATTTCAGCAGAAGCAATGCTGGTACCTCGCATGAGACAATATGGAGCAAAATTATGGATCCAACGAGAAATTAACAGTAAACAATCTTATAAGGAAAACCTAAATTAAGATACGCATGTGGCTCACCTAAAATTACGTAACACTACTACTCAATTACTTTTTGACACAATGTCACATTTCATAAATATCTATGTGCATAACATCAGCACCCAGACCTGATCAACACACAAAAGTAACATCAAACGCCTCATGGGAAACAGTACCCCATTGCCAAAACTAACAACATAATTTCTTCTTTCAATTTTCATAAACAAAAACATCAATGTGACTTATATATATATATATATATATATATATATATATATATATATATATATATATATATATATATATATATATATACAGGGTGAAGCAGCTAAGTCGTAACACCCCTTGTATTTCCCCAACCGTAATAGATACAAAGATGGCGTTTGGACAGTGAATTGCAGGGACAGGGGATACTTGAATACATCACATTTCATGGTTGTGCTATTTTTTTATTACAGAGATATGAGCAAAATGCCTCGGACCTTTCGAGGTGACGGAGTCCCACCTCTAACTGACAAACCAGGGACTCCTAAGATACGACTTGGCAAACAAATGGTAATGAGATGGGGAGCTATTAATATCAATGGGGGCTACTCTGGGAAGAAGGTAGAGCTGGCAGAGGCTGCAAGTTAGATGGGGCTGGACGTTTTAGCTGTTAGTGACATTCGGGTAAGGGGTGAGAAAGAAGAGGAAGTGGGAGAATACAAGGTCTACCTGTCAGGAGTCAAAGCAGGAATAGCACAATGGGGTGTAGGGCTTTACATCAGGAAAGAAATGGAACCCAGCGTTGTTGCAATAAGGTATGTAAACGAACGACTGATGTGGGTAGATTTGACAGTGTCTAGCAAGAAAATTAGGATTGTGTCAGTATATTCGCATTGTGAAGGGACAGATCAAGATAAGATGGATAGTTTTTATGAGGCACTCAGTGATGTAGTTGTTAGAGTAAAGGACAAGGACAGTGTTCTGCTCATGGGTGATTTTAACGCCAGGATTGGAAATCGAACAGAAGGGTATGAAAAGGTTATGGGTAAATTTGAAGAGGACATGGAGGCCAACAGGAACGGGAAACAGCTCTTGGATTTCTGTGCCAGTATGGGCTTAGTAATCACAAACTCCTTTTTTAAACATAAGAACATTCACCGGTATACTTGGGAAGGCAGGGGAACCAGATCTGTCATTGACTATATAATAACAGATCAGGAATTCAGGAAGACTGTGAGGGACACACGTGTATTCAGGGGATTCTTTGATGACACTGATCATTATTTAATCTGCAGTGAAATTGGGATTGTGAGGCCGAAAGTGCAGGAGGTCAGGTCCATATGTAGGAGGATAAGAGTCGAGAAACTTCAGGATAAGGAAATCAGGCACAAGTACATAACAGCGATCTCAGAAAGGTACCAGTTAGTTGAATGTAGTCAATTACAGTCATTGGAAAAGGAATGGACAAGGTACAGGGACACAGTACTAGAAGTGGCTAAAGAATGTCTTGGAACAGTAGTGTGTAAAAGTAGAATGAAGCAAACAGCTTGGTGGAATGATACAGTCAAGGCAGCCTGTAAAAGGAAAAAGAAGGCGTATCAAAAATGGCTACATACCAGAACCCAGGTAGACAGAGAAAGTTATGTTGAAGAAAGAAACAAAGCCAAACAGATATTTGCAGCATCCAAGAAGAAATCGTGGGAAGACTTTGGAAACAGGTTGGAGACTATGGGTCAAGCTGCTGGAAAACCATTCTGGAGTGTAATTAGCAGTCTTCGAAAGGGAGGTAAGAATGAAATGACAAGTATTTTGGACAGGTCAGGAAAACTGCTGGTGAATCCTGTGGATGCCTTGGGCAGATGGAGGGAATATTTTGAAGAGTTGCTCAATGTAGGTGAAAATGCGATCAGTAATGTTTCAGATTTCGAGGTAGAATGGGATAGGAATGATGATGGAAATAGGATCACATTTGAGGAAGTGGAAAAAATGGTCAATAGATTGCAGTGCAATAAAGCGGCTGGGGTGGATGAAATTAAGTCGGAACTCATCAAACACAGTGGAATGTCAGGTCTTAAATGGCTACACAGGATAATTGAAATGGCCTGGGAGTCGGGACAGGTTCCATCAGACTGGACAAAAGCAGTAATCACACCAATCTTTAAACATGGAAACAGAAAAGATTGTAACAACTACAGAGGTATCTCTTTAATCAGCGTTGTGGGTAAAATCTTCTCATGTATTGTTGAAAGGAAAGTACGAGTATTAGTTGAGGACCAATTGGATGAAAATCAGTGTGGGTTTAGGCCTCTTAGAGGTTGTCAGGACCAGATCTTTAGCTTACGGCAAATAATGGAGAAGTGTTATGAGTGGAACAGGGAATTGTATCTATGCTTTATAGATCTAGAAAAGGCATATGACCGGGTTCCTAGGAGGAAGTTATTGTCTGTTCTACAAGATTATGGAATAGGAGGCAAACTTTTGCAAGCAATTAAAGGTCTTTACATGGATAGTCAGGCAGCAGTTAGAGTTGACGGTAAATTGAGTTCATGGTTCAGAGTAGTTTCAGGGGTAAGACAAGGCTGCAACCTGTCTCCACTGTTGTTCATATTATTTATGGATCATATGTTGAAAACAATAGACTGGCTGGGTGAGATTAAGATATGTGAACACAAAATAAGCAGTCTTGCATATGCGGATGACTTAGTTGTGATGGCAGATTCGATTGAAAGTTTGCAAAGTAATATTTCAGAGCTAGATCAGAAATGTAAGGACTATGGTATGAAGATTAGCATCTCCAAAACGAAAGTAATGTCAGTGGGAAAGAAATATAAACGGATTGAGTGCCAAATAGGAGGAACTAAGTTAGAACAGGTGGACGGTTTCAAGTACTTAGGATACATATTCTCACAGGATGGCAACATAGTGAAAGAACTGGAAGCGAGGTGTAGCAAAGCTAATGCAGTGAGCTCTCAGCTACGATCTACTCTCTTCTGCAAGAAGGAAGTCAGTACCAAGACTAAGTTATCTGTGCACCGTTCAATCTTTCGACCAACTTTGTTGTATGGGAGCGAAAGCTGGGTGGATTCAGGTTACCTTATCAATAAGGTTGAGGTTACGGATATGAAAGTAGCTAGGATGATTGCAGGTACTAGTAGATGGGAACAATGGCAGGAGGGTGTCCACAATGAGGAAATCAAAGAAAAACTGGGAATGAACTCTATAGATGTAGCAGTCAAGGCGAACAGGCTTAGGTGGTGGGGTCATGTTACACGCATGGGAGAAGCAAGGTTACCCAAGAGACTCATGGATTCAGCAGTAGAGGGTAGGAGGAGTCGGGGCAGACCGAGGAGAAGGTACCTGGATTCGGTTAAGAATGATTTTGAAGTAATAGGTTTAACATCAGAAGAGGCACCAATGTTAGCACTGAATCATGGAGGAACTGTATAAGGGGGGCTATGCTCCATACTGAACGCTGAAAGGCATAATCAGTCTTAAATGATGATGATGATGATGGTGATGAGAGACATGAGGCCATCTTTCGTTTTTTAATGGAACCCAATGTTAAATTTTAGCATAACATGATGGGCTGAAAAAGACGTTTTCAAATATGTGTATATCCTAATATTTAGGCGAATAGTTTTTGAGACACAGATATATTCTCGAATCATCTTCGTCTTCGAAGCGGCGTTGTCGACTGCGACGTTTCCTGTTGACCACTGAGGAATTTAACAGGGAAGGCGTTGTTTTCCTGCTTCTCGATAACGCCGCAAGGTAAGGCACGAGGTAGCTGGAGAGAAGGGTATAAATGTGCTGTTGGGGTAATGAGACATCGCATTTCCGTCACTGTTTCTTGGAGCAGACATGTACACCAACGAAGAAAAGTTAGATATGCTTCTAGTGTATGGTGAAATCAGAAGAAATGCTGTTAGAGCAATAAAGCGATATGGAGAGCTGTATCCTGATCGTAAGCGTCCTACGCGCCAGCCTCTTGCACATATTTACAAGAAACTACTTGAATCGGGATCATGGAACGCCATACAGAGGACAAGGCAGAAAACTGCAACTGGCGAGGTACATGAAGAGGGCGTTCTAGCGGGTCAACAGAAACATCCGATCTCATGCGTCGGCTTTGACCCGTGACGTAAGGGTGTTGTGGTGTGTGACGTCATTACGGCGCGGAGTTTGGCTTGTGAGTGTGGCGTGTTTGTAGATGTTGCCTCGTTGACGTTACCTTAGTAGGAGTTTTAGGGCCTGTAATATATAGTTTACCTTTTTACTGTACTTTTTGTTTTAACGTCGTCTATGAGGCTTTTATCAGTTTGCCATTAGATTGTTCAATCTTTATGGTCTATATGTTTTGTCGCTACTCGTTATGTCTAATGAATCAGTATTGTTTTTTTCTTTTTTTTTATTTGTTTCTTTTTTTTATCTTTTGATTGACCTACACATTGATCTGTAGCGTAGCCCTGAATACGAGGTTAGGTTGGGAGTTTTTTTTTGGCGGGGGGGTCAGGGGGGGGGGGTGTGCAGCCCCCCCCCCTGCCTGGCCTTGAGTACCACTTGTTTATTATTATCTTTGTTTGCTATCAATGTTAGCAGATTGTTCTTGTGAAACCTTTGTGTGTGTTGTTTTTCTATGTGTTTTCGTCTTTGTGATACGTATGCAACGTTTTTATATCCGCCATATTGGAATTGTCGTTTATGGTCGTTTCCGCCATATTTGTGACGTCATGGGTCAAAGCCGACGGGTTAGATCGGACGCTTCCGTATTTCCGTTCTAGCGTTGGCGCATAACGACCCTACTGTTTCGTTGCGACGTATCGCCTCGGAAAGTGGTATAAGTCAGAGATTTCACCCATTTCACCTCTCATTACATCAAGTACTCTCCTGTGTGGATTTCGAACGGTGCCGGGAATTTTGCCGGTTTGCTCTGCAGCGCCTACGAGATGATCCAAAGTTTTTTCAATGGGTGCTTTTTACTGATGAAGCGACTTTCACCAACCACGGTAATGTGAATTTGCATAGTATGCATTACTGGTCAATAGAGAACCCTCATTGGCTTCGACAGGTACAGCTTCAGCAACCGTGGAGTGTTAACGTGTGGTGCGGCATCGTCGCAAATGTCATTGTGGAGCCGTACGTCATTCCGGCTATACTAAATGGCAATAGCTGTGCACAGCGCTGTCCTGCTCACTCTTCCCGTGTGGCTACAGAGCTGTTAAATGAGAAGTTCCCGGATTGTTGGATAGGACGACGTGCTGAAGTGAAGCTGCCAGCCCGTCTCCTGATTTGACACCTCTTGATTTTTTTCTTTGGGGAGCGATCAAACATAAAGTATATGCTCAAATACCAACTACGCCAGACGATATGATGCAACGCATCATCGAAGCGTTCGCTGATATCTCACGTGCCACCCTCGCAGCCGTTCACAAATCATTCGAACAGCGACTACAAATGCGCATTGCAGCAGAGGGAAAGCATTTTGAGCACATGCTTCAGCAAAGTTTTGTATCATGTACAGCATGTATTTTGCATCTTTGTGTGTATTTGGGTCATATTGTGATCAATAGTAAATATTTTCAAATAGAAAACAAATACGTACGAAATAATTGTGACCAATAAGGACCTCCTCATTTACATTTCTATTTCTGTTACTTAAAATGGAACGCCATACAGAGTTCTAGTATTGTGGTATCACAGTTGTTAAATAACTGAATAACATTTGCGCGACACCATCAGTTAATTTTTGCGCAAAATATCACAGTATGTATTACTATCGTCGGGTAAATGGGCGTGTTTGTGCAAGGACGGACACAAGTCGTTTACCATGTACTCTACACAACAGGAAAGGTCGCATTGCACAACGCCGCTTCGAAGGACGAACATGATACGAGAAAATATCTGTGTCTGAAAAATTTTCGCCTAAATATTTTGATGTTGTGGTTGTTGTTGTTGTTGCCTTCAGTCCTGAGACTGGTTTGATGCAGCTCTCCATGCAACTCTATCCCAGTACTTACTGCAACCTACATCCTTCTGAATCTGCTTAGTGTATTCATCTCTTGGTCTCCCACTACGATTTTTACCCTCCACGCTGCCCTCCAATGCTAAATTTGTGATCCCTTGATGCCTCAGAACATATCCTACCAACCGGTCTCTTCTTCTTGTCAAGTTGTGCCACAAACTCCTCTTCTCCCCAATTCTATTCAATACCTCCTCATTAGTTATGTGATCTACCCATCTAATCTTCAGCATTATTCTGTAGCACCACATTTCGAAAGCTTCTATTCTCTTCTTGTCCAAACTATTTATCGTCCATGTTTCACTTCCATACATGGCTACACTCCATACAAATACTTTCAGAAACGACTTCCTGATATTTAAATCTATACTCGATGTTAACAAATTTCTCTTCTTCAGAAACGCTTTCCTTGCCATTGCCAGTCTACATTTTATATCCTCTCTACTTCGACCATCATCAGTTATTTTGCTCCCCAAATAGCAAAACTCCTTTACTACTTTAAGTGTCTCATATCCTAATCTAATTCCCTCAGCATCACCCGACTTAATTCGGCTACATTCCATTATCCTCGTTTTGCTTTTGTTGATGTTCATTTTATATCCTCCTCTCAAGACACTGTCCATTCCGTTCAACTGCTCTTCCAAGTCCTTTGCTGTCTGTGACAGAACTACCATGTCATCGGCGAACCTCAACGTTTTTATTTCTTCTCCATGGACTTTAATACCTACTCCGAATTTTTCTTTTGTTTCCTTTACTGCTTGCTTAATATACAGATTGAATAACATCGGGGACAGGCTACAACCCTGTCTCACTCCCTTCCCAACCGTTGCTTCCATATCATGCCCCTCGACTCTTATAACTGCCATCTGGTTTCTGTACAAATTGTAAATAGCCTTTCGCTCCCTGTATTTTACCCCTGCCACCTTTAGAATTTGAAAGAGAGTATTCCAGTCAACATTGTCAAAAGCTTTCTCTAAGTCCACAAATGCTAGAAATGTAGGTTTCCCTTTCCTTAATCTATTTTCTAAGATAAGTCGTAGGGTCAGTATTGCCTCACGTGTTCCAACGTTTCTGCGGAATCCAAACTGATCTTCGCCGAGGTCGGCCTCTACCAGTTTTTCCATTCGTCTTTAAATATTTCGTGTTAGTGTTTTGCAGCTGTGACTTATTGAACTGATAGTTCGGGAATTTTCACATCTGTCAACACCTGCTTTCTTTGGGATTGGGATTATTATATTCTTCTTGAAGTCTGAGGGTATTTCGCCTGTCTCATACATCTTGATCACCAGATGGTAGAGTTTTGTCAGGATTGGCTCTCCCAAGGCCGTCTGTAGTTCCAATGGAATGTTGTCGACTCTGGTCTTTCAGTGCTCTGTCAAACTCTTCACGCAGTATCGTATCTCCCATTTCATCTTCATCTACATCCTCTTCCATTTCCATAATATTGTCCTCGAGTACATCGCCCTTGTATAGACCCTCTATATACTCCTTCCTCCTTTCTGCTTTCCCTTCTTTGCTTAGAACTGGGTTTCCATCTGAGCTCTTGATATTCATACAAGTGCTTCTCTTTTCTCTGAGGGTCTCTTTAATTTTCCTGTAGGCAGTATCTATCTTACCCCTAGTGAGATAAGCCTCTACATCCTTACATTTGTCATCTAGCCATGCCTGCTTAGCCATTTTGCACTACCTGTCGGTCTCATTTTTGAGACATTTGTATTCCTTTTTGCCTGCTTCATTTACTGCATTTTTATATTTTCTCCTTTCATCAATTAAATTCAATATTTCTTCTGTTACCCAAGGATTTCTACTAGCCCTCGTCTTTTTACCTACTTGATCCTCTGCTGCCTTCATTACTTCATCCCTCAGAGCTACCCATTCTTCTTCTACAGTATTTCTTTCCCCCATTCCTGTCAATTGTTCCCTTATGCACTCCCTGAAACTCTGTACAACCTCTGGTTCTTTTGGTTCTTTCAGTTTATCCAGGTCCCATCTCCTTAAATTCCCAGCTTTTTGCAGTTTCTTCAGTTTTAATCTACAGTTCATAACCAATAGATTGTGATCAGAGTCCACATCTGCCCCTGGAAATGTCTTACAATTTAAAACCTGGTTCCTAAATCTCTGTCTTACCATTATATAATCTATCTGATACCTTCTAGTATCTCCAGGATTCTTCCATGTATACAACCTTCTTTTATGATTCTGGAACCAAGTTTTAGCTATGATTAAGTTATGCTCTGTGCAAAATTCTACCAGACGGCTTCCTCTTTCATTTCTCTCCCTCAATCCATATTCACCCACTATGTTTCCTTCTCTCCCTTTTCCTACTCTCGGATTCCAATCACCCATGACTATTAAATTTTCGTCTCTCTTCACTACCTGAATAATTTCTTTTATCTCATCACACATTTCATCTATATCTTCATCAACTGCAGAGCTAGTTGGCATATAAACTTGTACTACTGTAGTAGGCATGGGTTTAGTGTCTATCTTGGCCACAATAATGCGTTCACTATGCTGTTTGTAGTAGCTTACCCGCACTCCTATTTTTTATTCATTATTAAACCTACTCCTGCATTACCCCTATTTGATTTTGTATTTATAACCCTGTATTCACCTGACCAAAAGTCTTGTTCCTCCTGCCACCGAACTTCACTAATTCCCACTATATCTAACTTCAACCTATCCATTTCCCTTTTCAAATTTTCTAACCTACCTGCCCGATTAAGGGATCTGACATTCCACGCTCCGATCCGTAGAACGCCAGTTTTCTTTCTCCTGATAATGACGTCCTCCTGGGTAGTCCCCGCCCGGAGATCCGAATGGGGGACTATTTTACCTCCGGAATATTGTACCCAAGAGGACGCCATCATCATTTAACCATACAGTAAAGCTGCATGCCCTCGGGAAAAATTACGGCTGTAGTTTCCCCTTGCTTTCAGCCGTTCGCAGTACCAGCACAGCAAGGCCGTTTTGGTCAGTGTTGCAAGGCCAGATCAGTCAATCATCCAGACTGTTGCCCCTGCAACTACTGAAAAGGCTGCTGCCCCTCTTCAGGAACCACACGTTTGTCTGGCCTCTCAACAGATACCCCTCCGTTGTGGTTGCACCTACGGTACGGCCATCTCTATCGCTGAGGCACGCAAGCCTCCCCACCAACGGCAAGGTCCATGGTTCATGGGGGTAGGAATATTTTGATATACACATTTGAAACCGTCTTTTTAAGCCCATATGTTACGCTAAAATCTAACATAGGGTTTCATTTAAAAAACCAGAGATGGACTCATATCTCTGTAATAAAAAATAGCACAAACATGAAATGTGATGAATTCAAGTCGCCCCTGTCCCTACAATTCACTGTCCAAACGTCATCTTTGTATCTATTACGGTTGGGGAGATACCTGCCTCACCCTATATATATATATATATATATATATATATATATATATATATATATATATATATACTTTTTCCTGGAATAGATTTGCCAGTCTTGTCTTTCCTGCGATGCTCCACTTTATCGTCCATCTTCGAAAACCCTAGCCTGCTTCAGTGCCTTTATCATCATGACCCACCTTCCTTACATCTTTACACACTCCATATCCTTTCCCAAGGCAGTTTTAACCACCTTCCCACTTCAGTCATTAATTCCTCGCAGAGTTATACTCATCCTGTCAACTATACAATATATTCTAGCTTTTCCACTCCAAATGGAGACTCCAACCCACACTTTCACTCTATAGTTGCAATCATAGCAGAATTAGCCTGTGATCTAAACTATAGCCCCTACAGCTTAGAAGTTTCACTGACAGCATTTCGAGAGGATGGTTACAATTAAAGTGCAACTACTCACAAAGGTCCAGTGTGGGCTACAATTATCGTCTGGCAACGAAACTTGGTAGATATTATAATGCGTTAATGTGGAACAGACGTACTCTGGAAAAAAAGCAGTTACAATTTTGGCCATCAGATGAAAATGTGGCGCTGTACAATATCTCGTAGACGTCTCCATTGCTCCTGTTGAACAAATTATGTAAATGGCAGTTAATAATAACATCAACAGTATGCCTTTCTCACTTTTTTGACATTTTCTGGCCACATACATACGGAAACATTTCTATTCTTTTTTTTTTTTGCATTCAAAGCACCAGATTTTCACCTGGTGGCCAAAATTGGAACTTTTTTTTCAGGGTAAATAGGTTCTATATTAATGTATGTGAATATATATATAAAGTTTCGTTGCCATACGATAATTACAGTCCACACTGGACTCCTATGAGTAACTTCACTTTATAACCACCCAGTGGAGTGTGCTGATTGTTTTACAGGATATAAATTTCAAGTTATCATTTATTAACACATCGTCATATTACACATCATTGTAAAAGAAGTTACACCATCGTCGATCACACCGCAGTTTAAAAGCAACCTGCATTTCAGCACATTTGGTAATAGACAAAAGACAGATATTTCGGCTTGGAAGTCAATAGAACTGTTTACAAATTAGTGCTCGATTTCCTTTAAAGCCACTCTTCAACACGCCACTCCAAAAACATACATACAAACATATATCAGTTGGCTTCACATATATTAAACCTTTCACATTGCCTGAGCACAGATAGCGCACGAAACCTCAAAACATTTAAATGGGGCAATCTTGCACATACATTTCACCATCTGCCAAGCGATTTCGGGATTAACTGGGAAATAAATATTTAAAAGGAAGCAAATGGTGGCAACTTTCATAAATCAAACATCTAATCAGACATGAGATTCCTTGACGTCACTTAAAGGACACAGCTACAACATGTGCAATCAGTAAAAGCTAAACTTTTACACAAGGGGCGAAAGAAATCTTAGTATTCAAAACAAAGGCCTCACTTATACGACGGTAGTCCCAATGCATGAAATGCGTGCGTGAAGATCGGCGGATCTCCCTGGATAATCTCTGCACGTTGGTTCCTGAGGTCCCCGAAGCAGCGCTCACAGAATTTGAACGGAATCATTGAACTACCGGAAGATGGGTGCGGCAAAGGGTTGATGCTTCCCGCGCATTTCTTCACCGCTCTGCAGCCGAACAGGACAACTTTCTGGACTCAGTTGTCACGGTGACGAAACCTGGGCATACCAGTTTACACCTGAGACCAAGCAACAATCACGCCGGTGGCGGCATCCTTCTTCGCCAAAGCCGCGGAACTGGTGGCGAGCTGATATGACATGGGCACACAAAAACTGCCACAGTTTCTACAAAGATGCATCGACAGAAATGGTGATTATGTCGAAAAATAGCTAAATGTTCAAGCTGTAAACTGATGTAAACCATTGTAGAAATAAACATGTCTATGTACTTATAAAAAAATAGGAGACCTTGCTTTTTGGGATTACCCTCGTACTAAAGACAAATGGACTGACATATGTAGTACCACAAAGTATGAGCTCGTGCTAGGAGGTAAGACTAAGGCGACAGAATGCATGACATAAAATATGACAAAAGACACAACTGAAAGGACAACAACTTAACAAACCACAATGATAACTTAAAACAACATCACTCATATGCCACTCAACCACCCTCATCATCATCATCATCATCATTTAAGACTGATTATGCCTTTCAGCGTTCAGACTGGAGCATAGCCTCCCTTATACAGTTCCTCCATGATCCCCTCTTCTGATGTTAAACCTATTACTTCAAAATCATTCTTAACCGAATCCAGGTACCTTCTCCTCGGTCTGCCCCGACTCCTCCTACCCTCTACTGCTGAATCCATGAGTCTCTTGGGTAACCTTGCTTCTCCCATGCGTGTAACATGACCCCACCATCTAAGCCTGTTCTCCCTGACTGCTACATCTATAGAGTTCATTCCCAGTTTTTCTTTGATTTCCTCATTGTGGACACCCTCCTGCCATTGTTCCCAACTACTAGTACCTGCAATCCTCCTACCTACTTTCATATCCGTAACCTCAACCTTGTTGATAAGGTAACCTGAATCCACCCAGCTTTCGCTCCCATACAACAAAGTTGGTCGAAAGATTGAACGGTGCACAGATAACTTAGTCTTGGTACTGACTTCCTTCTTGCAGAAAAGAATAGATCGTAGCTGAGCGCTCACTGCATTAGCTTTGCTACACCTCGCTTCCAGTTCTTTCACTATGTTGCCATCCTGTGAGAATATGCATCCTAAGTACTTGAAACCGTCCACCTGTTCTAACTTTGTTCCTCCTATTTGGCACTCAGTCCGTTTATATTTCTTTTCCACTGACATTACTTTCGTTTTGGAGATGCTAATCTTCATACCATAGTCCTTACATTTCTGATCTAGCTCTGAAATATTACTTTGCAAACTTTCAATCGAATCTGCCATCACAACTAAGTCATCTGCATATGCAAGACTGCTTATTTTGTGTTCACATATCTTAATCTCACCCAGCCAGTCTATTGTTTTCAACATATGATCCATAAATAATGTGAACAACAGTGGAGACAGGTTGCAGCCTTGTCTTAACCCTGAAACTACTCTGAACCATGAACTCAATTTACCGTCAACTCTAACTGCTGCCTGACTATCCATGTAAAGACCTTTAATTGCTTGCAAAAGTTTGCCTCCTATTCCATAATCTTGTAGAACAGACAATAACTTCCTCCTAGGAACCCGGTCATATGCCTTTTCTAGATCTATAAAGCATAGATACAATTCCCTGTTCCACTCATAACACTTCTCCATTATTTGCCGTAAGCTAAAGATCTGGTCCTGACAACCTCTAAGAGGCCTAAACCCACACTGATTTTCATCTAATTGGTCCTCAACTAATACTCGCACTTTCCTTTCAACAATACCTGAGAAGATTTTACCCACAACGCTGATTAAAGAGATACCTCTGTAGTTGTTACAATCTTTTATGTTTCCATGTTTAAAGATTGTCGTGATTACTGCTTTTGTCCAGTCTGATGGAACCTGTCCCGACTCCCAGGCCATTTCACTCAACCACCCTGTCTCTCAAAAAACTAATCAGTTTCAAGGACTGCTAAACAACGTCACTCACACGCTGATGAACTTTATGTAAACATCACATTGCTGCAGCAGTATGCAGAAGTAAACAAGAAAACAGACACATGGTGAACGATGAAAAACAGACAATTTGACTCCAGCGATTACTAGTTTGGTCGCCGTCTATCCTCTTGTGACCACAGCTGAGCACCATGATAACATGGTCCAGACATTTTCGCATCCATCCTTGTCGGAGCGTCAAAGGCGTAGTATCTACCCGGGTGCCGTCCTGAGTACACAAGAGCGAGAAGTAGCGGCAGCCTGCAATCGTTGCCCGTAGCTTCACTGCATCCATCCGGTCGTCGTATTCCGTACACGGCAGCGAAAAGTGGCAGCCTAACAGCCTGCAGTCGTTGCCTGTAGCTCGACACTGCCCTCGACGATCAGTGGTGTCTGCTTCTCAGCGCACTCTAGCCGACAGTGTGTTCACTTCCTCATCCTCAGGCAGACCCAGCGAGACTGCACACCGGCCGACGTCGCAGTGCAGAGATAGACATCCTCCTTAGCCACAGATAACAACAGCCACGCTGCATTCGCGGCATGCCTATCTGACATAGACAGGCAGAGAAGTTGCTAGATTGGCTCACTTCTGAAGGTAGCTAGAGTACAGGGAGCGAAAGGTGATCTGCAACGTGTGCTGCAAGCAGGTTACAGTTGTAGGAGATAAAGGACAGGAAAAGGAAGCAGTAGTTGAGAATGGAGTGGCACAGACTTGTAGCCTATCCGCGATGTTATTCAGTCTGTCGGAAGAAAGCCAGTAAAAGATATAAACATGGAATCAAAGTGCAGGGAGAGCAAATGACTATACTGAGCCATACTGCCTCTATAGCATTTCATAATTGAGAAAGTGTTGCTGGTGCAGCATTTCGTGCAACGAAGAGACCTTGTAACACTTATATCGATTATAAGTAGGGGTTATATTATGTTGTGTATCTACAATTATGGAGTGTGTATTCTGTGTTAGTTAATGTCATTGATTTCTGACAGGAAATTTAGAGTTTTGTAATGTATATATGAAAAAAGCGAAATGATTTGTTAAAATAAAAAAATTTTATTACTATCTGTACGTTTTTAAGAAAGACAATGTTTATTGGAAGCTGGTTCATGCTTAGGGCACTTGTATTTTTAATATATATATATATATATATATATATATATATATATATATATATATATATATATAAAAGACGTAAGAAAGTCCCTCCACAACAGAAGTGGCAAGACGCGATGTAAAAGGTGGTTATGGCGGTCGAACTGAACGGCTCCTTGGTGTGAACAGCACGCAGTATGTGGCTAGCAGTAGCACGGTACACTTTGACGGTGCTGAGAGAAGCAATTGGAAGCTGCTTTATAAAGTATTTTGCCCTGGATGTGGATCTGACCTTTATTTGGTATTCTCGGGAAAAACGAATGGCTCTAATATGTTGAAAATCCGACGCCAAGAAGAGATTTTATAGAGCATTCGAACATCAAGAGTCATGAGTACAGTTAGCCGCCATGTCGCCTGCCACCAAAACTTCGCCATTGATTTACTAACTTCATACATCAATCTATGTATATGTGGATGGACCACTTAATTTATGTGTGTGTGGTTTTAATAATAATCCAAATGCTATAAATCTGTGTCCGGAACCATATCTTCTATCCTGATCACGAACCTATGCAGGGTCCTCTCCTAAGTGCTACTAAAACCGAGTATCCTGTTTTAAATGAACAGTTCTTGTATTCAGGTGTTTCAAAGTGATTTTTTTTTTGTTAAATGTAAAATGTGTAATAAAAGTTGAAGGTAAAACCACAAAAGTGAAGTTAAATAGGATTTTGCTAAACTACTCTTAGTTTACTACAAAGTAGAGTTTTGCAGGAATACAGTGCCAGATTGTGTAAATGTTATTGTCTAACATATCTGCTTCACAGATGGTAAAAAAGACAAATAAGTTAAGCTCATTTTTAAAATAGTAGTGTTTTGATTTCTATCATGAATGGTTCCTTTTCCGAAGTTGATTTAGCTCAATGTTGAATTTTTTGTCTTGCAAAGTAAATTGTGGACTACTCCAAGTGAAGTGAAGTATTAGTTTGGTTTGAATTAGTCTTTTTGACTGAAATAATCATAGAGTTTGACTAGTAACACTACACTAGTTTATGGGTCCACATCATATTCTCCACATACTAGAAAGATAATTGGACTATTACTGATGCTAAGGAAAACTGATAAATGAAGAGGAGTATAAGCAGTGTATTTATGACATTATTTATCGGTATCTTTATTCGTGTTTCTCTCACGTCAGTTAAGATAGGAGCTCCTCATGTCCAAATTTAGTTCTACTCTTCATGCAGCAACATTTCAGTATTGGTTTAAGTAATGATCTTGAGCATAGCTGTTATTAGTACGAGCTTGATGCGAATTTGCTTTCCATAATTACTGGTGTGTGCGTTATTGATAACCGCTGCTGCACACAGTTCAGAGTGCCCAGTGTCAGCTTGCATCCTGTAAACTTTTCTAAGGGAAATATCAACGAAAGTAGATTAAATAACCAATGTTCAATTTTCTTAAACATATATTTCCAAATCAATGTGCCTAATTGGGCTGGCGACCGTTCGTTTTTTCATTCACATATGATTTTTACCACTTTCATTAACTCCCAAGGTTAAAGTCCGTTTAGTTTTTCTTTTTAATTTCACTATATTCAAAATTATAGTCCTATACCTTTGTCCACTAGATACATGCTCAGTCAAATTTCGAAATCCTCTCAGAGGGTAACATTAGCTTGTTTCAGGGTACGCTTGTTCATCATACGTGGCAAGTTAGTGTTATAAGTGGCATTTCCCGTGACAGGACTTAATAAGGTTCGGTTGTTAGGGAAGAGTAACGTATAAAACAGGCTAGCGTTATAACCTCTCGATTATGTCCCATAAAGGCTCGATGGGTGGCCAAATCATTCGCTGGAACTGTCAGTGCGTTCTTCAAACCAACAGCGAACAAATGTGGCCTGGTGATATGGGTCATTATCATTCACAAAAAATTCAATCGTTATTTGGAAATATGAAGCCCATGAATGGTTACAAATGGTTTGCAGTCAGTGACCCAGTCCATTGCATGTAAACACAGCCAACACCATTATGGAGCTTACTTTCCAGTCATCTAGGGCCTAACCGATATCATCAAGTGCCCAGGAGAGGCAATGCCAGCGATGTACTGTTAGCAAAGGAACTCGCGTTGGTCGTCTGTTGCCAAAGCCCATTAATGCCAAATTTCGCCGCATTCTCTTTCTGCGGTTATTGCACACATTGTGTGAGTTAATAACCAGCATCAAAACCGATATAGGGATTAGTGAACACAGGCTTGTCGTAGCGAGATAGAATATTGTAATCCTCAAATCCTCGAAAAATAAGCGAAAAATAAGCGAAAAATATACCTATTCAAAAAAGCAGATAAAAATTCACTGTACGCCTTCCTGAGAGATAGTCTCCACTCATTCCGAATCAATAATGTAAGTGTAGACCAGATGTGGCTTAAATTCAAAGAAATAGTAACGGCAGCAATTGAGAGGTTTATACCAAATAAACTAACAAACGACGGAGCTGATTCTCCTTGGTACACAAAACGGGTTAGAACACTGTTGGAGAAACAACGAAATAAACTTGCCAAATTTAAACAGACGCAAAATCTCCAAGATTGGCGATCCTTTATAGAAGCTCGAAACTTAGCGCGGAGTTCAATGCGAGACGCCTATAACAGTTTTCACAACGAAATTTTGTCTCGAAACCTGGCAGAAAATCCAAAGAGATTCTGGTCGTATGTGAAGAACGTTAGCGGCAAGAAACAATCAATGCCTTCGCTGCACGATAGCAATGGAGATACTACCGAAGACAGTGCTGCCAAAGGGGAGTTACTAAACACAGCCTTCCAAAATGCCTTCACAAAAGAAGACGAAGTAAATATCACAGAATTCGAATCGAGAACAGCTGCCAACATGAGTAACGTAGAAGTAAATATCCTCGGAGAAGTGAAGCAACTTAAATCACTTAATAAAAGCAAGTCTTCTGGTCCAGACTGTATACCAGTTAGGTTTCTTTCGGAGTATGCTGATGCATTAGCTCCATACTTAACAATCATATACAACCGCTGGCTCGATGAAAGATCCGTACCCAAAGACTGGAAAGTTGCACAGGTCACACCAATATTCAAGAAAGGTAGTAGGAGTAATCCACTAAATTACAGGCCCATATCGTTAACGTCCATATGCAGCAGGATTTTAGAACATATATTGTGTTCGAACATTATGAAGTACCTCGAAGGAAACGGTCTATTGACACGCAGTCAACATGGGTTTAGAAAACATGTAACAGACCTACTAAGGAGACTGCCTACACTACGGTTGTCCGTCCCCTTGTAGAATACTGCTGCGCGGCGTGGGATCCTTACCAGGTAGGACTGACGGAGTACATCGAAAAAGTTCAAAGAAGGGATGCACGTTTTGTATTATCGCGAAATAGTGGAAAGAGTGTCACAGAAATGTGACAGGATTTGGGCTGGAAATCATTAAAAGAAAGGCGTTTTTCCGTTGCGACGGAATCTTCTCACGAAATTCCAATCATCAACTTTCTCCTCCGAATGCGAAAATATTTTGTTGACACCGACCTACATAGGGCGGAACGATCACCGCGATAAAATAAGGGAAATCAGAGCTCGTACGGAAAGATATAGGTATTCATTCTTTCCGCACGCTATACGAGATTGGAATAATAGAGAATTGTGAAGCTGGTTCGATGAACCCTCTGCCAGGCACTTAAATGTGATTTGCAGAATATCCATGTAGATGTAGGTGTTGCTTGTCTGTTAACGTTGACAAGTCTACGCAAACACTGGGGCTCTCGGTCGTTAAGTGAAAGAGATCGGCTACTGCATTGTTCGTGGTGAAAGCTAATAATGCCTGAAATTTGCTATTCTCTGCCCACTCTTGACACCGTGTATCTGGAAATACTGAAATTCGTAAAGATTTCTGACATGGACTGTACATAAATCACCTTAGTACAAATGAGAGCTCCTCCAGTGCACTACCCTTTTACGTCTTGCTTACGCAACACTACCGCCATCTGTATATGAGCATAGCACTATCCTATGACTTCTGTCACCTAAGTGTATGTACACCAAACGCCAATAGCCCGCATCTCGTGGTCGTGCGGTAGCGTTCTCGCTTCCCACGCACGGGTTCCCGGGTTCGATTCCCGGCGGGGTCAGGGCTTTTCTCTGCCTCGTGATGGCTGGGTGTTGTGTGCTGTCCTTAGGTTAGTTAGGTTTAAGTAGTTCTAAGTTCTAGGGGACTGATGACCATAGATGTTAAGTCCCATAGTGCTCAGAGCCATTTGAAGCCAAACGCCAATAATAAAGATAGGCAGCCGGTTGCCCTGCTACAGTTTGTGACTGACTGTGGTGTGTGCAGTTCCGGGAGCGGCGCTACGTGCTGGAGGTGGACGACAGCATGGGACTGCGCTCGGCGCTCAACCGCAACAACTGCCCCGAGCAGCAGGCCGCCAACATCATGCAGGCCATCCAGCCGGTGCCCAACGACATCACGCCCAACATCATACGACGCAGTGAGTACACGGTGCCAAGTTTTTCTCACTGCTGACTGTCGCTATGCACCATGCGTACAGCTGAAGGCCCCCCGAAGACGACCAAACAATTTGTCAAATTTCGCTTGTTTGTCCAGCTATTTGGCATTGTGTTGCTTTGTTTGATGTATTTGTCAAACAAGAACTATGTCTACGTGCTTGAGAGTAATTATGATCGAAGGCTGATTTGAAAAAAAAAAAATTCAACCATTTACGCTTGCAATTGTCAACAACAGCCAGTTGCTTGCTTCTTGACGACAGATTGAACCAATGTTATTAATTCGCCATGCATTTTGAGCTAAAAGACTCTCACTGCAGTTTATCTCTTTCTGTCAAGAGTTTCTACAGTTTTTTTAATTTAAGAACAAAAGACTAAATGCACGCAAACAAAAGTTCAAAGGCCATTACCAAAATGGTAGAGATCTGCATCTTTCTCATCCAAATATTAAACAGAAAGAGGTAATGAAAAAAATCAGTATTCTACGTTCGACATATATGCGAAAGCACAAAAAAAAATAATATCGTCTTTTAATACTTCATTTATTGCTTTACGAGTTTCCACAATAATGTAATTAAGTGTATGACGTGCAATGCAGGATAAAATTTTACATCATCAAACTCTGTTCCAGTTGCCAGACATCTCAAAGTTATGGATAATCGTTGAGAAACTGGAACAGATTTTCACATAGCTGTATTCTTTTAGATTGTGTGGACGAATTACCTCTAACAACTTATTAAAGGTTTGCCTGCCTGTTCTGAGAAAGTTGATGTAATCATCAGGTTTTGACTGTAGTGTTGTTTTTAGCAGAGTTTCGTGGGTATATTTATCTCTCAGTTTCAACCATCCCAAGGACCATCATTTTGTTTCCTTTTCCCTCTTTATACAAAATGCTATAAGTCAACCCAAAACATGATTTATCGGCATTGGCAGCCATTCCCACCAGTGCCAAAATACAGACGTGTGCAGAACATGAGGACAAAAGTAATTTTCGTATGACGTGTCACTGCCAAGTAACATAGCTCGATGAAATTTGGACCATAAATGGTAATACTCCGACAGTATAGTACAAAAGGTAACTGAAAGAAATAAGCAATGAGACAAACTGGAAAGAAGTTTTATTCAGAGACAATAATTACAGTGAAGTTACCGCGATTCTCACTATATCACTATATCAGTTTATAGCTATAAAGAATCTGAACTGGTCCCAAACAAATCACTTTCTATTGTGGAAATGTATCCTAATTTACGCAGTAAAATTAACTGAGTATATATGACATTTGAATTGTTTCTTTTTCTCTTTTTCAGGTGACATTCCAATATCGCACTGTGATGACAGAGGTAAGCATTTTTACAATTTGTTTTACATAATCGTTAAGTGATGAAAATGAAATGTCCACTCACTTTTCAAATCTGCCGTTTTGCCGGAACTGGTCATTAACTAGTTAGTTAGTTAGTTAGAGAGATGTTTTATAGGCCACTTAACGATGTATGATAATGATAAGTCAGTTTACACATCAAAAAATTTGAATTTAAATGTGGCTCAATGCTGACCACTTTCAGACTAGTTAATATAAAAAAGAAAATTTAGTTTACTAACAGAGATAAGTACAAGTTCCTTCATAAAAGTGAAATAGAAGAAGTTGCCTGAAAGGAACTTTTATAGCTTACTTTCAAATTTTGCTTTGCCATCCGTCAGTCATTATACACCAGTAGTTAAATCATAAAAGATTGTTATCAACATAATTAATCCCTTTTTGAGCTAAAGCCAGTTTGAATGAAGGTTGATTGCATTTTTTATTCTTGTATTTTAATAGTATATATAATTATTCCTTGTAAATCCTGACCGATTGTATACAACATTTTTATCGAAAAATATAAATACTGTAACACTGTGGTTAAAATAACTGACTCTAAAGAAAGTTCTTCTCATGACGAACTTGGACGAGCACTGGGATAATTTTCTTACTGCATGTTTTTGTACTTTGAAAACAGAACATAGTCCTATGGCATTGTTGGGTGAACATACACAAAATACGTTGATTTGCGTATTTGTTTCTCGCCAAATGTTACAATGACACAGTGTACAAAAGTAGCTGAAACTATTTGTGTAAAAGGCAGCAGAATGCGTTATTTATGCAGAGATTCAAAAGTCATTAGAGAACAGTCCTTTAGAGAAAGACAGACAAAAGTAAAAACTCATTGGCACTTCAATGTTTCTATTTTCTTCTTCAGTGACTTGTAATTATGATGGCCAACATCAATGTTGATTGTACACAAATTTCTGACTGTAATCACGCACCTACATCTTGACATTTACCTTCGTTTATTTTCTGACATTTAATCGAGTCCCTATTAGTATATACCTAAATCCACAACTTCAGCATATAATCTTGCCTTAGCTGATGTCGTTTCGTCCACAGTTGCAGGTCCACAGCTTCCTTTAATGTGTGAGGTAAATTCAGATTTCAATAACAAAGAAAAACTTAACAAAATGGTTATTATCAACATACCATACTATTACTCAGTTTGAAGTGATAGAGTCCATACTCTGCAGCACAACTGAGACAGCACTTTTGCAATGGTGGTGTGTAACATCATTGTTATGACATCAAAAACACTGTATGTCTCAATTACAACACGTTTTTTAATCCAAATTATGTTCTACATACTTTCAAATTATGACGAAGGCTAATTTTGTGGAAGATTCATCAAAATAGCTACTGTGGACCATCATAGGTTGCCAGTTCTAGAAAGGCTAAAGACAAAAACAAAATTCACTACAAAAATAAAATGGAACAGAAAGCAGATACGGATATCAAATAGTTATGTGTGCTTACGAAAGTATGAATTTGTTAAGGCAAAGTATTTTGAAAGTTCTCCATTCTCTTTATTAATGTGATGATTAATTAATAATAGCTGAGTACCTGGGACTACCCCAGGCATTTATTCCTCTATTAGTCCATCTCCCCCTTCTCCCTGCCTCTGTTCATTTCTTACTCCCACCTCTCTCTTCCTGTCCGTCCCTGCTACCACCTCTATCAGTCTATCCATTCTCTGCCCTTTCTCTGTCAATCTCGTCCTCTCCCTCTCAGTACCCACCTCCTCCTCACCCTCTCCCTACTCAACCATACCCATCTGCATAGGCCCCTGGAACACATTCTGGTGCTACCCACACAACATACCTGTTATGCAGGACAGCTTAGATTTCAGGGGTTACCAACCTTTCCATCCCAAGCCCTATTAGAGCTAGGTGGTTCTTACAGCAACAGTACATCTTCCCAGACAGTAAGTAGTATGTGTACCAAATTTTGTAGAAATCAATCTAGTGAGTTAGGAGGAGATGTGGAGCACACAGACATATACATACACCCACTTTAATATATGTATATTAAAATTACAACTCCATCTTATAAATGAAACTAGTCCATGTATCGAGATATTTTGACCTCTTACTTCCACCAAGATTCTTTACTTTTTTTTATGATTTTAAACAAAGTGTAACAAAATAAATAGAACAGCACTTTCGTAGAAGGCTTGGTGAGATTAGCTCAAGGAAGCTATCCCCTCCAAGCCCTGTTATGTCATTACAAGTAACTGATGCTTCTGACCTTCAATAAATGTGTGTAATGCTTAACATAATTTCTAAAAAGGAAAGCAAAAGCAGAGACTGAGAGCTGATAGAGCAAACTGAAGTAAAACGATAAGTATGAAAAGAGACAGACGATTTCAATCAATTTAATGTTATAGCCAGAACTGTCTGTTATGCTATACTGGAACCAGCTTTTATTACGTGACAATCTAGGTTATGATGAACAAAAAAAATCCCTTATCTGGAACAATAGATTAGGTGCAGAGCGAGTGTTTGCATTTCAACAGAATTATTTCTCAATCTCTCTTGCAGTCGCCAGGCTATTAAGGTCCTCTTCACACGGCGTGTTTCACTCTTCATCGAGAAATGAGCAGTTGCCTTGCATGAACAGCATCAGATGCACAGGTTTCGCTTCACTGTGCGTTTTCTCTGAACTTCTGTTAAACTGTAAAATCACACACACACACACACACACACACACACACACACACACACACACCACAAAGTGATAAAAGAAAAAGTTTTATCGGTTAGTACATTTTCGCTGTTCATGGAGTACAACTTTAGCACCAGAAATAACATTTTAATTTATCACATCTTTACTACCAACTCTATTTTCAACACATTTTACGGACAGTATTCACATATACCACTGAATGTATCTGCAAAATTATATCGTTGTACGACGCATAGTTCAGCAGATGTGACGTCATAGTCATTTAGATGCGTGAAAAACTAGCGTAAATTACCCAGACTCTATTCGTCCAGTATTTCATAATGAGAACACCTAACAAGCTCCAACAAACTTCAAGCACAATTTCAACTTTTTTCAAACCTTTTCGCTCTTTCATTCTTAACGTCGTCAAATGTTTAACACATTAAGCCCTTTGTAAAGTACTAAGACGTTAGTGTTGTTTTACAAATGGGAGTTCGATTCTTTAAAGAATCGGGGGTTTACTGGTGACTATTAAATGACTGCATCTAG